>NC_092716.1:87353526-87663648 GCF_047496885.1 Scyliorhinus torazame | reverse complement strand
GAAATATGCAGTGAATACAACAGATTAACGACAAGCTAATATCTTAATCCCACTTTAACTTGGCCCACCCTCTACACACACACACACAAGACAGACAAACACAGAGGGGTGGGAAGGGGTAAACATCATAAGTGGAGGGAAGAAAGAATCTTAGTTGCCAAGGTTGGTTTGAGCACATTTTCCTTCATAGCAAGCTTGCAGATTAAAGACTTTGCTTTACAGTCTGTAATGATCTTCTTTGCAGATCAATTCTTTCAGGTACCCTGTAGTTCAAAAATGCAGTACTCATAACTTTCCTGGAGAGGCACATTACTTCACATCAAACTTCGTTTTCAGTTCACGGTTTGTCCTCTGGCCTCTGTGGTTCCAAGAAAACAGCCTATGGTTGACCTTCTTGCCTGACCGCCAATTGAGGCCCTTAAATAATCAATTAATGATGACTTAAGGGCTTCACCCTGTCATCACTGGTATTAATCCAGCAGCAAGCGGGCCTGTCACCATATAGTGTGCATGGCACGTAAAGCTGTGCCGAACGAGTTGACACCTCTGGGGGTGGATCACTCGGATAAAGGCACTCATTGCCTGATTGAGGGACATCGGGAATTGGGAAATGGTGATTACTGGGAGCCATCCTCATGTCCTTGCTGCTGACAGCCAACCACCCCCCCCCCCACCCACCCCTCTCCCTGCAATCCCCATCCCACAAAATCTTTTCTCTGCGGGATCCAGGACAGGGTAGTTTCCAGGTGCGAGGTGGGAGAGGGGAGAGTCTCGGATATTTATAAGGAGCTTATGGGAGCGGAGGACACAGGAACCGAGGAGCTGAAACTCAAGTGGGAGAAGGAGCTTGGTGGGGAGTTGGAGGGAGGCGTATGGGCAGACGCTCTGAGGAGGGTAAATGCAACCGCAACATGTGCCAGGCTCGGCCTGATTCAGTTCAAGGTAGTTCACCGGGCCCACATGACGGTGGCCCGGATGAGTAAATTCTTTGGGCTGGAGGACAGGTGTGCTAGATGTGAGGGAGGACCAGCAAACCATGTCCACATGTTCTGGGCGTGCCCAAAACTCAGGGGATCCTGGCAGGGATTTGCGGACGTCATGTCCTGGGTACTGAAAACAAGGGTGGCGATGAGTCGAGAGGTGGCGATTCTTGGGGTGTCGGAGGACCCGGGAATCCAGGAGGGGATAGAGGCCGACGTTGTGGCCTTTGCTTCCCTGGTAGCCTGGCGACGAATACTGTGGCCTGGAGGGACTCAAAGCCCCCAAAGACCGAAGTATGGTCAGCCCAAAGAATTTACTCATAAGGGAACGTCGGAGGCTGCAGGCGGAGTTCGGGGTGCTGTCCGCAGCTTAGGAAGGCGAGGGGTATGTTCTACGAACACTGGGAGAAGGCCAGCCGAATGCTGGCACAGCAGCTTAGGAAGAGGGAGGCGGCCAGGGAAATAGAGAGGGTGGTTGATGGGAATGGGAATCTGGTAGGGGACTCGGCTGGGCTAAACAGGGCGTTCAGGGACTTTTACAGCAGACTCCATCGCTCGGAACCCCCCACGGGGCCCGAGGGGATGAGGCGCTTTTTGGACCAACTGACCTTCCCAAGGGTGGGCAGGGAGTGGGTGGATGGGCAGGGCGCTCCGATTGGGGCCGAAGAAATAGCTGAGGGCTTGAAGGCAATGCAGTTGGGTAAAGCCCCGGGGCCGGAGGGATATCCGGTGGAATTCTACAAGAAATTCTCGGGGATTTTAGGGCCGTTGCTGGTCAAGATTTTTAATGAGGTGAGAGATAGAGGGGTGCTGCCCCTGACGATGTCACACGCCATTATTTCATTAATATTGAAGCGGGACAAGAACCCGGAGCTATGCGGGTCATATAGGCCGATCTCCCTGCTTACTGTGGACGCCAAGTTGCTGGCCAAAGTTTTGGCCTCCAGGATTTAAGATTGTGTGCCGGACATGGTTATGGAGGATCAAACCGGGTTTGTCAGGGCAGGCAGCTGGTGGCCAATATAAGAAGGCTGGTCAATGTGATTATGATGCGCCCGGAGAGTAGGGAGGCTGTGGTAGTTGTGGCAATGGATGCGGAGAAGGCGTTCGACCGAGTGGAGTGGGACTATTTATGGGAGGTGCTGGGACGATTTGGGTTCGGTAGGGGCTTTATCGACTGGGTTAGGCTGTTGTACCAGGCCCCAGAGGCTAGTGTAAGGACGAATACGATGACCTTGGACTATTTTAGATTGCACTGGGGGACAAAACAGGGGTGCCCCCTCTCCCCACTGCTGTTTGTCTTAGCTATAGAGCCGCTGGCAATTGGTCTGAGAGCTTCAAGGGGCTGGAAGGGGCTGGTTCGGGGTGGGGGGGGGTTGAACATAGAGTCTCGTTGTACACGGACTGCTCCTATACTGCTGTTATACGTATCTGATCCAGGGCAGGGATGGGTGATACTATGGCGATTTTGGGGGAATTTGGCCGGTTTTCGGAATATAAATTGAATTTGACAAAGAGTGAGATGTTTGTAGTCCAGGTGAGGGGTCAGGAGGGTCGGCTGGGGGAGATGCCGTTTAGGTTAGTGGGGGACAGTTTTAGGTACCTAGGGATACAAGTGCCGCGCGACTGGGGCCGGTTACATAAGTTGAACTTGTCTCGGCTGGTTGAGCAGATGAGGGACGAGTTTCGGAGATGGGATGCGTTACCGCTGTCGCTGGCTGGGAGGGTGCAGACGGTTAAAATGACGGTCCTACCGAGATTTTTATTTGTATTTCAATGTCTCCCAATTTTTATCCCGCGGTCCTTTTTTAAGAGGGTTAATAAAATCAACCAGGGCTTTGTATGGACGGGTATGTTCCCGCGAGTGAAGAAGGTGATGCTCGAGAGGTATCAGGGGGAGGGGGGGCTTGCCCTGCCAAATTTCAGTAATTACTACCGGGCGGCTGACATAGCCATGATAAGGAAGTGGGTGCGGGGTTGGTTTGGGAGCAGATGGATGCGGCTTCATGTAGGAACACCAGCTTGGGGGCGTTGATGACGGTTTAGCCAGGATGATCCATTCAAGATCCATTGTCATTCGGGACAACCTTGTTTGACCAACCATTAGCCCATTACAGAGCCTGATGACCTATTTGTCCATCAATGGAAGGTTAGTTGCATATGAATGGCATACCTTTGTTCTTTTGTAGAAACAGAAATGGAAATCAGACAGCCAAGATAACGATAATGGATTCAAGTCTGGCCACCTTAGTGGAGAACCTTTGTTCAAGGGAGCATAGTGAGGGAGAACGAATGCTGTCCTCAACAGTTACATAGGATAATGCTGTTGAAATTGACCAAAGTCATGAAAGTTGCCATAGAGACATTATTTGGAAAAGGGTTTGGATGTCCCTAACAGAAGAAAAATTGCTTTGTAAATGCAAGTATTACCTTGTCCTGTGTATGTAAGCGGCGTGAGAATGGCATGGTTATTATGAGTGATGTTTAATGGGAGCTTGTGTGTTAAAGTTAAGAAACTATATGTAATCTGTGAGTGTTAGAGCTGAATTCAAAGTTTAAATATTGTTTTCTTTTGTTTTAATAAAGATTGTTTATAAAATAATCAAGTCCTATTGCTTATATTATCACTAATAGAACAAGGAATGAATTGATCTTTCCACACTGCATTCAAACTTTAAAAAGTTATGGCATCTGGTCCAGTCTCTTAGCCACTGTTGAGAGTTGGCCAGGCATCCGTAATAAAGGCCAAGTTTCTCGTCATTAATGACTCCCAGCATGTTGGTGTGAGGTACTTTGTAATGGTTTTGCTGTTAAAGATCAGAGGGTGATGATTGAGCTTTTTATTTGTCGGAAATAGTAATTACCTTGTACTAAAGAGGCACAGATGTTATTTGCCACCCTAAGACTGGACTTACTTCAAATCCTGTCGTAGGCTAGTATGGACCTCTTCACTATTGAAGAAATCATGAATGAAGTCAATAACTAATCACCAGCAAAAAATCCCACTCCTGACCTTAGGATGGAAGGAAGATCATTGGTGAAGCAGCTTTAGATGATTGCGTTGAATTGGACACAATGGGCTGGATTCTCCGCAGCCCGACGCCGTATTCGCGGCTGGCGCGGAGAATCCAGTTTGACGCCGTAATCGGGCCTGGAGCCTGTCCAGCTATTCTCTGGGCACCGAAAATCGATGTCACTGTGGAATACGCCGCGCCGTCAGGGGCCCATTGCCAGAGGCCCACTCCGACATCTTCCGACCCCGACCGCCGAGTTCCCGACGGCGTGGAACTAACCACCTATTGCCGGTCAGGATGCTCGTTTCATTTACAGAGAATAGAGCCCAATAGTCTCATTTTCGGAGAATCCAGCCCAATATGTCCGTGAGGCAGAATGAGTGTTTTATAATGCTGCACCATAACCTTTATGCTTTTTTACTTTATCATAGAATCATAGAATTTACAGTGCAGAAGGAGAGCATTCGGCCTATCGAGTCTTCATCAGCCCTTGGAAAGAGCACCCTACCTAAACCCACACCTCTACCCTATCCCCATAACCCAGTAACCACACCCAATCTTTTTGGACACTAAGGGCAATTTAGCATGGCCAATCTACCCAACCTGCACATCTTTGCCTCTACTTACAAAGCCCAGGATCTCTTATACCACTTTCTCAACCCTGCCCTGTTACGTTCAATGATTTGTGTTCTTATCCCCCAACTCTCTCTGCACCTTCAACCCCTTATAAAATTGTATCTTTCATTTTATCTTGTCTCTCCTCGCTGTTCCTCCCTAAATGTGTCATTTTACACTTCTCTGCATTAAATTTCATCCAGCACATATCTGTCCATTCCACAAGTCTGTCTAGACCCTCTGGGACCAGTGTACGTAGAGTCTTTGCTTTGTTGTTAATAAATCTTTCATTCCTTATGCTTCCTGTGTGGCCGCTCCTTGAACTCAACACTGGCGACAAGGGTTACATGGAGCTGCAGATGGTGCCATTTTTGCTGTACCCTTTTGGAGGTCATTTGGCCTATCATTGTGATGCCACATTTTGGGAATTTAGAGGCCTTTGATGTAAGTATCGAGGACTGGTCGCAATATGTTGAGCGTTTTGTCGGGCCAACACAATTATCGGCGATGAACGGCAGACCATGATTCTCTTAAGGGCTTGTGGTATGCTCACCTTTAGAGTGATAAAGAACTTAAATTTGCCTCCACACCGGACTCAATGTCCTTTGCGGACCTGATGGTGCTTCTAGCCAATGACTTCACCCCAAACTCTTGGTCATCGTCCAGCACTACTGTTTCAATACTGCCAGACGGACCCCTGGGAGTCGATAATGAAGTTTCTGGCACGTCTCAGGAAACTCGGTGAGTTCTGCGAATATAGCGCCACCCTCTCAAAAATATTGCGAGACAGGTTGGTCTTGGGCATCTGTAATGCAGCAATTCAAATGTAAATTGCTTGCAGATCCTCAGCTGGACCTCAAGGGGGCCGTGGAGATTGCCCTGTCATGAAAAAGCGCAGAACAGGGTGTTCTGAACAAGTGCAGGCGATTGAGGTCCTCAGCTTAGGCTGCAACCCTCCCTGCAGAGCAACACTCAGATGAGGAAGACCCCGGACACTTTCGAGAAACTCTGGACGGGAGTGCAGCTCCTGTCATTGGAGGACAGCAAGGTTCGGTTGACCATATACACTAGGGAGCCACTGGCCAACGCTGGGGCCTCCATGGCTCTGATAGTCTCCGGGTAACAGTCCTCTTGCCTACCCCTGGTCGTGGTGGGAGGTGACAGCCCATTTGCTTGGCTGCAACCCATCACAACTCCTCCGCATAAACTGGCAGGTGTTCCGGATGATGGCCTCAACATAGTATTGGCAAAGTACCTGAGGTTTTCAGGGCTGAACTGGGGACAATCCGCGGGGCTTTGGCATTTGTGGACCCTGCGGCACAACAGAGATATTTTCGTGCCCGCCCCTGTCCCTTATGTGCTGCTGCCTAAGGTGGAAGCAGAGCTCAATCGACTCAAAGGTTTGGGGATCATTTGACCGGTGAAATTTGTGAATTGCAGTTGTCTGTAATGAAGCCCGATGCCACTGTCTGCCTCTATGATGATTATAAAATGATGGTAAATAGGACCCCCAAGCTGGACCGATATTCCATGCCACGGATTGAGGACCGGTATGCCAAGTTGGCCTGTGGTCACTCCTTCACCAAGCACAACATGAACCATATGTGCCTTCAATTGGTGTTAGACATGGAGTCTCGTAAATATGTTGATGGTGAACACGCACCAGAGGCTGGATGAGTGCGCCAGATTGCCTTTCAGGGTGTCGTCGGCCTGTGCATTTTCCAGCGTGTGATAGAACATCCTTTGCATGGCCTATCAGCTGTAGCGGTTTATCTAGACTATGTGTTGGTCACGGAGACGCCTGAGCAGGACGACCTGGATGAGGGGTTCATCGCTTCGCTGAATCTAGCCTTCGCCTCGGTCAAGAGAAATGCGTTTTTCACGCCCACAAAGTGTCCCATCTGGGCTACCACATGGACCGGGAGGGCCTTTACCTGATTGAAGATCCAGAATGGGCAACTTTTGTTCCGGGGGCTCGTCAGCTATTATGGCAACTTCATCCTGGACCTTGGGACTATGTTGGCCCTGCCTACACAGTCTCCTTAAGAAGAAACAGGTATGGACAAGGGGACAGCCGCAGGAGGTGGCGTTCGCTGAAGTGAAACGGCAGCTCACTTCTCAGCGGCTGACTCATTTCGAACCCGCAAAGCCGCTTTTCGTTACCTGTTAAGCCTCGTCATATGGCATCGGCGCAGTATTGTCCCGTCAGATGAACTGCAGGCGGGAGCGGCCAATCGCTTTTGCCTCGAGGGCACTTGCTGCGGCTGAGCCCAACTATACCCAAATACAGAAGAAAGGTCTGGCCGTGGTCTTCACCATCAAAATATTCACCAGTACATCTATGGGCATTGGTTCATAGTATTGACCGATCACAAGCTGTTGTTGGGGCTGTTCAAGGATTACAGGGCCATTCCTCCCATCCTGTCAGCCAGGATTCAATGCTGGGCCCTCATGCTGGTGGTGTATGAATACCACAGAAAGGGCAAGGCCCCATCTTGGCGGACCTCCACAATGGACACCCTGTCATAGATGAAGGTGCTCACCCGCAGTTATGTGTGGCAGCCAGGTTTTGACAGAGATTGAGCGGCTCTCCCAGCAATGTGGAGTGTGCCAGGAGCAGCAGAAGCCCCCACCCACAGTGCCACTTCACTCCTGGGAGTGGTCAGGTCGCCCGTGGGTTCGCCTCCATGCTGACCTTTCCAGGACCTTTGTGGGGTCCGTGTTTCTCCACCTTATTGACACCCACTCAAAGTGCCTGCACGTCCACAGAATGTCCTCGACAACTTCACGGGCGATAGTCGAGAAGCTTTGGCTCTCTTTCGTGCTCACAGCATTCCAGAGGTACTGGTCTCCGACAACGGGGCTCCGTTTATTAGCGTGGGGTTTGGAACTTTTATGAGGACCAATGGAGTACATAACATACTCACTGCCCCATATCACCCACAGTCAATGGTTTGGCCAAGTGGACGGTCTGGACAGTCAAGCATGGAATCATCAAGCAGACCACGGTGACCCTCAATGACCCGGTTGGCATGCTTCCTTTTCAGCTACTTACCACGCCGCACGCCGCCACCAGTTATAGGTTATTGGCTTCCGACTCGCCTTAGTCTAGCATTGACTGATATCAGTGGGAGGATACAACCCGAACAGGGGCAACTGCGGCCTTGCCCTGATGAGCGCGCCTTGCCTAGGCGGTTCATGCCGGACGGCACAGTTCATGTGCACAATTTCGGTGACAGGGCCAAATGGATTGCGGCCATTATTGTCTGGCAGACTGTGTCGGTCTCGTACCGGGTTCATGTGAGTGACCATGAATCAAATAGGCATCTTGATCATCTCCACAGTCGGAGCTCCATTTGTGCGATGCCTTTTTGGAGGGCCCGGCACGGCCCCTTGGCACACCACTGCCGCTCTCACCCCCAGCACCATCCCACAGGAGCCTTGACGTCCAGATGCCGGGGACTCAGACTCCAAAGTGGAGGTGCTACCAACGGCTGTTGCCAGCGACAAGTCTCCTGATGACCAGCCGTCGATGGTAGTACCAGTGGCGATCAACGAGGAACCACCGGTCGCCTGACCGCTATCCACCACCTGGCCCTTTCCCCCCAGGCCCGTGTGGCAACCACAGGCAAAGAGGCGCAGGGTTTCCCCACCGCACCCTTCATTGGAGGATGCGTTTTCAGACTATAGGGGGAGAAGGAGTGTTGTAATCTACACAAGGCACCGGGTTGATTATGTTCCCCATGAATCTCGTGGAGTATGAGCTTCCCCACTGAGGGGGCAGAGCTCCCTCATCAGCGGGAGAGCAATCAGGATATAAAAACACCGGCCAGTGTGGGCTGGGCGTGAGTGTTCCCTTCTGGGACCAGTGTACATAGAGTCTTTGCTTTGTTGTTAATAAATCTTTCACTCCTTATGCTTCTTGTGTGGCCGCTCCTTGAACTCAACAGTTACACTGATGCAGACAAACAGGATGTATCAGTTCCCACACTGGATAAATGGGGTGGGGGGAGGGGGTGGCAGGGATGTTAGTTGCAAAGAAGGGCATCTGGCTGTTTAAAATCCTGTCAAATCCAAAAATACTGGTTGGTATGAAGGTGAACATGGGAAAGCTGAAGGAGGGACCAACCATTATTATTTCTGAAGGTTTTCACAAACTGAAGTTAAATTGACTTCCTTATCGTTCCTGGGTTTACCATATACCCTGTTTTGAAGAACAATGTAACTGATGCACGATTCAATGACCACTAAAGTGAGGTTGTAGTCCAACTGAAGGCTTTAATAAGCTAGATGTTTCCCCCAGCAGCTCAGGTACAGAATGAGGGCTGCTGGGGCGGCACGGGTTCTTATACCCCACCTATCAGGGCGGAGCTATTATACACACTAGCCAATAGAAAGCATACAGTTTCCACCAATGGTGCTTTAGCCTATCAGGTACCGTAATACCTATAATACCACATTCACCCCTGTTAAAAAAAAAAGAGTTCGGCGGGGGTGGTGGCCAGAAACTACAAAACATAACAACATAGTATAATTAGTTATGGAGGTACCGTAATACCTCCGTACAGTGTTTAGTAACTATTTACAAGTCTAGTAGCTATGTACATTTGATGGTTTATATTTACAGATTACAGTTAAAATGAAGCAATCAGTTGATCGGGGGCCCTGGTCGTCCTCTATGATCGTCGGAGCCTCGGTGGTGACTCCGGTGGAGGCTCGGGCGTCTGTGACTCCGGGAGCGTGTCGTCGATCTCCATGGCAGCTTCGTCACCCCTAGATGGCGCTGGTGGGGAAAACGGCTGACCTGGGAAGGGAGCGCCTGCGGGGGGTGTGTCGGTGGGTGGGGGGGCCAAGACGGGGGCGGCGGAAGGACCGATCCTCCTGTAAGGTGCTGCGGTGGGGGGGGGGGGGGGGGGAAACGGGACTGGTGGCTGGAATGTGCGTGGAGTTCTGGCGGGCGCCAGGTCCCGTAGAGACCATATCTTGTCGGCCATCGGGGTATGCCACGTAGGCGTACTGGGGGTTAGCATGGAGCAGATGGACCCTCTCGACCAACGGGTCCGACTTGTGAGCCCGCACGTGTTTTCGGAGCAGGATGGGTCCGGATGCTGTCAGCCAGGTTGGGAGTGAGGTCCCAGAGGAGGACCTCCTAGGGAAGACAAGGAGACGTTCGTGAGGTGTCTGATTGGTGGTCGTACAAAGTAGTGACCGGATGGAGTGGAGGGCATCCAGGAGGACTTCTTGCCAGTGGGAGACTGGGAGGTTCCTGAACCGTAGGGCCAGTAGGACGGTCTTCCAGACTGTTCCGTTCTCCCACTCTACCTTTCCGTTACCCCGGGGGTTGTAACTGGTCGTCCTGCTCGAGGCGATGCCCTTGCTGAGCAGGAATTGACTCCGTTCGTTGCTCATAAAGGAGGTCCCCCTATCACTGTGTACGTAAGCGGGTAACCTGAACAGTGCAAAGATGCTATGGAGGGCCTTGATGACGGTGGTGGCGGTCATGTCGGGGCAGGGGATGGCGAATGGGAACCGGGAGTACTCGTCAATCATGTTCAGGAAGTACGTGTTGCGGTCGGTGGAGGGGAGGGGGCCTTTGAGGTCCATGCTGAGGCGTTCAAAGGGGTGGGACGCCTTTATCAGGTGCGCTCTCTTTGGCCGGTAGAAGTGTGGTTTGCACTCCGCGCAGATTTGGCAGTCCCTAGTGGCTATCTTTGTTAGCCGTTTTAGTTGCTGTGATATGAAGAGTCTAAAGTTCTTGTTCCTTTTCACTAAACACCATTTATTTCCCTTCCTCAGCCTCTGCTCAAAACTCTTAACAACACACAACCTGACAGAGGCCACCTGAAGCCCCTTTACATATCAGTGTCAATTAATGGATAATTAACATAAATGAGACAACTAATTGCAAAGTCTCTTAACCCATTACTTAACAGTCTCCCCTTCCTTGGAGAAAAAAAAAATTAGGTGAAAACAAAATTTCAAGAAACTCAAAAACACACACGATGTCCCCCCCTTTTTTTTGTTTGGACGAGAAACAGAAAAAAAAGTCACAGAAACAAGCGCCCTTTATTAACAATATCCAAAAGTTTCTGTGAACTCGCCCCTCTTTTCGTAAAACAGTCTGATAGCTCCTGTCGACCCATTTAATTTTTGTTATTTCCCCTCTGTCCAACATCTGCTTCAAACTTGCGATGTCTATCCGTAACCTCTTTTCATTGACACTTTTTGTAGAGTGCACATTTTCCCACAGGGATTTATTGTCTGTGACAGTCGATAGGTATATTACCCAAATCCCCAAATTTCTGTCAATATCATGCTTATATAAAAGGCCATATCCTCTACAAGGCTTAATGCCAAAGTGCTTTTTACCACTCTCCTTATTTTCTTTGTTTCCCACACAAGCGGGCAACATTTACCATTGTTCCCCAAAAGGAAAATTATAAAACCTCCTGCGCTTGAAACCCCATCACATAAATTTGGGTAGGACGCATCACTATAAACTATGAGTTTCAAGTGCCTAAGGTCACCTAAAACCGGGAACTTCAAAACACACTCCTGCATTTTTAGTTTGGCCAACGCTTTATTTGCTCTTATTATGTCTTCCACTTTGGGATCATTCATTTTTGTACTCAACTCTAAGACATCAAAACTCACGTCCGGTCTACCTAACCAGTTCAGTTGCCCAATTAAACTTTGCAGTTGCTCTTTTTCTATCTTTGAAACCATTGCGTCTTTTTGTGAAACTCGGCCACGACTAATTGCTATTGGGGTGATGCTTTCCAAATAAGATTGCTGATGTAAAGTTGCCCCTAACTTAGTCTGTCCAATTTCCAGTCCAATATATTTAAATGCACCGGAAGCCTGACTTCCAACCCTGAATTCTTTCCTCAAACCAGAGATCACAATAGCTTCAAAATCACTAGTCCCACCCCACAAAAAATCATCGACATGCATCATAAAAATGGCAGAAAGATTTCCTTTATAGTGCCAGTAAAACATTGCAGGATCTGCTTTCAACTGGCAACAGCCTAACTTTAACAAAACTGACCTTACTGAAAAATACCAGACTCTAGATGCATCATTTAATCCATATACACATTTGTTCAACTTCCAGAGTACCCCTTCTGTGTTAGCTGCTTCTTTAGGAGGACGGAGAAAAATGTCTCTCTGGAGCTGATGCCCCTGCAAAAAGGCAGCTTTTATATCTATAGATTTGCATTCCCGTGCCTTTGTGGCTAATAGATCCAAGAAGATCTTTAAAATAACCTTTCCTGCTGTAGGTGAATCTACCCTTAAATCCTGATCTTCTAAGTTTTCTTCAAATCACCTTGCCACAAGCCTGGCCTTTGCCTTACAAGTTCCATCCGGAAGAACCTTTTCCGTGCAAATCCATCTGTGGGACAGAGCTCTTTGTCCCCATCCGGTACTTCCGTGTATACCCCAAATTCACTCCAACTATGCAATTCTTGCCGTTTAGCTTCTCTGATAACTTTTTCATCTAATTTATTTGAAGCCACCAAAATCTCACGTGCATGTGGGCTTTTACTCCTATTAGTATTCATAGTCTTACTCATGTTCCGAGATCTTGACAAACTATGTCCCCTCTCCCGCCTGGTATCTCGTTCTGTACTGCTACTGCTTGATCTTTCCCTTCTGCTGTGGGATGTCCTTTCAATAGTTCTCGACCTTTTCCTGCGGACCTGTTCACTATCCGATGTACTATCTGAACTGGCACTGCGTTTCTGTGCCCTCCATTTTTGAACTTTGTTTTCCCAATCCATTGTCTTGACTCCTTCCCCTGAATGCTGAACATTCAACCAATGTTTATACTTTCCAGTGGCCTTCCCTGCTCTACTAATAACAGTTGCATCCTTCCATTGACAAGACCCTTCAGGCAAGTATGTCACTTTTGTACCAACTTTTGGCAGTTGCCCTTTCGGAAAAATGGCCTGTTTTAATTCACCAGAAGTGTTGGGTTCCTCCACAGAAACCCTGTCTATATCATTTAATTGGTCCTCATAGTTCTGTAACACATGCGTACCAGATGACTCTGGTTCCTCGTCATGTCTGTCTGCTCTGTTTAATTTGAAAATTTGTAATCTGTACCCATTATCCTTGATGAATGGACCCTAACAGTTTGATTATCATGTTGCCAAATAATTGTTTTGCCATCTATGCCTATGATCTTCCCTGGGCCTTTCCATTCATTAGAATTGTCTCTCTTATAGTATACCATGCCTCCTTGCTGAAAAACGGCATCTGATGGCCGTACGTTATGTCTTAAAGCTCTGCGAATTCTTTCAGAGACTTCTGCTTCCAAAAAGGCGTTTCTACTGCTATGTAATGCATTTAAATATTCAGCAAAACCAGAGCTAATTGTAGTCCCCTCCCAAGCTGGAGGCTAGTCATCCAAAATGGACGGAATTTTAGGATTTCTACCAAACACTAATTGATAAGGACTATAGCCCCCAACCATCTGCAATGAATTCTTTGCACGTACTGCCCATGCTAAAGCTGAATTTAGCCGATCTGCCAAAATTTTCCGATGCATGTCATCGATGACAGCATGATTTATTTCACAGACACCATTACTAAACGGGCTTTCTGCAGCCGTATTCATAACTCTGATATTCATGTTTTCACACATATCCCTAAACTCATCATTAGCAAATCCTCCCCCATTGTCCGGAAGGAATTTTGCCGGTGGACCCTTTCCTGTCCCTATCCATTTTTCCACGATTTGATCCAGCATTACTCTCTTTTCTTTACTTCGTACAATCGTTGATTCACTAAATCTGGTTGCTAAATCTACAAAATGCAAAATAAATATATTATTTGCTTTATCCCAGATCTTAAGGTCCATGGCCACAATGTCGTTAAAATCCCTGGCCAAAGGTAGAGCGAATTCCCCCAGGGGTTTGTCGCCTTGTTGCAAACAGGTGCCGGGCGTAGACCTGGTTTACCGGACGAAAATAGTGTCCTTTTAGCAGCTCAATTGCTGCATCAAAGTCTTCCGCTTCCTCGATGAGGGTGTAAATCTCCGGGCTCACCCTTGAGTGCAGGACGTGCAGTTTCGCTCTCCCGTGTGTGCGTTTTCAGCCGTCTCGAGATACCTTTAAAGCATGCCAGCCAGTGCTTAAAGATTGCCGCTGAGTTCGCCGCGTGGGTGCTAAGTTGCAGACACTCCGGCTAGATTCGGAGCTCCATCCTTTCTTCTTAAAATTCTAGCTTATTAAATTGATGCACGATCAATGACCACTAAAGCGAGGTTGTAGTCCAACTGAAGGCTTTAATAAGCTAGATGTTTCCCCCAGCAGCTCAGGTACAGAATGAGGGCTGCAGGGGCGGCACGGGTTCTTATACCCCGCCTATCAGGGCGGAGCTATTATACACTTTAGCCAATAGAAAGCATACAGTTTCCACCAATGGTGCTTTAGCCTATCAGGTACCGTAATGCCTATAATACCACATTCACCCCCTGTTAAAAAAAGAATCCGGCGGGGGGGGGGGTGGCCAGAAACTACAAAACATAACAACATGGTATAATTAGTTATGGAGGTACCGTAATACCTCCGTACAGTGTTTAGTAACTATTTACAAGTCTGGTAGCTATGTACGTTTGATGGTTTATATTTACAGATTTCAGTTAAAATGAAGCAATCAGTCGATCGGGGGCCCTGGTCGTCCTCTGTGATCGTCGGAGCCTCGGTGGTGACTCCGGTGGAGGCTCGGGGGTCTGTGACTCTGGGAGCGTGGCTTCGATCTCCATGGCAGCTTCGTCACCCCTAGACGGCGCTGGTGGGGAAAACGGCTGACCTGGGAAGGGAGCGCCTGCGGGGGGCGTCATAGAACATTACAGCGCAGTACAGGCCCTTCGGCCCTCGATGTTGCGCAGACCTGTGAAACCACTCTAAAGCTCATCTACCCTTATCATCCATATGTCTATCCAATGACCATTTGAATGCCCCTAGTGTTGGCGAATCCACTGCTGTTGCAGGCAGGGCATCCATGCCCTTACTACTCTCTGAGTAAAGAACCTACCTCTGACATCTGTCCTATATCTATCTCCCCTCAATTTAAAGCTATGTCCCCCTCGTGCTAGACATCACCATCCGAGGAAAAAGGCTCTCACTGTCCACCCTATCCAATCCTCTGATCATCTTGTATGCCTCAATTAAGTCACCTCTTAACCTTCTTCTCTCTAACGAAAACAGCCTCAACCTGTCGGTGGGTGGGGGGGGCCTAGACGGGGGCGGCGGAAGGACCGATCCTCCTGTATGGTGCTGCGGTCTGGGGGGAGGGTGGGACTGGTGGCTGGAATGTGCGTGGAGTTCCCGTAGGGAGACCATATCTTGTCGGCCATCGGGGTATGCCACGTAGGCGTACTGGGGGTTAGCATAGAGCAGATAGACCCTCTCGACTAAATGGTCCGACTTGTGCGCCCGCACGTGTTTTCGGAGCAGGATGGATCCGGATGCTGTCAGCCAGGTCGGGAGCGAGGTCCCAGAGGAGGACTTCCTAGGGAAGACAAGGAGACGTTCGTGAAGTGTCTGATTGGTGGTCGTACAAAGTAGTGACCGGATGAACACTTGTAATATTCCAGGCATTTGGCACCACCCCTCTATGTGAGGAGGATTGTAAGATTATGGCCAGTGCCCCTTAGATACCTTTTGTGAGGGCACAAAGAATCCAGCACTAGTTTGTAGAATCGAAAGAAATAACTTTATTTACAATTTCATATATACAACAGCAGCCGTACTCCACCACTGCTCTCTCCTCTCTAGCTGGTTCCATACTGGCCAGCTCTATTTATGCAGGTGACTTTGCTAATGATTTCTCCCCCCCCCCCCTCATTGGGGAAGCTCATACTCAATAAGGATTGTGGGATTGCCATTAGTCCCCAGCCAGTAGTAATCAGGCAGGTTATAGCAATACCCTTCAGTATCCTTGAATGTATCTGATCCAGTTCTGGTGACTTATCAACTTTAGGTACAGTCAACCATTCTCATTCGTCCTCTTTATCAATTTTAGCCCATCCACTTTCTCAAATACCTCCTCTCCCACTATGACTTTAGCAGCATCTTGTTCCTTGGTTAACACAGGTGCAAATTTCTAAATTGTACCTCAGCCATTGCTTCCGAACATAAATCCCCTTTTTGATCCCTTTATTAAAATTTCTCATCAACAATTAGACTTTATTTAGCCATTAATAGGTTACAGATTAGTCCTAATGCCCCATGCTCAGAGAGCATAAAACTGTTTTTATTAGATTAATACTATTCTTTGTTAAAATGACAGTTGTCCTGCTTTCATGGTGTTATATAACAGTGAACAGAATATAACAGTAATAAAAATACCACGGTCGCGATCTACCGACCATGTTGCACCCGACCGGGAGTGCAACATGGCCGGTAGATGCCGGTTGAAGCCTCCCGCGGGCTTCCCGGCAGCCACGACGCCTCACGGGATCTACTCACAATGGGCGGGACCAGGCCATGCGCGCTTATGTCAGTTTTAAACTGACTTAAGCATACTTACCCGCGATCTACCAGCCTCCTGGGATCTACCGACCTACAGAGGGAGGCCTCAGTCGGGCGCCGTTCAGTACTAGTCCACACAAAGTGGACTAGGCGGATCGGCACCTGGGGGTCTCCCAGGCTAACGGAGGCCCCTGGGTGGCCAAGGATAGTGTAAGGTGACCCCCTGGCACCACAAAGCCAGCAGGAGAACTTCCAGGGTGCCTGGGTAGCAGTGACAGGGTGGCACTGCCCAGGGTTTCAGGAAACCATGCCCATGAAAGGAGGGTGGATGGGGGGGGGGGCGGGGGGGGGGATGAAGGGTGGGGAGGTGCAGACCAGTCAAGTAGGGGCCTCTGGGACATTAGAGGGGTGAAGTATGGGGGTCCTGGAAGGGGGGCCCTCAGGGACCCCATAGCTGGGTGCCCTCACTTGGGGGGTGCAGAGTACTTCCATGTGTGTGTGTGGGGGGGGGGTGGGTGACATGGGGTGACATTGCCCATGTTTGGAGGGACCCACAAGCTCATTTAGAGATCGGGACACCCTTTCAAAATGGTTCAGCTCCTTAGTGATGAAGAAAATTCTAAGGGCGCATCTCATTCAGTTTGTCTGACAATAACCTGAGAGTACTCTTTCCACACGAGAAAAATAGTAATTTCACATGACGTTATACTCTCCACACATTATAAAAACACCGACTATAATTTAAAAAGTGTTACAATCTGCAAAAAAGACATTTGCAAGTTCAGATAGCTGAAAGAATGACGTAAGGAGTGCGATTTAAAGGAAACATTTCTGTGTGCCGTTTTGCGACACTTCCAGCACTTCCTGGCATCCACTAGCACTTTCCAGTTGTGGTGCCCACACCTGATAGTTGGTGATGTACATCAGGTGGATGCACGAACATCCAAGGGAGTCAGCAGTTGGAGGTCTGCTGGATCCCAGGACTCAGCAGAGTCCAGTCAGATGCTGAGCCACCTGGGCTGCCACCAGCATCGTCAGGGCATCCTTTGCGGGACTGACACCATCATCCATTTTGGTATCGGTGAGGATACCAAAGGTGGGCCATGTCCAGCTCAAAGTTAATTAAAGTCTGAAGCCTCGGCATACAGGGCATCCAGGACCTCACCGATGCACTTGTGGTCTGTAGCTTGGGAAATGGCGCACATATCCCCGCTTGCACTCTGGAATGATCTGGTTGCATAGACGTTCAGGACTGCGGTGACCTTCACGCCCACCGGGGGTGGGTGTCCTCCTCCTCCACAGGGTGCCAAGTCTGCGACAACATGGCACAAGTGCCGCACTGTCTCTTTGTTGAGATGTAGTTCCTGCAGCACATGCTGGCCATCGTCTCCTCGCAGGTTCAAAGAACAAAGAACAAAGAAAAGTACAGCACAGGAACAGGCCCTTCGGCCCTCCAAGCCCGTGCCGACCATGCTGCCCGACTAAACTGCAATCTTCTACACTTCCTGGGTCCGTATCCCTCTATTCCCATCCTATTCATGCATTTGTCAAGATGACCCATAAATGTCACTATCATCCCTGTTTCCACCACCTCCTCCGGCAGCGAGTTCCAGGCACCCACTACCCTCTTGCCTATTACATCTACTCTAAACCTTGCCCCTCGCACCTTAAACCTATGCCCCCTAATAACTGACCGCTCTACCCTGGGGAAAAGCCTCTGACTATCCACTCTGTCTATGCCCCTCATAATTTTGTAGACCTCTATCAGGTCGCCCCTCAACCTCCGTCGTTCCAGTGAGAACAAACCGAGTTTATTCAACCGCTCCTCATAGCTAATGCCCTCCATACCAGGCAACATTCTGGTAAATCTCTTCTGCACCCGCTCTAAAGCCTCCACATCCTTCTGGTAGTGTGGCGACCAGAATTGAACACTATACTCCAAGTGTGGCCTAACTAAGGTTCTATACAGCTGCAACATGACTTGCCAATTTTTATACTCAATGTCCCGGCCAATGAAGGCAAGCATGCCATATGCCTTCTTGACTACCTTCGCCACCTGTGTTGCCCCTTTCAGTGACCTGTGGATCTCTCGATCTCTCGATCTCTCTGACTGTCAATACGCTTGAGGGTTCAACCATTCACTGTATATTCCCTACCTGCATTGGACCTTCCAAAATGCATTACTTCACATTTGTCCGGATTAAACTCCATCTGCCATCTCTCCGCCCATGTCTCCAAACAATCTAAATCCTGCTGTATCCTCTGACAGTCCTCATCGCTATCCGCAATTCCACCAACCTTTGTGTCGTCTGCAAACTTACTAATCAAACCAGTTACATTTTCCTCCAAATCATTTATATATACTACAAACAGCAAAGGTCCCAGCACTGATCCCTGCGGAACACTACTAGTCACAGCCCTCCAATTAGAAAAGCATCCTTCCATTGCTACTCTCTGACCTAGCCAGTTCTGTATCCACCTTTCCAGCTCACCCCTGATCCCGTGTGACTTCACCTTTTGTACTAGTCTACCATGAGGGACCTTGTCAAAGGCTTTACTGAAGTCCATATAGACAACATCCACTGCCCTACCTGCATCAATCACCTTTGTGACCTCTTCGAAAAACTCTATCAAGTTAGTGAGACACGACCTCCCCTTCACAAAACCATGCTGCCTCTCACTAATACGTCCATTTGCTTCCAAATGGGAATAGATCCTATCTCAAAGAATTCTCTCCAGTAATTTCCCTACGACTGACGTAAGGCTCACCGGCCTGTAGTTCCCTGGATTATGCTTGCTATCCTTCTTAAACAAAGGAACAACATTGGCTATTCTCCAGTCCGCCAGGACATCGCCTGAAGACAGTGAGGATCCAAAGATCTCTGTCAAGGCCTCAGCAATTTCTTCTCTAGCCTCCTTCAGTATTCTGGGGTAGATCCCATCAGGCCCTGGGGACTTATCTACCATAATATTTTTCAAGACGCCCAACACCTCGTCTTTTTGGATCTCAATTATGACCCAGGCTATCTACACACCCTTTTCCAGACTCAACATCCACCAATTCCTTCTCTTTGGTGAATACTGATGCAAAATATTCATTTAGTACCTCGCCCATTTCCTCTGGCTCCACACATAGATTCCCTTGCCTATCCTTCAGTGGGCCAACCCTTTCCCTGGCTACCCTCGTGCTTTTTACGTACGTGTAAAAAGCCTTGGGATTTTCCTTAACCCTATTTGCCAATGGCTTTTCGTGACCCCTTCTAGCCCTCCTGACTCCTTGCTTAAGTTCCTTCCTACTTTCCTTATATTCCACACAGGCTTCGTCTGTTCCCAGCCTTTTAGCCCTGACAAATGCCTCCTTTTTCTTTTTGACGAAGTCTACAATATCTCTCGTTATCCAAGGTTCCCGAAAATTGCCGTATTTATCCTTCTTCCTCACAGGAACATGCCGGTCCTGAATTCCTTTCAACTGACACTTGAAAGCTTCCCACATGTCAGATGTTGATTTGCCCTCAAACATCCGCCCCAATCTAAGTTCTTCAGTTCCGCCTAATATTGTTATAATTAGCCTTCCCCCAATTTAGCACATTCACCCTAGGACCACTCTTATCCTTGTCCACCAGCACTTTAAAACTTACTGAATTGTGGACACGGTTCCCGAAATGCTCCCCGACTGAAACATCTACCACCTGGCCGGGCTCATTCCCCAATACCAGGTCCAGTACCGCCCCTTCCCTAGTTGGACTGTCTACATATTGTTTTAAGAAGCCCTCCTGGGTGCTCCTTACAAACTCTGCCCCGTCTCAGCCCCTGGCACTAAGTGAGTCCCAGTCAATATTGGGGAAGTTGAAGTCTCCCATCACAACAACCCTGTTGTTTTTACTCTTTTCCAAAATCTGTCTACCTATCTGCTCCTCTATCTCCCACTGGCTGTTGGGAGGCCTGTAGTAAACCCCCAACATTGTGACTGCACCCTTCTTATTCCTGATCTCTACCCATATAGCCTCACTGCCCTCTGAGGTGTCCTCCTGTAGTACAGCTGTGATATTCTCCATAACCAGTAGCGCAACTCCGCCACCCCTTTTACATCCCCCTCTATCCCACCTGAAACATCTAAATCCTGGAACGTTTAGCTGCCAATCCTGCCCTTCCCTCAACCAGGTCTCTGTAATGGCAACAACATCATAGTTCCAAGTACTAATCCAAGCTCTAAGTTCATCTGCCTTACCCGTAATACTTCTTGCATTAAAACATATGCACTTCAGGCCACCTGACCCGCTGTGTTCAGCAACTTCTCCCCGTCTGCTCTGCCTCAGAGCCATACTGGCCCTATTCCCTAGTTCTCCCTCAATGCTCTCACCTTCTGACCTATTGCTCCCGTGCCCACCCACCTGCCTCCCTGACAGAAATGGAGGATAAGCCTGAGGATGTATCATCATGTCCAGAACTTTGTCATAGAAATGATCTGTCCATCAATGTGTTACTTATTCCACGTATCAGTGCCATTCTCCATCCAGGAGCCGCAACCTGCAGGTCCTTCCACACAGTCCAATTCACCGGAACCAAATTCTGGTATCCACATATTCCACTGGTGCTCAACATCCTTCACTTTCAGTGTGTTTGACAGTGGTGACGTACTAGTTATGCAATCACCACACCAGCAACAAAAGGATTAGCAATCTGCGAAAGCATTTCTTCAACGTCTTCAGCAGTTTGCTCATTTGGATCAATGTCACGCACCAGGTCTTGCAGCGTCTTCTTCCATCAAACCTAATTGCCTTCTGGACTCTTATGTCCTCCCTGAGCCCGGAGTTTTCAGGTTTCAAATATCTTCGAAAATATTGTCTTTCTTTCAGGCTACAGAAAAAGAAGGAAACAGTAGTAGCAGCAGCCTCCAAACATTTGCAGCTACAAGCAGCAGCAAACACAACTTGCAGCACAACTTTTTTTTTCTAAATTTAGAGTGCCCAATTATTTTTTTTTCCAATGAAGGGGCAATTTAGTGTGGCCAATCCGCCTAACCTGCACATCTTTGGGTTGTGGGAGTGAAACTCACGCAGACATGGGAAGAATGTGCAAACTCCACATGGACAGTGACCCAGGACCGTAATTCGAACCTGGGTCCTCAGCGCTGTAGTAGTCCCAGTGCTAAACACTGCACCATGTGCCGCCCTTTCCTGCAGCACAACTTGAGAATATTTTGTTTATTAACGGTCAACAATATCTTTAGATAAAAATAAACTACTTAACTGTCCACGTATCACATTAACCAACAAGGAAAAGGCACCGTGCCGGTCAAACAAGCACCTTTCACTACAGAATATTGGTACAAACACAAAGCCACAACAGTGGATTTATACAAAGAAAACCAAATACATGTTAAACATTAAACAGTCAGCAATACAGGGAAGTTACCGGGATCAAAATCAAGCCGCCACTCTCTTCCCCTCCCGTAGCTCCCAACAGCAGACTTGCATCAGTGGAATGTCACTTGCGGGTAGCACAACAATACACTGGAAAGTCACACTGATGCAGAGCAATGTGGAAGAGCGAGAGAGCCTCCCTTCAGGACTCCAGGCTTCAGACAAAAGGGGACGCATCAGATAAACACACGGCCTCCGGATATCAAACAGTACAATAACTCAAACTATTCAACAGTCCACATATCACATTAACCATTAACCAACAAGGAAAATACAATGTGCCATTCACACAGGCACCTTTCTACTACAAAATATCGGTACAAACACAAAACTACAACAGTGTAGTTACACAAAGAAAACCAGATGCATGGCAAACATTAAACAGGCAACATTACAAAGAAGTTATCAGCATCAGAATCAACCCGCCGCTTTCTCCCCCTCCTGTAGCTCCCAGCAGCAGGCTCACATCAGTGGAAAGTGTCCTGGGGATAATGAACAAGACACCGGTAATTCATACTGATGAAGAGTATGGCAGAAGAGTGAGAGAGCTCCCCTTTCCGTATCCAAAGCTTCAGACAAAAGGGGCTGCAGCAGACAAACACAAGCCTCCAAACATCAAACATTAAACAGTTAACAGTACCAGAACTCTCCCCCCTTTCTCCCGCAGTTCCAGCAGTAGACCTGCATCAGTGGAAAGTCGCTCAGGGGGGAGTAGAACAATACACCAGAAAAGTCACTGACACAGAGTGTGTCACAAGAGTGAGAGAGCACCCCCTTCCCCTCTACAGCACTGGCAGTGGTTTCGGGCTCCAGGCCACAGAAGCAAAAGGGACTGCAGCAAACAAGCACACAGCCTCCAGGCATTAAACACTAAACAGCAACAGTACAATAACAAGCATGAGGCTTCTGAACATTAAACATAAACAAGCAACAGTACGAAAAGGCACCAGCAATTGAGCGGCTTCCAAACCTGAAATAGTAAACAGTCACGAGCACAATAAAGCTACCAGCAATCTACAAAGGCATTTCTTCATGACCCTCAAGTTGCTCAGTTGAAGCGAACTGCCACCCTTTCCTTCTGTAGTACCGGCTTCTGGTCAGCAACTCCACCCAGTCCTTGGTCCAGGACACAGAAGCAAAAGAGGCGGCAGCAAACAAACTCACACTTGAAAACATGAAACTTGAACAGTCAACCGTACAACAAAAGCACCAGCAAGATGCAAGAGCAGGCCTTCACACCTTCAGCAAGTTACTCAGTTTAAGTGAGCCGCCACCCTTCCCCTCCTGTAGTACCGGCTTTTGACCACCAACTCCACCCAGTCCTTGATCCAGGCCACAGAAGTAAAAGAGGTGGTAGGAAGCAAACACACACTTCCAAACAGGAAGCACTGAACAGTCAGTAGTATAGCATAAGCATAAGCAAGCTGCAAGAGTAAATCTTCATACCTTCAGCAAGTCGCTCAGTTGAATCAGCTGCCACCCTTCCCTTTATCATCAATGGCAGTAGTTGCATTTCACTCTCTCCCCTTCTTCACTCCAGGCAATAGAAGCAAAAGAGGCAGCAGCAAGCAGTCACACAGCTTTCAAGTGCCAGCAACAGCATTCGGGTCATTCCTCCTCTCTTGCCCCCTCTGGCAGCTGCCAGCAGCAGACTCTCAAGGCAGGAGAAATCATTAGCTGAAAGGCACACAAACAAACAGCATAGCAGAGGAGAGAGAGATAGCACCTCTTCCCCTTCCTCAAACAGTTATTAGGCCAGCCAATCATCCCCTTGCCTGACTCCAAGTCACAGAAGCAGAAGAGCAGCAGCAGATACACAGCCTCCAGGCAGCTACAGCAGCATTCGAGTCACTCCTCTCTCTCCCCCTCTGATAGCTCCCAGCAGCAAACTCACAAGGCAGGGACAATCATTATCTGAAAGCCACACTAACACGGAGCATAGCAGAGGATTGAGAGAGCACCTCTCCCCTTCTTCAGGACCGGTAGTAGGCCAACCAATCCTCCCTTTGTCTAACTCCAGGCTACAGAAGCAGAAGAGGCAGCAGCAAACAAACACTAGGCATGCAGACACTGTGCAGCCAAAGCAGGAGCAGTCAGCGCTCACAGCTTGTGCAGCCAATTCTCGCCGCTTGGGAAAAATGGCGTGCCAGGGGATTCTCCCAACCGGCGCGGGAGCTGAGAATCGCGCCCACTATCTTTATTTCCAGATACAAATTTTAATTAGCTAACCCCTACCAATATATCAGCAATTACATTGCATAGCAATTACATTGTTAAGCCAGGTGAATAAGCATTGGCTCACCTATAAATGAACACAGCTGTGACAGTGGGGTTGTGAAGGGAGTGGAGAGAGTTTGTCATTTCACTGAGCTGTCTTAAGAGTAAACCTGCTTGAAGTAAATGACTAGCTTGAGAATCATTCCTCCACAATGTTCAATTATTGGAATTAATATCCCTGATCCCAACTCTTACTCATCGTACAAGTTAATGGACAGTATACAGCACAATTGTTTTAACCCAAAACCTACAACACCTGCAATTTTGGGACTCTCAGAGACAACTGCCATTGTCTCCAAACATAAATACCTTCTGTGGGATTCTCTGTCGGCGGTACCCTCTGCTTTGCCGGCAGCGCAACCACACCAGTGGATTTCCCGACGGCATGGAGGTGGCCACAATGGGAAACCTGCTGGCGGGGAACGCGCTGAGCAGGAAAACGAGGCTGTGGTAAACCACTGTTACACCTGTATTAGGTGATGTAAGGTAGGACCTGTACTACAGGTTCGCCGGTAGCCCGTGCCTGCTGGCTCCGCCCAGTAGGAGGAGTATAAATATGCGTGTCCTCCATTCATCAGCCATTTCGCCAGCTGCTGTGGGAGGCCACCTTACTGCAATAAAGCCACAGTTGTATCCAACCTGAGTCTTTGTACAATTGATCGTGCATCAATTTATTGCAGTAAGATTTTCTATAAGATGGACCTCCGAATCAAACCAGATCGCCTACAGCTGGATCCGCAATCGAGCGACGCCAGAAAGGACTTTAATCACTGGCTAGCCGGCTTCGAGGCCTATATCAACTCAGCGACAACCCCTCTGACGGAGGCTCACAAGATACAGGTCCTGTACTCAAGGTTGAGCTCCAGCGTGTTTCCGCTGATCCAGGATGCCCCGAACTACGCGGACGCCATGGCGCTCCTCAAAGAAAACTACGCACAGGAAGCGAACACACTCTTCGCCAGGCACATACTCGCCACTCGCTCTCAACTCCCTGGTGAGTCCATAGAAGATTTCTGGCGGGCCCTAATCCCACTCGTCCAGGACTGTGACTGTAAGGCCGTTACGGCCACCGAACATTTTAACCTTCTTATGCGCGATGCGTTTGTAACGGGGATTGGGTCGGACCTCATTCGCCAAAGGCTGCTTGAAGGGGCCACGCTCGACCTAGCGGGGACTAAGAAGCTAGCACTTCCATGGCGGTCGCCTCACGTAATGCTCAGGCCTACCCCTCCGGCCGCGCGGCCCACCCCTCTTATCCCTCGTGGACCCCACAAAAGGCTGCCCCAGCCGGGGCTTTACCCAGCCAATACGCCTGCGCCACACACTAATCCGCGCACTCCGGGGGTCCGCGATGTTACTTCTGCGGCCAGCAGAAGCACCCTCGCCAACGCTGCCTGGCCCGCGCTGCCATTTGCAAGGCTTGCAGCAAAAAGGGCCACTTTGCCGCGGTGTGCCAGGCCCGCGCAGTCGCCGCTATCGCCTCCTCCCCCCTGACCCACACACAATGGGCACCGCCATCTTCGTCCCAGACCACGCGTGGCCAGTGGGCGCCGCCACCTTCACCTCCCCGGACCACGCGCGGCCAATGGGCACCACCATCTCCCCCCCCCCCCCCGCAGTCCACGTGCGGCCCATGGGCTCCGCCACCTTGTCCAGCCCCCGTAACGTGCGGCCCGTGGGCGCCGCCATCTTGTCCAGCCTCCGCAATGTGCGGCCCATGGGCGCTGCCATTTTGTCCCCCGCAGGATCTTCAGGCGCCGCCATCTTGTCTTCCCCACGGGGCATGGACGGCGACAACATTCCACGACCTGGGGCCCCCACGATCTCCATTTCCGGACGCCAGCGACGACCAACCGCAACTCGCCTCAATGACGCGCGACCAATCTCGTCCACACAACCTGGCCACCGCCTCGACTACGGTGAAAATCAACGGCCAGGTGACCTCTTGCCTGCTGGACTCCGGGAGCACCAAAAGCGTCATCCACCCGGATACGGTAAGGCGCTGCTCCCTCGCGGTACACCCCGCCAATCAAAGAATCTCCCTGGCTTCCGGATCCCATTCCGTCCCGATCCAGGGGTTCTGCACGGTCGCTCTCACGGTCCAGGGCATAGAATTCAGCGGCTTCCACCTCTACATCCTTCCTAATTTCTGCGCCGCACTACTACCAGGCCTGGATTTCCAGTGCAATCTCCAGAGCCTCACCCTCAAATGTGGCGGGCCCCTACCACCCCTCACTGTGTGCGGCCTCGCGACTCTAAAGGTCGACCCACCCTCCCTCTTTGCCAATCTAACTTTGGATTGCAAATCCGTTGCCACCAGGAGCAGACGGTTCAGCACCCAGGACAAGGCCTTCATCAGGTCCGAGATACAGCGGCTGCTTCGGGCAGGCATCATCGAGGCCAGCAACAGCCCCTGGAGATCTCAAGTGGTAGTTGTTAAAACTGGGGGGAAACACAGGATGGTCGTGGACTACAGCCAGACCATCAATCGGTACACGCAGCTCGACGCGTACCCCCTCCCACGCATATCTGATATGGTCAATCAGATTGCGCAATACCGGGTCTTCTCCACGATAGACCTAAAATCCGCCTACCACCAGCTCCCCATTCGTAAATCAGACCGCCCATACACGGCTTTCGAGGCGGACGGTCGTCTCTATCACTTCCTCAGGGTTCCCTTCGGCGTCACTAACGGGGTCTCAGTCTTCCAAAGGGAGATGGACCGAATGGTTGACTGGTACGGTTTGCGGGCCACCTTTCCGTACCGAGACAACGTCACCATCTGCGGCCATGATCAGCAGGAACACGATGCCAACCTTGCTAAATTCCTCTGCACCGCCACTCTCCTCAACCTCACCTACAACAAGGAGAAGTGCGTGTTCAGCACAACCCGCCCAGCCATCCTCGGCTATGTGGTCCAGAACGGAGTTCTGGGGCCCGATCCCGAACCCATGCGCCCTCTCATGGAGCTTCCCCTCCCCCACTGCCCCAAGGCCCTCAAACGCTGCCTGGGATTCTTCTCCTACTATGCCCAGTGGATCCCAAACTACGCGGACAAGGCCCGCCCACTTATACAGTCCACCCACTTTCCCCTTATGGCCGAGGCACAACAGGCCTTCGCCCATGTCAGAGCTGATATAGCCAAGGCCGGGATGCATGCAGTGGACGAGACACTGCCCTTCCAAGTAGAAAGCGACGCATCAGACGTTGCACTTGCCGCCACCCTCAACCAGGCAGGCAGACCCGTGGCATTCTTTTCCCGCACCCTTCATGCCTCAGAAATTTGGCACTCGTCCGTCGAAAAAGAGGCCCAAGCTATCGTTGAAGCTGTGCGGCATTGGAGGCATTACCTGGCCGGCAGGAGATTCACTCTCCTCACTGACCAACGGTCGGTAGCCTTCATGTTCAACAACACGCAGCGGGACAAGATCAAAAATAATAAAATCTTGCGGTGGAGAATCGAGCTCTCCACCTATAATTACGAGATTCTGTATCGCCCCGGTAAACTCAACGAGCCCCCAGACGCCCTCTCCCGAGGTACATGTGCCAGCGCACAAGTGGACCAACTACAGGCCCTACACGACAGCCTTTGTCACCCGGGGGTCACACGGTTGTACCATCTTGTCAAGGCTCGCAATCTGCCCCACTCCGTCGAGGAAGCACGGACAGTCACCAGTGACTGCCAAATCTGTGCGGAAGCCGCACTTCTATCGGCCGGATCTTGCCCGCTTGGTGAAAGCCTCCCGTCCCTTTGAACGTCTCAGCGTGGACCTCAAAGGGCCCCTCCCCTCCACCGACTGTAACACGTATATTCTCAGTGTGGTCGATGAGTACTCCAGGTTCCCCTTCGCCATCCCATGCCCCGATATGACGTCTGCCACCGTCATCAAGGCCCTCAACACAATCTTCGCTCTGTTTGGCTTCCCCACTTACATCCACAGTGACAGGGGATCCTCATTCATGAGCGATGAGCTGCGTCAGTTCCTGCTCAGCAGGGGTATCACCTCCAGTAGGACAACCAACTATAACCCCCGGGGAAACCGGCAGGTTGAGAGGGAGAACAGGACGGTTTGGAGGGCCATCCAACTGGCCCTACGGTCCAAGAACCTCCCAGTCTCTCGCTGGCAGGAGGTCCTCCCTAATGCACTACACTCCATCCGCTCGCTACTGTGCACCGCCACGAATAACACACCCCATGAACGTCTTTTTGCCTTCCCCAGGAAGTCCACTTCGGGGTGTCGCTCCCGACTTGGCTCGCAGCTCCAGGACTGGTCCTGCTCCGTAGGCACGTCCGACTCCACAAGACGGACCCATTGGTGGATAGGGTGCACTTGCTCCATGCCAACCCCCAGTATGCCTATGTGGCGTACCCCGACGGCCGCCAAGATACTGTCTCCCTCAAGGACCTGACACCAGCAGGTTACACTCATACACACTTCCCCGGCCCGGCGCCACCCTCCCCTCCCCCGGCGCTCCCAACATTAACCCCACCAGGACCATCCCTCCTTCCCCTGCCCATGCAAGAGGATAAAGAGGATTTTGGCATGCTGCCGGGGTCACCCGACATCAGTCCAGCAGCGACGTCGCCAGGATCGACATCGCCGCCACAGTTACGTTGCTTCCAGCAGAACGTCAAGGCACCAGACCGGTTGAATCTCTAACTGGCACCGGACTTTCAAAAGACCTTTTTCTTTCTCTCCTAATAAAACACTGTACATAAATTCACTCCTGTATATAGTTCTCCACCACCCCCGTCGGACTCATTTTTAACGGGGGGTGAATGTGGTAAACCACTGTTACACCTGTATTAGGTGATGTAAGGTAGGACCTGTACTACAGGTTCGCCGGTAGCCCCTGCCTTCTGGCTCCGCCCAGTAGGAGGAGTATAAATATGCATGTCCTCTATTCAGCAGCCATTTCGCCAGATGCTGTGGGAGGCCACACATCTTACTGCAATAAAGCCACAGTTGTATCCAACCTGAGTCTTTGTACAATTGATCGCGTATCAGAGGCTGGCGTGACGGAGAATCCCACCCCTTGTACTTCCTTTCTAGTAAAACAATCTAAGCCTTCCTTTGATATTTAACAATCAAATTGCCCAGGCTTATTGTCAGGCAGACTTCAGAATAAGACATATGACCCCCTCTCTTCATTTTACCTTAAATTTAAAAATACAGTCCTAAAATATAATAATCCTATAAACCTCATCACTGTAACAGAAGTAATTATTTGGACACAACCATGTCCTGAGGAAATAAAATACACTATATTACTCAAGTCTTCTGCAACATACTCTATTACAACAGTGAATATATTTAAAATGTACTAATTGGTTGGAAAACATGTTGCAAGTCTCATGTTGTGAAATAAGTTAAATAAATGCCAGTGCTTTCAAGTCTTTCTTTACATCAGTATTTTTTTTTGACAAAGTTTTCTTTACATGACAATAAGTTAATATAAATCCTTTGGAACCATGTATATAAGTTGAAAAATTACATGATCCCTTTGTATAAAAGAAAATGGAAAAGAATGTCTGCACCAATGTCTGAAATCAAACTTGGTAAATTTACTATAAGGATCCAATGTGCTCAAGAAAAATAGCAAAGGAATTGGCGACCAAACACTACAAATACGTTAAGCTAAAACAAATGTTTACACATACAAAATACATTTGTGCTGAAAAAATACAATTCTTGAATAAGAACATCAAACAGGATTCTATCAATACACTTTGTTTTGAAAATGGGCATGTTCAAAAATAGCCAGATGTCCTCTCCATAAGGTATTATATGTTGCCTCAGTAACTTAGATGTCATGTTTTGATTTTTAACAAGCTTCTCAATTGATTTCTCACGTTATTATCTGAATTCCTTTCATAAAACAGGCATGCCAGGAACTGCCCTTTCTTCACACCATGTAATTTGAAACATTCCTATTTCTTTGCTTGTAAAGTGAGCTCAGAGCATTAAGGATTCAGCATAAACATAGGAACAGGAGTAGGCCATTCAAACCCTTGCACCTATTTTATCATTCCATTCGATCACGGCTGATCCGGATCTCAACACTATTTATTCACCTTTGCTCTGTATCCCTTGATAGCTTTAGACAACAAAAATATTCTCAGGCCACAATCAGATCAGCCATGATCTTATTAATTGACTGAATGGCGGAGAAGACTCAAGGGGTCACTAGCCTACTCTTAATTCAAATATGCGTTTGTATGTTCACATGTTCTTGAAAATTTCAATTGACTTGACATCCACTAGCTTTTCAGGCGAGAATTAAAGATTTCCACTACCCTTTGTTTGATTAAGAGCCTCCTGATTTTACTCCAAAATGATATGGCTCTCATTTTAGGAATACAGATGTGTTTCCATCCCCCCTCAGAGGAAATTGTTCCTCTGTAGCTATCCTATAAAATGTCATAATTTTAAACACCTTGATTAGGTCATCTCTCAACAATTCAAACTTCTGGGGCAGCACAGTGGTGCAGTGGTTAGCACTGTTGCCTACGGTGCTGAGGACCCGGGTTCGATCCTGGCCCCGAATCACTGTCACGTGGAGTTTGCATATTGTCCGCGCGTCTGCGTGGGTTTCACCCCCACAAGCCAAAGATGTGCAGGTTAGGTGGATTGGCCACACTAAATTGCCCCTTATTTGAATAAAAATAATTGGGTACTCAAAATTTACACGAAAAAACCCCAATCCAAACTTCAGAGATCAGTCCTCGTATTTCAACCTTTAATTCCCAGTTTCATCCCGGTGAATCTGCATTGTGCTCTTTCCAAGGTCAATATAGCCTTCCTGGGCTGAAATACTTAAAACTGAATGCAATATTCTAGATGGCTGTTTAAACCAATCTCTGTATAGTTGGTATAATTTCCTACCCTTTGTATTATAGACCCCTTGAGGCTAAGATCAACATTCCGTTAGCCTTTTGATTCCTTTTTATAACCTATGCACTAGCTTTTCAATGTTTTACATACATGGACACTTGAATCCTTTTCCACGGTTCCTATTTTCTCACCATTAAGGTGAAATTCTGACTTGTTTTTCCTCGGGTCCAAAGTGGATGATCTCCCATTGCCTTACATTGAACTCCACCTTAATCTGTGTCCTTTTGGATTGTTCTGCTTCATGCTCCATGTTTTTAGCACAGGGCTAAATCGCTGGCTTTTAAAGCAGACCAATGCAGGCCAGCAGCGCGGGTTCAATTCCCGTACCAGCCTCCCTGAACAGGCGCCGGAACGTGGCAACTAGGGGCTTTTCACAGTAACTTCATTTGAAGCCTACTTGTCCCAATAAGCAATTTTCATTTTCATTTCATTTCTGTTCTCATCCACATAACTCACAGCACCTCCTAATATTGTGTCATTTTCAAATTTTGTTGTACTTCTTTTTATACGGTGAAAAGCTGAGGCCCCATGAAGGAACATCACTTGTCACATCCCATCAAGCAGTGGTACGTTCCCTGTATCCCTATTTTCTGTCTTTCAATCTGTAGTAAAGTTTGGAAATAGGTAAGAAATTGACATAAAGTTAAAAGGCAGTGCATACTTGTATTGAGTTATGTCAGGGTGGGGTGGGGTGGTGATGGGGTGTTGAGTAGGATTAATGTTGGGATACTTACTTATTTACATTATTGACTTGGGTTCAAAAACCCAACATAAATGTTCTTAGATTTACAGATTATATGAAACTAGGTGGGGCATTCAATCTGAGAAATAGCTCAGAACCAGAAAAATGTGCTGAATAATGTAAGTGGGTGAAAAATGGCCAAACTAATATTAAATACACAAATCTAAAGCCTGCACATAAAAAAAGGAGTCAAAAGCACTGCATAAATGCTATTTAAAAGCTACTGGTAATGTTGAGGCTTATGCATTATAGCAGATTCAGGCAGTCCAACCACTATGAAGCAGCAGTTAATAATTTTAAGATGATTTTTAAACTAAAGTAACAAAGTACAAATCAAGGAAAAAGATCACAGAAGAATAAAATTTTAAAAAATTATTCCAAATGTAAGCATTAACAACAAAACCACATTCCAAAAAATGTTAACAGTTTGTACATTTTTCTCCTTCCCTTCTCTCCCCCTCCACCCCGCAATGAAATATCATCATGAATGGCCTCCACTGTACCTCAAAGCCCTCTTCTGACCTCCTTAAGGTAAATTTAATCTTTTCCAACTGGAGAATCATGTATAGGTCTCCCAGCCAGGCCGCAATATCTGGTGGCATATCTGACCTCCAATTCAAAAAAATCTTTCGCCGGACAGACAGAGATGCAAAGGCCACAACATTGGCCACCTTCCCCTCCAGCAGCTCTGACATCTCCGAATCCCCAGAGATCACCATCATGGGGGCCCGGTATCACCTTGGCCCTCATTATCCTCGACAAAGTCCCAAACACTGCCTTCCGGAAGCTCTCCAACGTCACGCAACCCCAAAACATGTGACCATGATTTGTCGGCCCTTCCCACACTTCTCACATCCACTTGTTATCCCGGGAAGAACTCATTCACCAAGCCCGAGTCATGTGCACCCTGTACACTACTTTAAACTGAATCAAGCTCATTCTAGCACAGGAGGAAGTTGAGTTCACTCGCCGCATCCTAGAGACCCCATCCTATCTCCAACCCCCCTCCCCCCCCCCCACTTCCACTTAATCATAGAATTTATAGTGCCGAAGGAGACCATTTGGCCCATCGAGTCTGCACCGGCCCTTGGAAAGAGCACCCTACCTAAGCCCACACCATCATCCTATCCCCTTAACCCCACCCAACCCAACCTTTTTTTGGACGCTAAGGGCAATTTAGCATGGCCAATCCATCTAACCTGCACATCTTTGGACTGTGGGAGGAAACCGGAGAAGCCAGAGGAAACCCACGTAAACACGGGGAGAAAGTGCAAACTCCACACAGTGACCCAAGCCCTGAATTGAACCTGGGACCATGGAGTTGTGAAGCAACTGTGCTAACCATTGTGCTTTCCACCAGCGCCTTACACTGCTCTCCCAACCACCCATATATGTCCATGATCCTGTCCTCCCTCACCTCGTCGGGGAGCAGCAATTTCTCCAGCAGCGTGTACTCCCGTAGCTGGGGAATGTCGACAGCTCCTTTTGCACAAAGTCCCGCATCTGCCAGCACCTAAACCCACTTTCCCACGGTAAATCAAACTGCTCCCGCACCTCATCCATCGCAGCAAAATTCCCCTCTGAGAACATGGGCTGGATTCTCTGTTTTCAGGACTATGTCCCCACGCCATCGTGAAAACTGTGGTCTTTTACGCCAGGAAAACTGGCGTCAATAGGACTCAGATTCACTGCCTTGGAGGGAGCTAGCAGGCAGCTCTCATGGAGCTCGCAGCTCCAGCTGCCGTTACGGCGCCCGCACTTCCTGGTCAGAGGCCGCGCATGCACACGGTGGCGGTCTCCAGCGGCTGCGTCGTGCTCCGTGGCAGACTCAGACCGCAGACCTGGACCGCGGAAATAGTGCCCCCGATCGGCTGCTCGTCTGACCCGGACTGCCTGCATAAAAAGAACCAGTTTCGAATGAAGCCCCCCTGCCCTCCGATCGGCCCGCCCCTGACTGTCCGCGGCCACCTCGTGAGTTTCCCGAACGGCAGGACCACATTAGAAATACGCCGTCAGGAATTTGGCTGGTCGGGGGCGGAGAATATTGGGGCGGGCCTCAGGCAATGGCCTCAGGTGGTGGATACGTGGCGCGGTGTACTCCCTGAGTACGCCATTTTTTGGGGGGGGGCGGAGAATCGCGGAACCGGCACCGGTCCCAATTTCATGCGTGAAACTGGATTCTCCGCTGAACGCGATTTCGGCATCGGGGTGTGGAGAATCCAGCCCATTATCTCTGACCCGCTCCAACCGTCCTCCTTCCACCACCTATACATCCCATCCATTTCCCCCGGCTTAAACCTGTGGTTCCCATACAGTGGTGTCAACACCGATATTTGGTCCAATTTAAAGTGCCTCCTCAGCTGCTTTCAAATCTTAATAGTCGACTCTACCACCGGACTCCCTGTATACTTCCTCGGAGTTAACAGCAACGGGGCTTTCACCAGGGCCCTCAAACCCGAGCCCCTACAGGACTCTCCTCTAACCTGATCCACTCCACCCTCTCCCCACCAACGTCACACTTCTCCATAATTGCTGCCCAATAGGAGTGCATCAGGTTCGGGAGCGCCAACTCTCCTCTCTGCCTCTGCTTTATAGCAGAGTCCTCTTCACCCTTGGTTCCTTCCCTGCCTACACCGATTCCAAGACCAGCACCTCCACCTTCCAGAAATAGGCCAAAGGGAGAAAAATCAGGAGGGACTGAAAAAAAAACAGGAACCTTGGTAGCACATTCATCTTTACCGAACTGCACCCTCCCTGCCAACATCAAGTGCAACATATCCCACCTTTGTCTCCCTTAACCTCTTCCACTAACCCTGTCAAGTTCAATCTATGCATTGTGGCCACTCATGCGTTACCTGAATCCCCAGATACCTAAATTGCTCCCTTGCCACCTTAACTGGTAGCATAGAAGCATAGAATGGTTACAGCACAGAAGCCATTCAGACCTTTATGTCTATGTTGGCCTCCGAAGGAGCAATTCATCAAGTGCCAATTCCCTGCCTTTTCCCCAGTACTTTGCAATTTTTCCTTTTCAGGTAATAATCCAATTCCCTTTTCAAAGCCTTAATTGAGCCTGCCTCCACCACACTATCAGACAGTGCAATCCAGACCCTAACCACTCATTGTGTGGAAAGGCATTTCTCATGTCACCGCTGCTTCTTTTGCCAATTATTTAAAATCTATGCCCTCCGGTTCTTGATCCTTCCACCAACAGGAACAATTTCTCCTGATCTACTGTTGACACCCTTCATGATTTTTAATACCCCCATCAAATCTCCTCTTAACATTCTCCAAGGAGAACAGTCCCGACGTCTCCACATAACTGAACTCCCTTATCTCTGGAACCATTCTCGTGAATCTTTTCTGCACCCTCTAAGCCTTCGTATTCTTAATTTGTGGTCCCATAACTGGATGCAGTGTACCCATTGAGGCTGAACCAGTGCTCTGGTCAGATTATACCGTGAACATTAATTCCATTCTTGTTACCAGGACAAAAGTGAGATGATGAGATCCTGGAATTAGTTTAAGGAAGATCCACAAAACTAACCTCCAGCATCAAAGTTATGGTGAGAAGCCGCAAGTACCTGCATTATTTAGCAATGGATCTAGGCCGCTTCTAAAAGTAATTAAGACAGTAAATGTCACGGAAAAGGGAGATTCGGATAATTACTTTAACAAAACTGTTGGCGTGCAACAAGTTTCAAGCTGGTAACTTAAACCAAGAGGTTCTCTGCCACACAAACGAGTCAAAAATAATTGGACTGTGAAAGAATAAATTATTTGGAATAAGCGTGTTCCGACTAGTCCATTGAAGAGGACAGCATTTGAAGGGGAAGGAGGAGGACTTTTCCCGCCTCTTTACCACGTGCTGCGGATGTGACGTTTGCGCCGTCTAGCTCAGCTTCCGTCTGGATGGGGTGACGGTTGGAGATTTTGCGGGAAGGTTCGGCTTCGACGACGACGAGAGGTTAGTTTTTGCCCAAACCGTTCAAATTGCGAATGGTTTGTTTTCACTTGGGAGATGTGTTTCTGTCAGGGTTGGGGATAGAATTGGGCCCTCGAGAATTGGGCCCCCGCGCACCGTCACAAGCTGCCCCGACCCAGTGGTGGGTAACCTGATTCGAGGAGAATTTCTAGATAACGGCTTTTTTCGTATGTATTTGACCAGGAAGAGCAGGGGAGTTACCCCTGGCGCCTTGGTCAATATTCGCATCTCAAGTAACACCACAAAAACAGGACTCATTAATATGTTTGTTTATTGGAACTTGCTGCCCACAAATTGGCTGCTGTGTTTCCTACCATCACAACAATGGTTGCCCTTCAAAAATACTTCATTGGTTGTCGAGTGTTTCTTGACGTCCTGTGGTTGTGCAAGATAAATGTGAGAAGGATTTTTGTGATTGCAACATGAGAAGCTTAGCTTTCTGAAGAGCGCCTTTTGATTTGGAACTGACAGCCAATGCCCTTTCCCTGACATCTACCCTCAAACCCATTCTGCTCTTTTTCTAGTTGTGATAACATCGCTCAAATACCGAAAGCCCCATTTCACCTGCACTTTTTGGAACTGTGCCTTGGACAAATATACCAAATGCATACAAGTTTCTGCCCCTCCAAATAATATGCCCCAATGACTGCTGATCATACACATAGGTTTCTCACTCTTATCTTGGAAATTTGGTTGACCAAGAACACATTTGTGGTCTTGTTTGCTTCTTTCTGAGTGGTATGAATCACATAGGGAAATTCTGGCCAATATAGGCTTCAGTCTGCAGTACATGTGAGAAAGTAGCGCTTCATTTCATGAACTTTGAGAGGAGGAAAAGGAACCAAGCTTATGGTTGTGAACATAACATTCCTTTCTCAGCTTTGTTTGAGCAGCTACTGATACCCTCGAGGTTCTAGAGTTCTTTCTAGCAGCTGCATTAAAACATAAAAAGTTTTGGGAACACATCATCTCCCTCTCACTTCTTGGGTAAAGGCTCATGACACCCAGTCAGGTAAAGAGAAAAATGATGTAGAACATTAAGAGGAGTGGGAGAGTGTTGATATAAAGCTGGTATTAATCAAGTTGTACAAGAGCTGCAGTCGTCTGCAACATTTTCAAGGTTGTGACCAGTAAATTATTTCATTAGGCTTTTTTTCTGATCTGTGGATCTGACCGAGCTGAGTTTTAATTGAATAGAAATAGATTTGTGTAACTCTGTTGGGAGTCATCAGAAGCATTTATGAAATAGTTGGGTCAATGATGCAAAAAGCAGTTAAGGTGATATATGTAGGCATCGCAAACTCAAAGGGCCTGACTTCTGCAGAGTGGCAATCAAAGTCGGCTTGCCACTCTGTTCCAACTTTCCTACCCAAAAACGTTTGCGATCCTGTCTTGTCCAACCTTCGGCTCAGGCTGGGCAGTGCAGAATGACCCATGGCCCCAGCTTTGAAAGCAGCTCACTCTTATGTAAGGGGGACACCCTATTTTTATGGCACTAGCTGCTCTAAGCCATTCATGGTAAAGGGCCAGCCAAAATTGGAAGTCCTTGACAGGCCAGGGAGAAGGTAAATGTATAAGGTAAGTGGGCAGGATTTGGGCAGAGCAGGACATTTTGGGAGGGGGAGGGGGGGTTTGGTACTGTCTCGGGGAGAGGGTGTTGGTCAGGTCTCGGGTGAAGGGGGAGTAGTTGTGACTTGGGGAAATCAGGTGGGGGTTTGGAAGGGGTGGGGTGTCCCATTGGGGAGGTTGACATGGGTCTGTACTATAGTTCAAAGTGGTTTTAATCCTTTGAACATTTTCAGGGCAACTATTGATGTAACACAATCTGAACCATTGGAAGTTTGCAATTTAAATTACATTTTCACATGGCTCCCAGTGCAGGGCAATTGTGAAGTCAAAGTTTGCACTTGTACTGTGTACAGTTTTGGTCCCCTTAATTGAGGAGGGATGTAGTTGCATTGGAGGCAGTTCAAAGGAGGTTCATATTGATTCCAGAGATGAGGGATTTGTCTTATGAAGAGAGATTGAGCAGTTTAGGCCTATACACTCAAGTTTAGAAGAATGAGGGGAGATCTAATTGAGGTGTATGAGGTGATAAAAGGTATTGACAAAGCCGAGCAGAGTGGATGCTTCCTCTTGTTGTGCAATCTAGAACGAGAGGTCATAGTTTTAAGTTAAGGAGTAGCATATTTAGAACAGATGAGAAGAAATTACTTCTATGGAAGTGTTGCAGGTTTCTAGTGCATAAAACGTTGACGGGGGTGGGATTTTCTGATCCCATCACCAGCCAATGGTGCGCCGCCTCCACCGCCCAATGCATTTGTTATGTTAAGCTATTTTGAAAAAGAAAAGTAAGAAAATATACTTGTGCAAACCCATTGTAGATAAATGAGTTATATCATTTTAAGTAATTTTATATCAACTTGAATGATTCTGATCTATATTCTTTCAGTGGTATCTGTAAGAAATTTAACTCTATAATAATAAAGTGCTATGGAATAGCAATAAAACAGCATTCTGATGGGGTATATTAAGTTTGCTAAGAAATTGTTAAACTAAGACGAGCCTAGGCAGAACTGCCGCAGTGATATTTTTCTGAAGGCCTTTTAATTTGTTTTCTGTGTTCAGTAAGTTTGATGTTTTTCTCTCTCAAGTAACTTTTGAAGTTAAGTGAATACTGCGTCACATTGACTTTGTTTGACAAAATGTAGGGTTTCTGTAATTAAAGGTTTGGGCAGTGGAAAGTAATCTCAGCTGCACATACTTTGCTGCATAAAACTACCTAAATCGAACACCGCTTTTTAATTCTCACTATTCACAGAACCTTTTAAGTATTTGGTAGTCAATATTTAACCTTTTGATCTATTTGTAGTAAGATGTAGAGTAGAATAAAAAGTGGAAGAAGATTTTATTTGACATTCAGGAAAGAGCAAAATAGAAACAGAAATGTGATGAGGTTCCATCCTGTTTTATGCTGCTAACCTGATATTCTGAGACTGATTCGGCCAATACCCAACAGCAACAAAGATGTATTGAAGGTGTAACAAGGGCTTGAAAGGAGAAAATGCTTTAGCTGTCTGCTGTATGACATCATCTGAACCCTGATTGACATTACAGCCGTAATTTATTTCTACTTTTCTACTATCCTTTGTCATGGATCGGCTTGTATTCAAGATCGCAAGATAATTACGAATCAGGGAGGCTATCTTAATTCATCCATCTAGGAGCTTTCTACATCCCGTTCATGTAAGAATCCAATTATTTCTTAAATTCATCCAGAATTGCAGCCACTACTCTGTTCAGTATTTTATATTGATTTCTCTATTTTTATAACCTTCTGCTGATGTCACACAAGCAGTTTGACATGTAGTTGAAGTATCAAGAAAAACAATTAAATTAGGATTATAAGAATTTCAGGGGGTAGTATGGTGAGACATTGGGGTGAGGGATACCATGGGCAACCACGGTGTGTTCCTCTCTGTATTTCACTGATTTTTCTCTCGACTTCAATATCACCGCCATTTTTCCATTTTCTGTGGCAAAGCACAATGGGGGGAGGGGGGGCATACGATGTCTCTGTACCCAGATGATCTGCTGTTATATATTTTGAACCAAGCTCCTCAGTGGGGGCCCGAATAGGCCTGCTTAAGATATTTAGGGTGTTTTTGAGATATAAGTTCAATTTGGGGAAAAGCAAGTATTTTGTGGTGTCTCCAGGATTGGACTTGGAGTGGGGGGGTTGCCGTCTCACAGGTATTTGGGGATTAAGCTGAACTTTGAGTCAGGTTCGGTGGGTGAAAGCAGATTTATTGAGGAGGGACAGTCTTCCCCTGACGCTGGCAGGCCGGGTGTAGGCAGTTAAGATGAACATTTTGCTGCGGTTTCTATTATTTCAGTGCCTGCTGGTATTTTTCTCAAAGTCATTTTTTAAGGGGGTGGAAGGATTGGTTTCATTTGTTCGGGCGGGGAAGGTGGCCAGAATAAGGAAAGCGGCACTTCAGAGGAGTCAGCAGTTGCCGGGGAGGGGGGGTGTTGCTCTTTTAGCTTTATTGATAACCACAAGATGCGAGTATGTTCCGTGCATTAGACATGACCACACAACCTGTATATTAGTTCAATTATTGTTTATTATTATCACAGGCTTTGTTCTATAAACTATACCTAAGAGTTTAAATTACCTTTACTTAACTTTCAAGTGACCGGCTCTGCAGGTTAGATGAGGCCTTTGTCTGAATCCCCACGTATGGCGGCTGGAAGTTGTCAGGTACATCTAGGCTGCGGCTCATCCTTCAGGTAGCGATCGAGGGTCCTTGAACTTGGCTGGTCGAGGTGCTGCAGTTGGTAGGGGCAGAGGCCGGTCCCAAAAGAGACAGGATATTGGTCGCGTGGTTCTTCTTATCCTCCGATCATTCGCGCTCTTTTGGATCCAATGGATCGATAGGATTTCGATCACCCTAATCGATTCTGACCAATTTGGGGCGAGTACCTTGAAAGCTGGGCGGGTACTACTTGTTATTGTCCATGGCATGTAGGCACTCCCAAATAAGGTAAATAGACACCTCCCAGTCTGTTACTGCTGCTATGTTTCAATCTATGTCCCAATCTATGTCCCATTGCCCTGGGGAAATGTGATTGACCGTTAGCAGGTGCAAGTTTCTGTGTAGGTCTGGTTTCTTCTGCACAAACACAGGGGCTGTGTATAGTCTGTGTCCCAACCTGACCACAATTCCCATTAACCTTTGCGGGCAGCCATTTTAGATGGCCACAGGGGAGAGATTGGGCCTTCCGAACTTGATTTATTATTACTGTGCGGCGAAAACGGAGACGGTGCGGGGCTGGAGTAGGTAGGCTTTATGGGTGAGGATGGAGGCAGGATCTTGGAGGAGGTCAGGGTTGCGGGCGCTGGCAATGGCACTGTTTCCAATTGCCACAGGAAAGTATTTGCCAAGTCCTGTTGTGGTTGTCACGTTGAACATTTGAAGGCAATTTCATCAGCACTTTTATGTTGGGAGCGGAGTCGAGGCTGATGCCGATCTGGGGGAATAACGGATTTGAGCTGTGAGGATGGTGCGAGGTTTTGGGGGTGGGAAGAGAGAGGGGTGAAGGAGATGAAGGATTTGTTTCTGGAGGGGCGGTTCGCAAGCTTGGAAGAGTTGAGGGGGAAGTTTGGCGATTTATGGTAGGATTTTGGAGGAGGATAAGGTGTCCATGGAGGGGTTTAAGGCCAAGTGGGAGGAGGAGTTGGGGATGGCACTGGAGGAGTGGCTGTGGTGTGAAGTGCTGCAGAGGGTAAAATCCTCAACCACGTGCCTGAGGTGGGGGTTGATACAGTTGAAGATGATGCACAGGGTGCATTTGACAATGTCAAGGATGAGCCTGCTGTTTGAGGGGGTAGAGAATACTTGTGAATGGTGTGGTAGAGGCCCGGCTAATCATGTGCACATGTTCTGGTCCTGCCCGAAGTTGGAAACATTTTGGGGATTGTTTTTCAGCACCATGTCGGTGATCCTGAATATGGATTTGGGGTCTGGTCCCCGAGGGGCTATATTCGGGGTGTTGGACCAGCCGGAATTGCAGACTGGAGCGGGGGCAGATTTTTTAGCCTTCGTCTCGTTGATCGCTCTCTTGCCAATTCTATTGGGGTCGAGGTCAGCTTTTCCCCCTGTGCCCTGGGTTGGTTTGAGGATCTTTAATGGAGTTATGACATCTTGAGGTGAAATTTGCCCTGAGTGGGGCAAATGAGGGGATCTCAAGAGATGGGGTTTGTTTATTTTGCATTTCAGAGAACTATTGGTCAACTATTGGGGGGAGCGGTGGTGAAGGGGGGGGGGGGCTTGGTGCAGCATTTATTGTATTTGGGGGTCTAATGTTTTTGTTTTGTGTTGTAAAATGTTAAAATGCTGAACATTTGAATAAAAGCGCTTTAAAGAAATGCTACCATTTTATCTGAGCTCCGGTTAAGAGTATGTGAACTGATTTTTCACAAGAAAATAACTGCATTAACCCTGTTCTGACAGTCCCAGCAGCTGATTAATTTGATGCTGTAGGTTATAGTCTAAAACCTTTTTTTTTAATTTTTCTGGAGAAATAAAAGATTCATTTGCAACATAAATACTTCTGGTTAACTAATAGTCATAATTCTGGACTTCCGGGTGCGGCGATGACCAGCTGAGTCGCACGTTTTGGCAGCTCCCTGTGAAATGGACTTTTGGGCTCTTGATAGGAGCCCCAACGGCAATTTTGACGGCTAAAAACACTGTGCGGTAAACCAGAAGGGAATCCCCCCTGGATACGGATGGAAAAAGGAGGAGAGAGTGGCCAGATTGCAGTGGATCCTTTAGAACAGCGGCAAGGAAGGCAAGCAAAAACCAAGATGGCGTCGGAAGGTGGCAGTTTAACATGGGGCCCTGAACAACAAGAGTTCTTGAAATGCTGTGTGGAAGAGATCAAAAAGGAAATGAAGAAAGAGCTGTTGGCCCCGATACTACAGGCGATCGAAGGGCTAAAGGAGGAACAAAAGACCCAGGAGCGGGAGCTTCGGGTCGTGAAGGCAAAGGCAGCCGAGAATGAGGACGATATACAGGGCCTGGTGGTGAAGACGGAGACGCAGGAGGCACATCAGAAACGATGTGTGGAAAGGTTGGAGGCACTGGAAAACAACGCAAGGAGGAACAACCTGAGGATTCTTGGTCTTCCTGAAGGTGTGGAGGGAGCGGACGTCGGGGCATATGTGAGCACGATGCTGCACTCGTTAATGGGAGCGGAGGCCCCGGCGGGTCCGTTGGAGGTGGAGGGAGCATACCGAGTGATGGCGCGAGGACCGAGAGCAGGAGAAATTCCCAGAGCCATAGTGGTGAGATTCCTCCGTTTTAAGGATAGAGAAATGGTCCTTAGATGGGCGAAGAAAACTCGGAGCAGTAAATGGGAGAACGCGGTGATCCGCGTTTATCAAGACTGGAGTGCGGAGGTGGCGAGAAGGAGGGCGAGCTTTAATCGGGCCAAGGCGGTGCTTCATAAAAAGAAGATAAAATTTGGAATGCTGCAACCGGCAAGACTGTGGGTCACATATCGAGGGAGGCACCACTACTTTGAGACGGCGGATGAAGCGTGGACTTTTATTGTGGAAGAAAAACTGGAATGAGCGGGTTATTAAAAAGAACGTTCGAACAAAGTGGTGGGGCGAATGTGGGGGGCAAAGAGGGGTTTTATGTACTAATCCTGCGATGTGGTAACTTTTCTCTCTCCCACAGGTGGTGATGGGGGAGGAGGGGAGGTGGAGGAGATGGGGCGTTGGCCATTGGGGGCGGGGCCAAGGGAGAAGCGCGGGCTTGGTTCCCGCGCTATGATAATCATGGCGGGAATAGAGAAGCAGGAAGGAGGGGGCGTCGCACGGTGCGAGCCGAGGTCACGGGGGGAAGCCGAGGTCAGCCAGAGTTTGCTGACTTCTGGGAGCAACATGGGGGGAGTAATTACGCTAGCGGGGGATCTAGCGGGGGGGGGGTGGGAGGGGGGAATTACTGGGTTGCTGCTGCTGGGGAGAGGGGGGAGCTGGTATGGGAGAGGATGGGCGGGGGGGGGGGGGGGGCACCGCCTGGGGGAGATACAGCTGCGTGGGAACCGGGTGAGGAGCTGGAAAAAGGTGATGGCTAATCGACAGGGGGGGGGGGGGGTAGGAAGCCCCCCAACTCGGCTGATCACGTGGAACGTGAGAGGGCTGAACGGGCCGATAAAGAGGGCACGGGTACTCGCACACCTTAAGAAACTTAAGGCAGATGTGGTTATGTTACAGGAAACGCACCTGAAACTGATAGACCAGGTTAGGCTACGCAAAGGATGGGTGGGGCAGGTGTTCCATTCGGGGCTAGATGCGAAAAACAGGGGGGTGGCTATATTAGTGGGGAAGCGGGTAATGTTCGAGGCAAAGACTATAGTGGCGGATAACGGGGGCAGATACGTGATGGTGAGTGGCAAACTACAGGGGGAGACGGTGGTTTTGGTAAACGTATATGCCCCGAACTGGGATGATGCCAATTTTATGAGGCGGATGCTAGGACGCATTCCGGACCTAGAGATGGGAAAGCTGATAATGGGGGGAGATTTTAATACGGTGTTGGAACCAGGGCTGGATAGGTCGAAGTCCAGGACTGGAAGGAGGCCGGCAGCAGCCAAGGTACTTAAAGATTTTATGGAGCAGATGGGAGGTGTAGACCCGTGGAGATTTAGCAGACCTAGGAGTAAGGAGTTCTCGTTTTTCTCCTGTGTCCATAAAGTCTACTCGCGAATAGACTTTTTTGTGCTGGGTAGGGCATTGATCCCGAAGGTGAGGGGAACGGAGTATACGGCTATAGCCATTTCGGATCATGCTCCACACTGGGTGGACTTGGAGATAGGGGAGGAAACAGGAGGGCGCCCACCCTGGAGAATGGACATGGGACTAATGGCAGATGAGGGTGTGTGTCTAAGGGTGAGGGGGTGCATTGAAAAGTACTTGGAACTCAATGATAATGGGGAGGTCCAGGTGGGAGTGGTCTGGGAGGCGTTGAAGGCGGTGGTTAGAGGGGAGCTGATATCAATAAGGGCACATAAAGGGAAGCAGGAGAGTAAGGAACGGGAGCGGTTGCTGCAAGAACTTTTGAGGGTGGACAGACAATATGCGGAAGCACCGGAGGAGGGACTGTACAGGGAAAGGCAAAGGCTACATGTAGAATTTGACTTGCTGACTACAGGCACTGCAGAGGCACAATGGAGGAAGGCACAGGGTGTACAGTACGAATATGGGGAGAAGGCGAGCAGGTTGCTGGCACACCAATTGAGGAAAAGGGGAGCAGCGAGGGAAATAGGGGGAGTGAGGGATGAGGAAGGAGAGATGGAGCGGGGAGCGGAGAGAGTGAATGGAGTGTTCAAGACATTTTATAAAAAATTATATGAAGCTCAACCCCCCGGATGGGAGGGAGAGAATGATGGGCTTCTTGGATCGGCTGGAATTTCCCAAGGTGGAAGAGCAGGAAAGGGTGGGACTGGGAGCACAGATCGAGGTAGAAGAAGTGGTGAAAGGAATTCGGAGCATGCAGGCGGGAAAGGCCCCGGGACCGGATGGATGCCCAGTCGAATTCTATAGAAAATATGTGGACTTGCTCGCCCCGGTACTGACGAGGACCTTTAATGAGGCAAAGGAAAGGGGACAACTGCCCCCGACTATGTCTGAAGCAACGATATCGCTTCTCTTAAAGAAGGAAAAGGACCCGCTACAATGCGGGTCCTATAGACCTATTTCCCTCCTAAATGTAGATGCCAAGGTCCTGGCCAAGGTAATGGCAATGAGAATAGAGGAATGTGTCCCGGGGGTGGTCCACGAGGACCAAACTGGGTTTGTGAAGGGGAGACAGCTGAACACGAATATACGGAGGTTGTTAGGGGTAATGATGATGGCCCCACCAGAGGGAGAAACAGAGATAGTAGTGGCGATGGATGCCGAGAAAGCATTTGATAGAGTGGAGTGGGATTATTTGTGGGAGGTGTTGAGGAGATTTGGTTTTGGAGAGGGGTATGTTAGATGGGTGTAGCTGTTGTATAGGGCCCCAGTGGCGAGCGTGGTCACGAATGGACGGGGATCTGCATATTTTCGGCTCCATAGAGGGACAAGGCAGGGATGCCCTCTGTCCCCATTATTGTTTGCACTGGCGATTGAGCCCCTGGCGATAGCGCTGAGGGGTTCCAAGAAGTGGAGGGGAGTACTTAGGGGAGGAGAAGAGCACCGGGTATCTTTGTATGCGGACGATTTGCTACTATACGTGGCGGACCCGGCGGAGGGGATGCCAGAAATAATGCGGATACTTGGGGAGTTTGGGGATTTTTCAGGGTATAAATTGAACATGGGGAAAAGTGAGTTGTTTGTGCTGCATCCAGGGGAGCAGAGTAGAGAAATAGAGGACCTACCGTTGAGGAAGGTAACAAGGGACTTTCGTTACCTGGGGATCCAGATAGCTAAGAATTGGGGCACATTGCATAGGTTAAATTTAACGCGGTTGGTGGAACAGATGGAGGAGGATTTCAAGAGATGGGATATGGTATCCCTGTCAATGGCAGGGAGGGTGCAGGCGGTTAAGATGGTGGTCCTCCCGAGATTCCTCTTTGTGTTTCAGTGCCTCCCGGTGGTGATCACGAAGGCTTTTTAAAAAAGGATTGAAAAGAGCATCATGGGTTTTGTGTGGGCTGGGAAGACCCCGAGAGTGAGGAAGGGATTCTTACAGCGTAGCAGGGATAGGGGGGGGCTGGCACTACCGAGCCTAAGTGAGTATTATTGGGCCGCTAATATTTCAATGGTGAGTAAGTGGATGGGAGAGGAGGAGGGAGCGGCGTGGAAGAGATTAGAGAGGGCGTCCTGTAGGGGGACTAGCCTACAGGCTATGGTGACAGCCCCATTGCCGTTCTCACCGAGGAACTACACCACAAGCCCGGTGGTGGTGGCTACACTGAAGATTTGGGGACAGTGGAGACGGCAATAGGGGAAAGACTGGAGCCTTGGGGGGGGGTCCCCGATAAGAAACAACCATAGGTTTGCCCCGGGGGGGAATGGATGGGGGCTATGGAATGTGGCAAAGAGCAGGAATAACGCAACTGAAAGATCTGTTTGTGGATGGGAAGTTCGCGAGTCTGGGAGCGCTGACCGAGAAATATGGGTTGCCCCAAGGGAATGCATTCAGGTATATGCAACTGAGGGCTTTTGCGAGGCAACAGGTGAGGGAATTCCCGCAGCTCCCGACACAAGAGGTGCAGGACAGAGTGATCTCAAAGACATGGGTGGGGGATGGTAAGGTGTCAGATATATATAGGGAAATGAGGGACGAAGGGGAGACTATGGTAGATGAACTAAAAGGGAAATGGGAAGAAGAGCTGGGGGAGGAGATCGAGGAGGGGCTGTGGGCAGATGCCCTAAGCAGGGTAAACTCGTCGTCCTCGTGTGCCAGGCTAAGCCTGATTCATTTTAAGGTATTACACAGGGCGCATATGACTGGAGCACGGCTCAGTAAATTTTTTGGGGTGGAGGATAGGTGTGCGAGGTGCTCGAGAAGCCCAGCGAATCATACCCATATGTTTTGGTCATGCCCGGCACTACAGGGGTTTTGGATGGGGTTGACAAAGGTGCTTTCAAAAGTAGTAGGAGTCCGGGTCGAACCAAGCTGGGGGTTGGCTATATTTGGGGTTGCACAAGAGCCGGGAGTGCAGGAGGCGAGAGAGGCTGATGTTTTGGCCTTTGCGTCCCTAGTAGCCCGGCGCAGGATATTGCTAATGTGGAAAGAAGCCAAGCCCCCGGGGGTGGAGACCTGGATAAATGACATGGCGGGGTGTATAAAGCTAGAGCGGATTAAGTTCGTCCTAAGGGGGTCAGCTCAAGGGTTCACCAGGCGGTGGCAACCGTTCGTCGAATACCTCGCAGAAATATAGACGGAATGGGAAAAAGAAGGCAGCAGCAGCAGCCCAGGATCGGGGGTGGGCGGGGGGTGGGTGGGGCGGCGGGGGGGGGGGGGGGGGGGGGGGGGAGAGGAGGAACCAGAAGGACTCTCAGGGTTGTTAATATATACTGTATAGTATGTATAGGTCGTTGCTACAGATAATTATATATTGGACTGTTAAATTATATTTTTGGAGAGTGTTACTTGTGACAAGGCAGTTGCCAATTAGGGCTAGTTTTCATTTTTGTTATTTATTATTTATTCATTTTTTGTTTATAAAATAGGTCATTGTTATTTGTGTTGTTATAATATTGTGTAAAGGATGCACAATGTACTGTGTTGGTTGACCAAAAATTTTCAATAAAATATTTAATAAAAAAAAAATAGTCACAATTCTGAGATATTGCACTGTTATTAATTTTAGCTATAACCTCTGAAAATTTCTACAATACCAGTAATACTTGCTAATTGTGGTGACAAAATGCAAAATATTCACTTTCTGTTCTGTCTGCAAATTCAACTTCTACATTTGCCATAGTAGTAGAACAACATGAGACATAAAATGATTATTTACTAATTGTGTCACAACGAATTAGACCCTTTGGATGCAGACTACTTGAGTACAAGGCTGCATATTAATTCAGAATTTTTCCATAAAATCGACTTTCATGGGTAGAAGCATCCTCCATTAATCTTTTCAATGTTTATAAACAATCTAAACTCTGGTGTTGGGAGCAGAGTTATAAACTTTGTAGGTATGAAACACAAAAATGTAGTGGATAGTTACAGGTCATAGGATGACATGGACAGAATGATAAAATGGACAGAAGCATGGCAGATGGAACTCAGAACTCGTGTCAAGTGAAGCATTTTGGGACGACTAATATGTAAAGACAGTACTAGAAATGGCACAACTTTGGTAAGTGTAGAGGAGCAGAAAGAATTTGGTGTCTATATACACAAATCCTTAAGGGGTGCCGTGTAAGTTGGTAAGGTGGTTAAAAACAGAAAATGAGAGTCCGGTGGTGGGGATGTGCTGAGCGGTCGCACGAAAGGTGACTCTCCCTTCGGAATTTCAATTTAGGCCCTTTTCACCTGTAAATTGGATACCAAAATAACAAAAAACAAAAACCATCATCACCCTAAACTAATAACCATTTGAGGAAATGCCCCCAAACCAGCCATGAAGCTGGAAATATAGCAAGAGGATAAGTCGGGAGGGGAAGATCCAGACTTCAGAGCGAATAGACACGCAGAGCATGACGAATGCTGGCCCACCCACAGACGGAGCTCCAAAAACACGGACTCCATTAAGGAAGATCTCATGTCAGCCATGGGGTCGGCTATAGAAATCACTTTGGCCCCCTTCAAAGAAGCGCTGGAAAGAACAGAGCTGAGACTGGAGACCCAGGAGGCGAAAGTGCAAGACCTGGAGAAAGCGGCCACCGACCAGAGCAATCAGATCACCTCGCTCGAGGCAGATGTGGCAAAGTTGGTAACAACCCAGATCGCGCTTAAGGGGAGGGTGGAAGATTAGGAGAACGGGTCCTGCTGTCAGAGCCTAAAAATTGTCGGGCTACCTGAGGGAACAGAGGGCAGAAACCCGATTGGGTATGTCACACAGGTGCTCCGAAAGCTGGTCAGAGGGGAAGGCTTTGCCAAATCCCCAGAAGTAAACCGGGCCCACAGGCCCTTCCAGCAAAGGCCCAAAGCAGGAGAGCCACTGCAGACGATCACAGCAAAACTGCATAAATTCCAGGATAAAGAGCTGGTGCTGAATTGGGCGAGGAGCACGCGGTTGTGTAGAGGGGAGGGACATGCAATCCACATCTACCAAGACATTGGGGCCAACCCGGCCAAGCGCTGGGCTGAGATTAATTGGGCCTACTCGGTTTCATTCAAAAGCAAAGTGCAGTTTGGAATGCAGTACCCCCGCGAGACTCTGGGTAACCTACGGCAACAAAGAATATTATTTTAACTCTCCGCTGGAGGATGCAAATGAGTTCATCCAGAAAAATGAGCTGGGAAGTCAGCATTAGTGGACATCGAAGAACTATTAATCGTAATTTTTCATGTTTTCTGGAGTGAGAGAACAAAATGGGCTGAGGCAGAAGGAGCTGCTCCCAGGGGGGAGCCACCACAGTAGTGAGTATGCTAGCGCATGGAAGTAAGAGAATGGGGGTGGGGGGTCAGCGGGGCAGCTTGTAAAGGGATGGAATGCCTGGCAGAACGGGGAAGGTGCAAAACAATAAACCCAGGGGAAGAGGGGGTGCGAAGGGAAAAGGGTGGCGGAGGCAACAGTGAGAGATAAGAGGGAATGGCACGAGTAGAGGGGCTTGAGGTAGGGGTAGTTGGGGATTAGTTTGGAGCAGAGGGGTGGGTAGAATGTTGGTTACAACAGGTCACTCATGGGGATGGCTGAAAAACAGAAAATGGCGACCATAATTTCTCTCTATTTTTGTGTGATATTGTGATAAATAAATGCAAACTAATAAAAATATTTAAAAGAAACAATATGGGTTACTTGGGTTTATAAGTGGAGGCAGAGAATATGAAAGCAAAGAGAACTTGCTTGAAATTTAGAAATCAGTGGTTAGGCCTAAGTTGTTTCACAGTAACTTCATTGCAGTGTTAATGTAAGCCTACTTGTGACACTAATAAAGATTATTATTACATTGAACATTTCTGGACATCATGCTTCAGGAGAGATGTTAAGGCTTAGAAAAGGATTAGGGACTATTAAGACCCAGGAAGCTGAGCAGTAAGATGAACTTCGATTTTATTCACAGTCAAAGAAAGCCTGCCTATGGCAGCGAACTATTTAAAGTACAGTCCCGTTGGGACAACCAATATGCCGACCCCTGTCCGGGCTAACCTTTATACTGGGTTCTTATGAGCACCAACTGGGCGGGCCTCTGTCCACCATTGAAGAAGCTAATATTGCACGAGTCCCACGGGGAGATCAGTCAGGATATCCATCTCCGTGTGCTTCATGGGGTTATCACAGGGACTTCAATTATCAGGTGAGGTTGGAAGAGTTAAGACGATTCCCTTTGGAACAGAGAAGTTTGAGAGGTGAACTAATAGAGGTTTTGGAGATGGTGTGATGTTTTGATAAGAGTAGATAGAGGAAATATATTCCTTTTGGCAAATGGGTCAATAACCAGAAATTATAGATTCAAAACATCTTGAGGGAAATGAGGAGAAATGTTTTCACCCAGACTTAATCAGGATCTGGAATGCTCTGTCTGAAAAGATGGTGGAAGCTGATCCATAAATAATTATAAAAGATAGTTAACCAGGACTTGATGCTGAGGAAATTGCTGGATTATTGACAACTGGGAATATGGGACTAAGCATAACTGCTCTTTCAAAGACCCACTGTGAGCACAATGAGCTGAAAGACTTCTTTTTGTGATGTAAGTTTCAAAAATTCGGTGAAAATTGAGGCTCTAGAATTAAAATGTAAAGGCATGTACAAAGGTGTATGTTCTCCCCATCCTTTACCCTGCCCATTTTCAGCCTAAGAATATTTCAACCCTTTTGCAACAAAGCCTAATTGGAGTCGAACATTAATATTTTATCTGATTTCAAGATTTTACTTTGATGTTTTTCAATGCTAAAATTCTGTTTTAAGTTCAAACTTTTTTGTTGTGTTACTCTGACACCTTCAACTTTGATGTCAGTAGATGCACCTTTACCAATGTGCTGTAATTGTGATCGAATTTAAGGATAGATGGTAATGTTTTCCTAAGTGTTCAAGTTTTCAACTTAACTTCAGCTGGAAACATGAAGATAACTTTTTTCTGTTTAAACCAATGTTTTATTCACAAAATGAATGACTTTACCGTGTGTGCATAAATGGCATAATTATCAAATTATGTACATTGTTGAATGACTGCCTTCAAACCTTAGTGGAGTTAATCTGTGCATATTTAGCAGAATATTAAAACTTCAGGGGAAATAAAAGATCAAAAGTATTGAGTTGAGATGATTTGTAATGCGTTCTTACTGTTTTAAGAATATTGAACTTTAAATGATACAATATTCAAAATGTTCACTGACCTATAAACAAGCTCAGCTAATAAAGTCAGTTTGCATTGCATTTATACTATTTCAGAAGATAGCATTTGAATTTGGTTTCATGATCTTTATTAACTAAAGACAGAGGCCGATGAAGGATACATACCAGAAAAATCATAACCAGTGTTTTCTCTGAACAGATGTTAACTGATTTGCTGTATATTCCCTGCATTTTCTATTTTGTTTCAGCTTTTTGCAGTTTGCACTTTTCTCCCCTCTGTTACATTTACACTATTAATGAAGAGGGAAGGATTATTTTCAATGTTTGTGTGTAGCAATATCATAAATTTGTTCTTTATGCATACAATTATAAATTGTGAGACGTGTACCCCATAGGCCTATAATGGAAATTTGAATGATTTATGGATAAGCTTCTAGTTCTTTTGTTTAGTGCCTTTGGCTAAAATGTCTGGCCAAGCAGGTGCTCTAAATGGAATTCAACAATACCCGTTTTTTAAAAAGTACAAGAATAAACCTGATTTACTTTGGAATGGGCATTCCATTGTATTTTTTCCAATTTTCTGTCTTCTCTTTGTTGTGATTAAATAACTGCAACAAATCCTTCCCCATCCTCCTTGGCCTCTTTGCAGCCTTTGACATGGTTGACTACATAATCCTCCTCTGATAAGCACTTGAGGCAAAGGGAATCAAAAGATATTGGGGGAAGGCGAGATCAGGCTACTGAGTTGGATGATCAGCCATGATCATAATGAATGGCGGAGCAGGCACGAAGGGCCAAATGGCGTCCTCCTCCTATTTTCTATGTTTCTATGCATGTTTCTGTGAAACTTCTCCACCATTGATTCCATTCTTATCTATCTAGTTATGGCCAGGATATATCTTGTGATGGTTTCTCTGGCTGTTCTTAAACTGTTGCCTCTGGTGCACTGCAAGGATTTATCCTTGGTATCCTCCTGCCCCTCAGTCACCTCTGTAAACATTGTGCCCTTTTTCTACACATATGCAAATGATACCTCTCCACCACTTCCCTTGTCTGCACCATTGTTCGTAAATTGTCAGACTGCTTGTTCGACATCCAGAATTGGATGAATAGAAATTTCCTCCACTTGTATGTTGGGATGACCAAAAGCCGTTGTCTTCCATTCCCTTGCCACCCATCTCTTGTTAAGGAATGGGTTAAGAGACATTCCAATTAGATGTCTCATCGATGTTAAGGATCCAGTAATTGACACATGTAAAAGGTTGCAGGTGACTCTTGTGGCATGTGGTGTGGTGAGAGAAGTTTGTACAGAGGAATATAAAGGTGTTTATGAAAAGGAGCAGAACTCATGACTCTTTACTCAATAGCAGCCAGAAGCTAACAGTGGTAGCAAATGATGGTTGCTGTGCAAATGTAAAGGGTTGAAAGATACAACTTTTCCAGAAGAAAAAAAATTCTACATCAACCAAGGAGTGAGTGAGAAGACAAAAAAAGAATATGTATATATGGCTGAACCTAGAATAAAGATGTCCGGATATGAATTGTCTTGGGAAAGAGGAAATAAGTTATGGCATTGGCTCTTTCTCTATCTTTATGAGAATAAAATCCGAAGTAAAGTGAATAATATGATCAGGGATAGTCAGCATGGCTTTGTGAAGGGTAGGTCATGCCTCACAAACCTTATTGAGTTCTTTGAGAAGGTGACTGAACAGGTAGACGAGGGTAGAGCAGTTGATGTGGTGTATATGGATTTCAGCAAAGCGTTTGATAAGGTTCCCCACGGTAGGCTATTGCAAAAAATACGGAGGCTGGGGATTGAGGGTGATTTAGAGATGTGGATCAGAAATTGGCTAGCTGAAAGAAGACAGAGGGTGGTGGTTGATGGGAAATGTTCAGAATGGAGTACAGTCACAAGTGGAGTACCACAAGGATCTGTTCTGGGGCCGTTGCTGTTTGTCATTTTTATCAATGACCTAGAGGAAGGCGCAGAAGGGTGGGTGAGTAAATTTGCAGACGATACTAAAGTCGGTGGTGTTGTCGATAGTGTGGAAGGATGTAGCAGGTTACAGAGGGATATAGATAAGCTGCAGAGCTGGGCTGAGAGGTGGCAAATGGAGTTTAATGTAGAGAAGTGTGAGGTGATTCACTTTGGAAGGAATAACAGGAATGCGGAATATTTGGCTAATGGTAAAGTTCTTGAAAGTGTGGCTGAGCAGAGGGATCTAGGTGTCCATGTACATAGATCCCTGAAAGTTGCCACCCAGGTTGATAGGGTTGTGAAGAAGGCCTATGGAGTGTTGGCCTTTATTGGTAGAGGGATTGAGTTCCGGAGTCGGGAGGTCATGTTGCAGCTGTACAGAACTCTGGTCCGGCCGCATTTGGAGTATTGCGTACAGTTCTGGTCACCGCATTATAGGAAGGACGTGGAGGCTTTGGAGCGGGTGCAGAGGAGATTTACCAGGATGTTGCCTGGTATGGAGGGAAAATCTTATGAGGAAAGGCTGACGGACTTGAGGTTGTTTTCGTTGGAGAGAAGAAGGTTAAGAGGAGACTTAATAGAGGCATACAAAATGATCAGGGGGTTGGATAGGGTGGACAGTGAGAGCCTTCTCCCGCGGATGGATATGGCTGGCACGAGGGGACATAACTTTAAACTGAGGGGTAATAGATATAGGACAGAGGTCAGAGGTAGGTTCTTTACGCAAAGAGTAGTGAGGCCGTGGAATGCCCTACCTGCTACAGTAGTGAACTCGCCAACATTGAGGGCATTTAAAAGTTTATTGGATAAACATATGGATGATAATGGCATAGTGTAGGTTAGATGGCTTTTGTTTCGGTGCAACATCGTGGGCCGAAGGGCCTGTACTGCGCTGTATCGTTCTATGTTCTATATGTTCTATGTTCTAAAGTGTTTCCTGAACTGGAATTGGAAGAGTTAGACTCAGAAGAAGTTCTGGGGATTCTATTGTGTTTTATGGATAAGGTTTATCAAAAGGTGACTTTTAAGTGTGTTTGAAGCCTGGTCAGAATTTGATCGATTCCGGGAAACGGGATACCTCAATTGAGGACCGTATAATTGAATTTTGCAGATTATACAAAACGCTGCACAAATTTTGCAGATTATACAAAACACCACCTGGAATTTCCACAGTCCGTGTTGGCATTTAAGTTACTGGACTGTGCTAGCGTGACGAATATGGATAGGCTCCTAGTTTTGATAGGAGTTAAGTTTGCAGATACTGATACCTTATTCGATCAGATGATAGAAGCCTTAAAGAAGTTTCTGGGGAAACATTCAATTCCTATGGCTCTGATGACAAAATAGGGTCAGTCAGCAATTAAGCAGACAATTGAAGGTACACTACTGACAGGATGGCTACAAACAGGTTACGAGAGTCTGGAAGGAGATGGGGACCTGGAAATTTGAGGACAGAAACACATTTAAAACCTATAACAGAAGGAGGGACATGGAGAATGGTAATAGGAAAATTAACCCCATAAATGCCTGGGGTATAATAATCGATATTTTCGGTGTGACCATTATGCTTTCAGCTGTCCACGTTATAATAAGTGTTTGAAGCTAGACGTGACATGGAAGAGTCGAAAGAGGAAAACAATAGTGACCAGAAAGAAGGCATTGTCCTATTAATGAGCAGTTTTACTCCGGTAATGAGAGTGTTGGTTGCAGAATCCTTCAGTTGTGCTGTATTGGACAGCGGCTGCACACCTACTGTGTGTGGAATTGACTGGTTAAAATGTTACCTGGACTCTTTAAATGCTGAAAATCGTAACCAGGTTAAGGAATTTGAAAGTTCCACAAGCTTCAGGTTTGGGGATGATAATACTCCTGAAGTCGCTAAAAAGAGTGGTGATCCCTTGCAATATTGCCGGAGTGAATCATTTAATTAGCACAGATGTATCAAGTGAGATACCTTTGCTTCTGAGCAGACCGTCGATGAAGAAAGCACACATGAAACTGGATATGGAACAGGATAAGGCAACAGTTTTTGGAAAGACGGTGGACTTACAATTTACACAGTCGGGACACTATACAGTTGGGACACTATTGTATTCCATTACTGGCAAATCATTTTTCAGGTGCAGATGTTAAGGATGTGTTACTGACAGCTGGAAATGGGACTTTAGCTGATAAAAAGATTCTTATATTAAAACTGCATAGGCAATTTGCGCGTCCGTCTCCTCGGAGGCTGAAAATTTTATTAAAGGATGCAGGGGTAAGGGATGAAGACTATGCTAAACTGATAGAACAGGTTAGTTCTGATAGAAAACTGTGAAGTTTGTAGGAAGTACAGAAGGACACCATCACGACCGATAGTAACCCAACCATTGGCCAGGGATTTTTTACGATATTGTGGCCATGGATCTTAAGATCTGGAATAAAGCTAACTATATTTATTTTGCATTTTGTAGATTTAGCAACCAGACTTAGTCAATCAACCATTGTACAAAGTAAAGAAAAGAGAGTAATTCTGGATCAGATTGTGGAAAAAATGGATAGGGACAGGAATGGGCCCACCGGCAAAATTCCTTGTAGACAATGGGGGAGAATTTGCTAATGTGAGTTTAGGGATATGTGTGAAAACGTGAATATCACAGTTCTGAATACGGCTGCGGAAAGCCCATTTAATAATGGCGTGTGTGAAAGAAACTATGCTGTAATAGATGACATGCTCCGGAAAATTTTGGCAGATAGACCAAATTGCAAGTTAAATTCAGCCTTAGCATGGGCGGTACATGCAAAGAATTCATTGCAGATGGTTGGGGGCTATAGTCCTTCTCAATTAGTGTTTGGTAGAAATCCTAAACTTCCACCCATTTTGGATGACCAGCCTCCAGCTTGGGAAGGGACTACAATTAGCTCTGCCTTTGCTGAGCATTTAAATGCATTACACAGCAGTAAAAAAGCTTTTTTGGAGCAGAAATCCCAGAAAGAATTCGCAGAGCATTAAGGCATAATGTATGGCCATCAAATACCGTTTTTCAGCAAGGAAACAAAGTATATTATAAGAGAGACAATTGTAATGAATGGAAAGGCCCAGGGAAGATCATAGGCATAGATGGCAAAACAGTTGTTTTGTAACATGGCAATCAGACTATTAGGGTACATTCATCAAGGATAATGGGTACAGATTACAAATTTTCAAATTTAGACAGAGCAGACAGACATGATGAGGAACCAGGGTCATCTGGTACGCACATGTTACAGATGTATGAGGATCAGTTAACTGATATAAACAGGGTTTCTGTAAAGGAACACAATACTTCTGATGAATTAGAACAGGCCATTCTTCCGAAAGGACAACTGCCAAAAGTTCGTACAAAGTGACATACTTGCCTGAAGGGTCTAGTCAATGGAAGGATGCAACTGTTATTAGTAGAGCAGGGAAAGGCCGCTGGAAAGTATGAACACTGGTTGAATGTACAGCATTCAGGGGAGTGTGTCAAGACAATGGATTGAAAATACGAAGTTCAAAAATGGAGGGCACAGAAACGCAGTGCCAGTTCAGATAATACATCAGATAGTGACCAAGTTCACAGGAAAAGGTCGAGAACTATTGAAAGGCCAACTAAGGAAGGGAAAGCATCAAGCAGTAACAGTACAGAACGAGATACCAGGCGGGATAGGGGGACGTAATTTGCCAAAGTCTCGGAACATACTACGAATACTACTAGGAAGAAGCCCACGGGCACATGAGATTTTGGTGGCTTCCAATAAATTAGATGAAAAAGCTGTCAAAGATGCCAAACAGCAAGAACTGCATAGTTGGAGTGAATTTGGGGTATACACAGAAGTGCCGGATAGGGGACTCTAGCTCTATCCCACAGATGGATTTGCAGGGAAAAGGTTTTTCCGGATGGAACTTGTAAGGCAAAGGCCAGGCTTGTGGCAAAGGAATTTGAAGAAAACTTAGAAGATCAGGATTTAAGGGTAGATTCACCTATGGTAGGAAAGGTTATTTTAAAGATCTTCTTGGCTCTATTAGCCACAAAGGCATGGGAATGCAAATCTATAGATATAAAAGCTGCCTCTTGCAGGGGCATTTCAGAGAGACATTTTTCTCCGTCCTCCTAAAGAGGCAGCCACAACAGAAGGGATACTCAAGAAGTTGAACAAATGTGTATATGGATTAAATGATGCGTCTAGAGTCTGGTATTTTACAGCAAGGTCAGTTTTGTTAAAGTTAGGCTGTTGCTAGTTGAAAGCGGATCCGGCAATGTTTTACTGGCACTATAAAGGAAATCTTTCTGGCATGTTTATGGTGTATGTCAATGATTTTTTGTGGGGTGTGATTAGTGATTTCAAAGCTAATGTAATCTCTGGGTTGCCGAAAGAATTCAGGGTTGGAAGTCAGGCTTCCGGTGCATTTAAATAATATTGGACTGGAAATGGGACAGACTTAAGTTAGGGGCAACTTTAAGTCGGCAATCTTATTTGGAGAGCATCAACCAAATGGCAATTAATCGTGGTCGGGTTTCACAAAATGTCGCAGTGGTTTCAAAGATGGAAAAAGAGCAACTGCGAAGTTTAATTGGACAACTGAATTGTTTAGGTAGACAGACTAGACCGGTCGTTAGTTTTGATGTCTTGGAGTTGAGTACAAAAATGAATGATCCTAAAGTGGAAGACCTAATGAGAGAAAATAAAGCGGTCAAACTAAAAATGCAGGAGTGTGTTTTGAGGTTCCCGGTTTTAGGTGATCTTAGGCACTTGAGACTCAGTTTATAGTGATGCGTCCCTTGCAAATTTATGTGATGGGGTTTCAAGTGCAAGAGGTTCTATAATTTTCCTTTTGGGAACAATGGTAAATGTTGTCCTCTTGTATGGGAAACAAAGAAAATAGAGGCGGTGGATATGGCCTTTTATATATCCCAGATATTGACAGACATTTTGGGATTAGGGGATTTGGGGAACATACCCATTGAGTGTCACATTGACAATAAATCCCTGTGGGAAAATGTGCACTCTACAAAAAGTGTGAATGAGAAAAGGCAAAGGATAGACATCGCAAGTTTGAAGCTGATGTTTAGCAGAGGGGAGATAGCAAAAATTAAATGGGTCGACAGTAGCTATCAATTGTCCGATTGTTTTACGAATAGAGGGGCTAGTTCACAGAAACTTCTGGATATTATTAATGAAGGGCACCAGTTTCTGTGACTTTTTTTTTTTAAAAGGGGGCGAAATTGCATGGGTTTTTGAGTTTCTTGTAATGTTTTTTCGGGGGAAACCAATACTTACAAAAAAAAAATTTCTCCTAGGAAGGGGTGACCATTAAGGAATGGGTGAAGAGACATTCCATTTTGATGTCTCATTGATGTTAAATATTCAATAATTGACACTGATATGTAAAGGGGTTGCAGGTGGCTCATGTGGCATGTAGTGTGGTGATAGAGTTTTGTACAGTGTGTGTTCAAGGAAAATTAAGGTGTTTATGAAAAGGAGCAGAACTCTTGACTCTTTACTCAACAGCAGCCAGAAGCTAACATATATCTCTCCCTGGCAATTGCCTGAGGAATTTGGCCAGTTTTCAGGATATAAATTGTACATCGGAAAGATTGAGGTGTTCCCAATCAATGCTAGGGGACAGGAAAAGCGGTTAGGGGAGTTGCCGTTCAGGATGGTGGGGACGAGCTTTAGATATGGAGCTGGGTCCAGCATAGGCTGAGCTTGGCCCGATTGGTCAAGGGGATGAAGGCAGATTTTAAAGAGGTGGGACATTTTGCTGTTGTCGCTGGCGGGGTGGGTGCAGACAGTAAAAATGGCGGTGCTGCCTAGGTTTCTGTTTGTGTTTCAGAACGTCTCTATCTTTGTCCCTAAGTCGTTTCAGGAAAGCCTCGGAGTTTGTGTGGGCGGGGAAGGCCCAGTGGGTATGATGGGCTGTTTTAGAATGGGTTGGGGGGGGGGGGAAAGAGGGGAATTGGCGTGGCTGAATTTGATTAATTATTATTGCGCTGCAAACATTGCGATTGTGAGGAAATGGGCCATGGCGGGGAGGTTGGTATGGACAGGTGGAGGCGGCATCCTGTAGGAGAACAATCTTGAGGGCCTTGTTGTTGGCGCCTCTGCCGTTGCCAGCCAGCCAGGTTCTCCGTTAGCTAAGTGGTGGTGTCGGCTTTGAGCCTGTGGGGGCAGTGCAGGCAGCATTTGGGGTAAGCGGATATGTCATTGTGGGTGCCTATTTGTGATGACCATAGGTTTGTACCAGAGAGATTGGGTGTGAGGTTCTGGGGATGGCAGCAGGTGGGGATTGAGTACTTCGGGGACTTGTTTATGGGGGCAAATTTGCGGGGCTGGAGGAGTTGGAGGAATTAGTTGCTCGAGGGTAATGGTTTTAGGTATCTGCAGGTTCGGGATTTCGTGAGGAGGAATGTGTTGGGGTTGCTGTCTCCGGTGCTGCAAAATAAGCTCTGTCGAAGGACGAAGTAGGAGAGAGGAAAATGTAGGATATTTACAAGGAACTGATGGAGCGGGAGGGCACACTGGTGGAGGATATTAAGTGCAACTGGGAGGATGAGCTTGGGGAGGAAGTGGGAGCTGGGACATGAGCTGAGGCCTTGCGGAGGGTGAATGCATCTTCGGCACTTGCGAGGTTAAGCCTCATCCAGTTTAAAGTGGTGTATTGAGGGGGGGTGGAAGATAGGTGTGGGTGGGGGCCCCCCGCAAATCACGTCCACATGATCTAGGTGTGTCCAAGATTGAAGGGGTTCTGGCAGTGGTTCACGGATGTTATTTCCAAGGTTCTGGGTGTGGGGATGGCCCCGTGTCCAAAAGTGGCGATATTTGGTTTGTCGGAAGACCCGGGAGTGCAGGGGGGAGAGAGGCCGATGTATTGATTTTTTCCTCCTTGATAGCCCAGAGACGGATTTCACTCGGAGCTGCCGAAGTCAGGGGTGTGGGTGAGCCACCTGGTAGAATTCCTGAGGTTGGAGAAGATCAAGTTCACTCTGGGGGGGGGGGGGGGTCAGTAGAAGTGTTCGCCTGGAGGTGGTTACCGTTTATTTCTTCAAGGAGGATTGAGGGGTCATTGGATTGGATTTGTTTATTGTCACGGGTACTGAGGTACAGTGAAAAGTATTGTTCTGCGGCAGCTCAGACAGATCATTCCGTACATGAAAAAAAATGCATAATAGGGCAAACATAAAATACACAATGTAAATACATAGACACAGTCATCAAGGGGAAGTATACAGGAGTGTAGTAAGTCTGATGTAGGAGTCCTCGCCGAGATGCTAGGGGCGGGTAAAAGGATGTGTGGATGGGGGTTGGTGTCGGGGGCTGGAAGGTTGGGGTTGTTGGAGTTGATGTGATGTTCTTTTGATGCCCTTTTGTGGTTCTTTTGACATTCTGTATATTTATGTATTTTTGAAAAGGCTTGAATGAAAATATTTTTTAAAACATGGACTAGATCCCTCAGTTTGTTATATTCCGTCCATTTGGTGGCAGCTATCTTCACACAAGTCCACTATTTATCAAAATCAAGGAGCGCCGCAATTTGCTAACATCCGGGTAAGGAACGATGAACTGTCTCCCATTATTCAACCCCCTTGTTGATAACAACAAGAAGGATCTCTTTCTTCATGGATCTCGTTTCCCAGTCCTAATATTTATGTTTTGAAGGAGCCATTTAACCAGGTTTCAGTTAAAGATAGAGTGAGTTTATTAGCTACTAAAGGTAAGGAAATTATAAAACACGTGTATATACATTTATAACATTAGAAGTGAGAATTTAGTCTGCAGTGAGTTTTGTTAAAAAGATTGCGAAACAGTTCTTTACTCCTGAGGAATGGATGATTGAGCGTTGTGGCTATTGCGATCTGAGATTCCAGTAGCGCTGACTTCAGGTGAATAGTCGGTGTTGAGATTCCAGTATTCTTCACTTTCGCTGGGAAGCTTCTCTGTTCCCTTTGCAGCTGTGGTCTTTACTGATTTGGCTTAATTCCACAATCCAAGAGAGCGAGAGGGACCTGCAAAAAAGCTTTTGCAGGGGTGCTGCTATTGGCTGGCTTTTTATTTTTGTGTCAGATTCTCTGGCACCTCCAACACTAGTTCTACATGTGGGACAGGTTTTTTAGCTGACTTTGAACAAGACCCATTTTATCCACTATTACACATCATCATCATCTTTCTCTCCCCCCCCCCCCCCCCCATTTATAGTTATAGTGGCAGTTTGACTGCTGCAGTTGGGCAATATGGCCCATAATATCTGGTTTCCCCAGTGTCACATCTATGGGTACCCCTGTGATGCGCTGGGAATTCCTCTCGGAAGTTGTCATGTTAGGGTTTACCCAACAATTGCCCAGAGCTAACGTCCTCTGGACAATGGCGCCGGGCTGGGAGCCCCAATTTAAATCACATTGGTTAAAACCCCCCCCCCCCCCCCCCCCCCCGACCTGACACTCCTTCCCCCACTCTGACCGATCCTCCCCCCTGGATGGGCACCTCCACCCCACCAGCTACTGTCGTAAAAAAGGGTAATGACGTGCCTCTCTGCACCCCAGTTAATTTATGACGGTCTGCTGGGGACAAGCTTTACTGGAAGGTTAAGGTTGGGTGAGGCATGGGCTTAGGAATTCCAGCACAGATAAGTCTGACGAGAGTGGCAGTCCGCTGGAGATTGCCCCTCTACGAAATTACGGGCCATATACATAGTTATGGGCCATATGTTTCCAGTGCTTTAACTCTTTGATTTATATTGTTAGTTTAGTACAGAAGAACACCTACATTGATAGTTAGATACAGTGCCAAACTTAGTGTTACTACTGCTGGGGTGCATGAACGGATTTAAGGTGAGATGTTTGCTGAGTGCATACTTTAAAGGTTATAAATGATTGTAATATATTGACTTTCAGAATGGTGTAGATGAGCATACTGGAGAGGTTTTTTGGATCGCTGGCTGTTTCTGCTGGAGATCGTTTTATAGGGATACAAAGGTTATTTTTATTATTGTTGGCTCTAATATGTAACTAACATACAAAGAGTAAGCCCGTAAGTGGCGGTCTTCTGGATATCAGACCAGCCAGATCTATTCCTGGGAGGAGGGCGGATGCCCTTGCCTTTGCCTCCCTGATCGCCCGCCGTAGAATCCTGTTCGGCTGGCGGTCATCAGCACCACCCAAAGCTGCAGAGACTGACTGTCTGACCTCTCAGAATCTCTCCAAATGGAGAAAATCAAATTCGCCACCTGAGGGTCAGACGACGGCTTCCACAGAAAGTGGAAGCCATTCACCGAATTGTTCCGGGACCTGTTTGTGGTCAACAAAAAAGCAGAAGAATAGCCAGGTAGCCAAGATCCAGACCCATTCTGTAATTGTTTCTCCGGCACCCAAATGTATACCTACCTTCCCAGTTTCTTTTCTTGACCCCCCCCCCCCTGCCTAACACACACACAAAAACTGATGCCTACTTGTGTGTTGTAAATAATATTGCCAATTGTACAGAGTTGCTGCTGTTGAGCTGGTGCATATAATACCTTACCAGTTATTTAAAAAAAAAATATATATTTTTTAATTCTACATTTTCCTTCAAATATTTACACCCCACCCACAAACAGTAAATGGTAACAAATACAAAATCAATCCCCTTAACAATACCAATGATCCCATCCTCCCACCACCCCAAACAACGGCCCACCTGTCAATATATGCATCCAATAAACCAAACCCTCCCACGGTGGAAACAAAAAACGAAGAAGAAAAAGAAAAAGGGGTCCGGGACCGCCCATGGTCACCATTGACCTATAGAGTCCACCCCCACACACACGCACACGCACACACACACAACGCCATCCAGCCTCTGAAAGAGTACGTACATGATACCCAAGAGTTGTACCCCCCCCCCCCAAAAGTCTTCAGCTCCTCCCATCCACTGCCTCTTGTAAAACTCCTCCTCCCAACCTCTGTTCCTTCCCCCCCCCCAACTTTCCACCCCAGCTAGACCACTCGTACCCTGTTCTGCCAGGCTCCGATGGCCGCGCCCCTCCCCCACCTCACTCCCGTTCACTGGCTGGCTTAAACCGGCCAGCGTGGAGGCCCCCGCCCGGGTCCCTTTCCCCTTGTCCGGCCCTAGGAAAGCCCAGAGATCCCCTTTTAGCACACATACCCCGCATATCCACCTACACCCCAAAGATCCCTCATTTCGAGTACATAACGGTAAATATACTTTGTTCAAAAACCCAATAAAAAACATACAAAGAGTATATTTGAAGATAGTCTTTAGAAATATGGAAATTCACATTATAAGATCAATAATACAAGGCACTATTTATTACTTAAAGAAAGTAAGTTTGGTTCTCCACTTTCTGACCCCGGAAGCGAGCGAAATGGAAAGAAAATCCCGTTTTGCGCCTGCACCGATCCCGGCACCATGCCCCGATCTCTCTGGTGGCAATATCTAGCTGTGAAGCCTGTGCCAGTGGATCCATGCAAATCTGTCATTTGCATAACGACGTGGACATTTCATGCTCCATTCCTCCGTAATGCTCTGCCCCTCATAGGCGGAGGTCTCACAGGTGCAAATTAATGCAAGCATTTACAAGCGGAGCCTGGGTGGCATGGCTGCAGAGAAGGAGCAGGAGACTAAAGAAACTCTCAAAAAGACTAAAATACTGTCGGGATTGCTGGTGAGGGAGCTGCCGGGCCGGGGGCAGTTACGGGGAACAACTTAGTGCCAGGCCCTTGGACTTGGGGAATGTCCACCTTGGGATTGGATGGCTTGGCTCAGACCATTATTGCTGCAGTCTGTCTTTTAAACACACCCCTTTGGTGCTACTTGTAGGCTTTGTTGCTCGTTTTAGCCTTAGTTTACTTATTATTCTGTCACCTTTGCTCATGAGTTGCCAGGTATCTTTCTGATACCGCCACGTGGTTCAAGTCCAAGTAATGATTAATAATGCAACACACCGCTTAGTAAGAGTTAAATGAACGCTCATTTATTATATACAGCAATTAATACTTGTACAATAATTCTACTTCTAAACTACTACCTACCACTAAAGGCCAATACTTAACTTTGGAAATGGCCCACCAGGTCAGGGAAACGAATGGTCTTTCGAATTGGTTCTGAGCCTGCGGGATTCAAAAGCTGGTACAAGTCGATAATCATGAGTGCCTATCTGGTAGCGATCGCTGGAGTAAAACTTGCGGTTTCTTGTAGAAGGGTCTCGAAGATTCTGAGCAGGAAAAGAAGGGTCGAGTTGAACTTGGCCCCTATTCTTATAGTCCCCAGGGCTTCCCGCCTCTCGGGGCGGACCTTGTACCTGGTCCCAAGTGATTGGACTTGGTCCCAATCACTTGGTTCGATATGCTCCAATACTGGAGCGATTCCTTGATCGGGGGGTGGTTGTTTACCTTTCTTTGTGTTAGCCCCTGCTGGCGCCGAAAGGTCAGGGTCGGCTTTGAGTTGCTAATTTGTAGCAATTGTTCCCGGGGATGGCTGCTTAATATGCAGATGGCTGGGTTGTTGTGATGTTGATGGCTGCAGGTATCGGTCTGGACTGACTTCCCCAGAGGCGAATACACTGTTTTACCTGCAGCTGTGCGTTTGAGTCCTGTTGGCTGATTTTCCCATCCGCCTCTTCCATTCGCCATTTTAAATCGGGGTTTTACCATTCTAATCGGGAGTCAGCCATTTTACATGGCTACAACCCTCCTTGTGATCCTAACGCGAAGCGTGAAGGATCACATCAATTTGTTACTTTCCATTCCCTGACCGGAGGGGACACCTCCTACATGGCCTCTGCACTGACCATAGCTATGCACAAAAAATTTTACCTAACAATTCTAAGGGCGCTATGTCAGACAGGGACATGCATTACAAAATAACAAACTTGGAACCTCACATTTATCCTTAATATCCTACCCTCGCTAAACATTCCATTATTCTATCTTCCCTAATCATACAACAAAAATCACAACATTTCATATAATCTTTCCTGGCTTGGCAGTCAAGCTCAGGATCATACCATTTTTTTTGTTCATTAAAAAGTTTTGTACATCTCTTTATTTACAACAATAAACGCAAGTGAATGCACTTTATTATTTTATTATAGATCGCGGGGATCTGGTCGTAACCGAATATAGGGGATCTGATCCTATATACCGGGCTTCGAGCGCGGTACGCTCTCCTTCTCCATTTACGTAGGCGCATAGTCTGCACTACACAGCAGAGTATCGCCAACGCTAACAGTGCTTCGATCACGTGGGACAGGGAGTACCAGGTTATGAACCTGGCACACCAGGAAGATGCAGTGTCGCTGGTGACTGGGCTCTGGGTACTGCAGAGCAGTGAAACATTAACGGCTGGGAGGTTTGAAGTCATGGGGTTCGCGTTCACGCGCAACCAAGTGTCCAAAATGTTGATCACGATGAAGGAAGTCCTCATGGCTGTCCTCTTTCCTTTTCTTTCTTTGAGTTCTCTTTATTTTCTCCGATCCAGGAACTTCTGGAGTTCTGTAAAACAAGCATAGTATCTGTAACTATCTTTGTTTAATATCCGGTATGCTAGTGTGTCTGTCCTTTGGTGCCAATTATTCCCTTACAATTGGTCACTATGTGTGACTCCCTCATTTTTTTTCAAAAACAAATTTTAGGACAAGGCACACTTCCCAATCATGAACCAGTGCTGATTTATCATCCAAATGTTCTAGGATGTAAATAGCAGATAGCGGCAACCTAAAGGTCACCTAAACAAATAAAAACATTTTGAAATGAAAAATGTCAAATGAGGTGCATATGGGCCGCGACGGGTAAGATTTGGATGGAGTCCCCGGGTAGGACGGCTACCAATGCCGTATCTCCCCTACCCGAGCGTGATTGACCAGCGGGGGGGGTCCCCAGGCAGGGCGAGTCTCATGCCGTCTCTACACTGCCTGAGCAACCGACAAGAACGGGCAAAAATGTAGTCATCGTGGCAGGGCTGCCATAGTGGTTCTATCCCTTGAACCAGAAGGGCAGTTACGATCGGGCGTCTGATACCCGAACAAGTATCAGCTGAAAAGCTAGTTCCACTGAACAAGCGTGTGGTCTGTTGACCAGGTATCTGCAGATAAGTTAGTTCCGCTGAACAAGCGTCTGGCAGCGGTGGGTCTCTGAGGGCAAGTGCTCAGAAGTTTCAGGTGAATGGGCGTGTGGCAGTGAGAAAAGATTCTCCGACGGACAAACAACATTAAACAAACTTACTAAGAACATCAAACATTCTGCAGGTTCCATCAGGAAGGACAACACTTTTCCCAAGCGTTTCCTTTAAACACCATGTGGACACCTCAGTTCTCGGTTGCGAACAGGGTCGCATAGGGGTTGGCAGTTTGGGAGTCAGACCCGAGGTTGTCACCTTCTCCCAGGTGCCAAACTCTGGAGTAGATTAGGCGGAAAGGGCTGCTTGGTGTGAGTTGGGGTTGCTCTCGTCGTTGCGGACGAGTCTGTAGGAGTTGTCGCGGTGCCAATAATTTGTGTCGAGTTGTGTGGGGACAAAGTCGGGGTCGTCCGTGTGATCTGTGGTGGGATTTATTTAGAAAAGTAATCAGGAAAGGAAATCTTGGATCGTAGTCGGGAGTCGCTCGGTGTGGGTCCGGTTGCATGGGGATAGTAGGGAGGCATGCTGTGGCTATCGTCCGAGTCACAATCGCTGTCTCTGCTGCTGCAGTCTGGGCGTTCCAGGGCAGAGTGTATATTTCGGGGGTGGAGTCGAGGTCGAGTCCGTGGCTGGGCTGGACGTGGTGGGGGCTGGTCGGGTTACGATGGCTGTGGGCGGGGTGTGGTTTGCTGCGTCAAGCATGACGTGGTGTGCGTGGTTCGACTGTGTTCCATAAGCCTTTAACTGGTTTATATGAAACCACGCAGTCTTACCATTCGGGTACTTTATTTTGTAAACGGATGGGCTTACTTTATCCGCAATGGAATACGGACCCGAGTATTTTGGTGACAGGAATGTGCTGGGGTTATATACGGACAGCATCACTTGCTGTCCGATATCGTACTCCTTTACATGCACTGCCTTATCAAAACAAGCCTTGCTCTGTTTCTTTTTGGTGCCCAATTTTACTGCGGCTGCTAACTGAGCCGTTTTTACATTTGCAACTAATTGCTCCACGGCTTTCTCGTGTGTGAGGGCCGTTACTTCAGGGCTAGTCAGGTCTAAACCAAACAAGTATTCTGTCCCTTTCATGGGGCGTCCGGTCATGAGAGTATGTGGGGTGTAACCTGTGGATGTAGAAACAGTGTTACACAAAAACATCAGCGCAAACGGGAGGACTGAATCCCAAGTGGTGTTGTTCTGCTGGACCATTTTTCTGAGGGTGGTTTTTAGGGTCCGATTCATGCGCTCCACGATACCACTCGACTGTGGGTGGTGTGCAATGTGGAATTTTTGGGTGATGCCAAATATCGTGAGGACGTTCTGCATGACACGGCCCGAAAAGTGAGAACCTTGGTCCGATTCAATGCTGCGGGGGAGTCCCCATCTTGTAAAGATGTGGTGGGTTAGGATCTTGGCTGTGGTTTTCGCAGTGTTGGTGCGGGCTGGAAATGCTTCCACCCATTTAGTAAAAGTGTCTATGACCACCAGTACATATTTATAGCCATTCCTGCAAGGGGGCAATGGACCTATAAAATCAATCTGGAGGTTAGTCCAGGGGCCGTTAACGGGTCGGGTGTGGCTGAGTTGGGCCTTTTTGGCATATCTGTCGGGGTTGTTCTGCGCACAGATAAGGCAATTCTCAATGTAATGGCTTACATCTTCCTTGAGATTTGGCCACCAACAAAGCTGTTTGAGATGGGCTGTAGTGGGATCGATTCCCTGGTGTCCATGACCATCATGGAACAAACAAATCAATTGGTTCCTGTCCTGTTCAGGAATTACATAAAGGATGTCCTTTAACACCGCACCGTCATGTGTGGTCAGTGTATTTCTGAACCTCTCTTAGGAAGCTGGAAACTTTCCTTTCGCAATCTCCGCGTGATTGCTGTCCTGCTTCTGAGCCTCTACTAGATCCTCTATTCTAGTCTGTGTGACCTGGACTGCACTCACTGGCGCGCTTTCGGGGGGTTTCCAAAAATACCCATGTCTCGAACCTGCTTTAGCCAGTGCGTCGGCTTTTACATTTCCAGGGGGGGAGGAACAATGGTGGCTGCGGACTTTTATGATCCCAAAAATCCTGTTCTGGGCTTTCTCTTAGATATTGCGGAGTAATGGGGCTGAGGGGAGGGGTTTCCCATCTGCGGAAACAAATCCTCTTGCTTCCCACAGGGGCAGAAATTCTGTAAGGCTGTTACAGACATAGAGGCTGTCCGAGTATATGTCTGCTGGGCTGGGGAAGGAATCTGGGTGCTCAACGATGTATGCGATGGCCGCAAGCTCTGCTGCCTGCACACCTAAGTGTCCGGGTAGTTTTAACGAGGGCTGTTTCCTCAAGGGCGCATCCCTGCGCGTCCTCAACATAGATCCCGCAACCTGTTATGCGTTGCCCATCTAAGACTGTGGAAGATCCATCCACATAAATCTTAATGGGTTCACACGTGTCCGTGTGCGGGGGGCTCTGAGATGAATTTCCTATCTTTCTGGGGGGTGTTTTTGCTATAAAGGGGCCTGTGTTATGGTGTGGAGAGGTGATCTCACATTCATGGGGGGGTTCCGGGGTACTGCAAATTGTCCGCTAAGTATGTGTGTGTCTTTGTCCGTTTTACTGTGATGTCCCGTCCCTGCAAGAGAAGGGTCCATCTAGCTGCGCACATTTGGCTGACGGTACCGTCCTTGAGTCGTCCGTCCAGTAAAAGTTGGGTGGGGGTGTGTTCGGTCAGAATGGTGATGGGGTTCAGTCCGGTAATATAGGAAAAGTACTGGACTGCCCAGAAAACTGCGAGCAGGTGCCTCGCACAGGCTGAAAATCCCTGCTCCACAGCATCTAAAAGTCGGGAGGCGTAAGTTACGGGTCTTAACTGGTCGTGCCGTTCTGGAGGAGCACGGCTGAAAGGGTGTGGTCTGTGGTCGCTACCTCTATGGTGTAAGGGGAAAGCGGGTCTGGAACATGTAGTGCGGGGGCGGCTATGAGTGCCTGTTGTAATGAGTCCACAGCATCCGTATGCTGCGGAAGCCACTCCCAGAGTGCTCCTTTCTTTAGGAGGTCTGAGAGGCGTGCTGCCTTGCTGGCGAAACCGTCAATGTGGTTTCGGCAGTAGCCAACCAGTCCTAAAAACGACCGGAGGGCTGAAACATTCTGGGGAAGGGGCAATTTAGCGATCGAGTAAATTCTTTTCTGCTCGATCTTGCGTTGACCGTGCGTGATAATTGTTCCCAAATATACCACTTTTTCTTCCAAAATCTGGGCCTTTTTGGGGTTGACTTTACAACCAATGGAATGTAACAATTCCAGGAGTTCGGACAGAAGCTCAATGTGCTCTTCCTCAGTGCCTGTCTGCAATAGTAGATCATCTACATACTGTACCAGACATTTGGGGCGAGAACATTTCGCTAGTCCATTTGCCAGCTGTCGGTGGAAAATGGAGGGGGAGTTGTGGAAACCTTGTGGCAGGCATGTCCACGTGTACTGCTGCGCTTTAAAGGTGAAGGCAAATTTGTACTGGCACGCCTTTGCCAATGGAATGGACCAGAATCCATTACTGATGTCCAAAACTAAAGATTGGGGGGGAAGGGAAAGTCAGGGAACCAAGAGGTGAAGTAATCAGCGGGGAGCATAGCTGCTTAGGAATACAAAAAAACACGAACAGACAAAACTCAAGAGTGGTTACGATTGTCCCCATCCCACAAAATATGACAGTGTATGGAAAGGCTCAGTAAACCAAGGTCCACCACACTAAGAAAACAAAATTAGACGGTCAATAGAGAATTAAAGGTGCTATATTTAAATGCGCGCAGTGTACGGAACAAGGTAGATGAGCTTGTGGCCCAGATTGTGACTGGCAGGTATGATGTGGTAGGCATCACAGAGACATGGTTGCAGGGGGTTCCGGACTGGCATTTAAACATCCAGGGATTCACAACCTATCGAAAAGACAGAGAGGTGGGCAGAGGGGGCGGGATTGCCTTGTTAATTAGGAATGAAATTAAATCAATAGCACTAAACGACATAGGGTCGGATGATGTGGAGTCTGTGTGGGTAGAGTTGAGGAACCACAAAGGCAAAAAAACCATAATGGGAGTTATGTACAGGCCTCCTAACAGTGGTCAGGACCAGGGGCACAAAATGCACCACGAAATAGAAAGTGCATGTCAGAAAGGCAAGGTCACAGTGATCATGGGGGACTTTAATATGCAGGTGGACTGGGTAAATAATACTGCCAGTGGACCCAAGGAAAGGGGATTCGTTGAATGTTTACAGGAGGGCTTTTTGGAACAGCTTGTGATGGAGCCCACGAGGGAACAGGCCATTCTGGACTTAGTGTTATGTAATGAGCCAGACTTGATTAAAGATCTTAAAGTAAGGGAGCACTTAGGAGGCAGTGATCATAATATGGTCGAATTCAATCTCCAATTTGAAAGAAAGAAGGTAGAATCAGATGTAAAGGTGTTACAGTTAAATAAAGGTAACTACAGGGGCATGAGGGAGGAACAGACGAAAAAATCGACTGGGAGCAGAGCCGAGTGGGAAAGACAGTAGAACAGCAATGGCAGGAGTTTCTGGGAGTAATTGAGGACACAGTACAGAGGTTCATCCCAAAGAAAAGAAAGGTTATCAGGGGGGATTAGGCAGCCATGGCTGACAAAGGAAGTTAGGAAATGCATCAAAGCAAGAGAGAAAGCCTATAATGTGGCAAAGAGTAGTGGGAAGTCAGAAGATTGGGAAGGCTACAAAAACAAACAGAGGATAACAAAGAGAGAGATAAGGAAAGAGAGGATCAAATTTGAAGGTAGGCTAGCCAGTAACATTAGGAATGATAGTAAAAGTTTCTTTAAATACATTAAAAACAAACGGGAGGCAAAAGTTGACATTGGGCCGCTCCAAAATGACGCTGGTAATTTTGTGATGGGAGACAAGGAAATAGCTGAGGAACTGAATAAGTACTTTGCGTCAGTCTTCACAGTAGAACACATGAGTAATATCCCAACAATTCCGGAGAGTCAGGGGGCAGAGTTGAATATGGTAGCCATCACAAAGGAGAAAGTGCTAGAGAAACTAAGAGGTCTAAAAATTGATAAACCTCCAGGCCCAAATGGGCTACATCCTAGAGTTCTGAAGGAGATAGCTGAAGAAATAGTGGAGGCGTTCGTTATGATCTTTCAAAAGTCACTGGAGTCAGGGAAAGTCCCAGAGGATTGGAAAATCGCTGTTGTAACCCCCCTGTTCAAGACGGGAACAAGGAAAAAGATGGAAAATTATAGGCCAATTAGCCTAACCTCGGTTGTTGGCAAGATTCTAGAATCCATTGTTAAGGATGAGATTTCTAAATTCTTGGAAGTGCAGGGTCGGATTAGGACAAGTCAGCATGGATTTAGTAAGGGGAGGTCGTGCCTGACAAACCTGTTAGAGTTCTTTGAAGAGATAACAAATAGGTTAGACCAAGGAGAGCCAATGGATGTTATCTATCTTGACTTCCAAAAGGCCTTTGATAAGGTGCCTCACGGGAGACTGCTGAGTAAAATAAGGGCCCATGGTATTCAAGGCAAGGTACTAACATGGATTGACGATTGGCTGTCAGGCAGAAGGCAGAGAGTTGGGATAAAAGGTTCTTTTTCGGAATGGCAACCGGTGACGAGTGGTGTCCCGCAGGGTTCAGTGTTGGGGGCCACAGCTGTTCTCTTTATATATTAACGATCTAGATGACGGGACTGAGGGCATTCTGGCTAAGTTTGCCGATGATACAAAGATAGGTGGAGGGGCAGGTAGTATGGAGGAGGTGGGGAGGCTGCAGAAAGATTTAGACAGTTTAGGAGAGTGGTCCGAGAAATGGCTGATGAAATTCAACGTGGGCAAGTGCGAGGTCTTGCACTTTTGGAAAAAAGAAAAGAGGCGTGGGCTATTTTCTAAACGGTGACAAAATTCATAATGCTGAAGTGCAAAGGGACTTGGGAGTCCTAGTCCAGGATTCTCTAAAGGTGAACTTGCAGGTTGAGTCCGTAATTAAGAAAGCAAATGCAATGTTGTCATTCATCTCAAGAGGCTTGGGATATAAAAGCAGGGATGTACTTCTGAAGCTTTATAAAGCATTAGTTAGGCCCCATTTAGAATACTGTGAGCAATTTTGGGCCCCACACCTCAGGAAGGACATACTGGCACTGGAGCGGGTCCAGCGGAGATTCACACGGATGATCCCAGGAATGGTAGGCCTAACATACGATGAACGTCTGAGGATCCTGGGATTATATTCATTGGAGTTTAGGAGGTTCAGGGGAGATCTAATAGAAACTTACAAGATAATGAATGGCTTAGATAGGGTGGATGTAGGGAAGTTGTTTCCATTAGCAGGGGAGACTAGGACCCGGGGCACAGCCTTCAAATAAAAGGGAGTCACTTTAGAACAGAGATGAGGAGAAATTTCTTCAGCCAGAGAGTGGTGGGTCTGTGGAATTCATTGCCACAGAGGGCGGTGGAGGCCGGGACGTTGAGTGTCTTTAAGACAGAAGTTGATAAATTCTTGATTTCTCGAGGAATTAAGGGCTATGGAGAGAGAGCGGGTAAATGGAGTTGAAATCAGCCATGATTGAATGGTGGAGTGGACTCGATGGGCTGAATGGCCTTACTTCCACTCCTATGTCTTATGGTCTTATGGTCTAAAACCGTGAAGTAGCAGGAATTGAGTCCCTGCTTGAGCATGGTCTCGGGACTTGTTGCTACGGTGGGGGCTGCTGCGGGGGTGAATTTATTGAGTTCCCAATAATCAATGGTCGGGCGCCGTGATCCGTCGGGCTTTCTTACTGGCCAGATCGGGGCATTATTAGTAGAGGCTACTGATCTTAGTACGCCCTGCTCAAATGAGCTCTATAACTTTTAGGATTTCTCCCTCTGCTTCTAGGAGGAATCCGTACTGTTTTGGGGGTCTAGGGTCAGGTCCTGTTACTTGTACGGAGCCAGTCATCCGTCCACAGTCGTGCTTGTGGGTCGCGAATGCTGCCCTGTTCCTTTGCAGGACTGTCCTAACCTGCTTGTCCGTGTTAAGCGTGGTCGGGTTGAACCAAAACTCGCCTACTGCGCTAATTTTGTTCATGTAGTCCCCTATGTTGAGCGTTGTGGGGGCTCTAGCGGATTTCGCCATCTTCGAGACACACTGGTTGACTGGATCGAAGGATAGGTGGTGGGAATTCATAAACGTCGATTCCCAGAATGTTTCCTGCTGTGTGGGGCAGGTCTACTAAAACTACGGGGTGTTTTGTGGTTATGTTACCAAATTGAATGGGTACAGGGGCTGTGATGTGTCCCTGCTGTGAGTGGCCTGTAAAGCAGCTGAGGGTGATAGTGGCTGTAGTGGGCCACGTGTCCTTTTGAAAAAGGGTGGAGGAATTTATGGGGGTGCGGGACCCTCCTGTGTCCCAAAGAAATTCGATAGGCTGTCCCCGAATTTTCGCTGCGACTACGGGTCGTCCTGACCTATCCCAAAGGGTGTCGCAGACCCAACTGGGGGAGCCCGTACACCGTCAGTCCCTTGCGGTCAAGTCCGCCTGATCTGAACGGGCGCTAACGCTATGGATGGGCTCTGTCTTTTTCTTAATCAGAGTGCCTGTCTGTTGGGCTCTCTGTGGCTTTTTGGGGCCAATGCACTCTTTCGCGAAATGTCCCAACTGTCCGCAGTTGTAACATTCTTGTGACTTTGTTGGGGGGCTGTTCTTTCCCTCATTTACCCAGGCGGGGTTGTGAGGTGTTGCTTTTACTGCCTGCATGTCTGTGGCGGCTTGCTTTTCTTCAGTGTTTTTAGCTCTGGGTTTACTCTGAACAGACTGCTCCCAAACGCGGGACAATTGTTTAACGACCCACTTCTCGTTATGGGCCTCCTCTGAGGGATCATAACTATTCCAGGCATTCTGTCTTGCATCTGTGGCATGGGAGATAAGGGTGCGGGTCCATTTGGCCATATTGTCTGGGGACAAATGGGCACGGTCTACGTCTCCAAAGACTGCTGCAAAGTGAATACACAGGCTTCCTGCGAACGCTGTGGCGTGCTCCGACTTCTTCTGCCTACACTTATTGAGGCCATCTACGAGGTCACCACGATTATACCCAATCGCATCCAGGATTGCGGTATGCATTTCTGCAAGGATGCCTCCTCCTATGTTCTGTGGGTCGGGAAGGGTTGCTGCTACCGATGGATCTAAACTTAGAACCATAAGCTTTACATGCTCTCTCTCATCCAGGCCGTACATGTTCGCCTGATGTTTGATGGTGGCAAAGAAATGGTGGGGGTCTGCGGCGGGGAGGAACGGTGTGATCTTTGCACACGCGTCCTGTAATTGGGTCACTGTTAGGGGGGTGGAATATAGAAATTCCGCCTCGTCTGATGTTGCTGTGCGGTGGGTGGTTACAGGGTTCATTGGAGCCTGAACTACCTGCTGTGTGGGGGGGTTGGGGTGCTTTTCTCCTTTGGGGCTTTCCCTGCGCACATGTTCCCTGAACATATCTCTGCGCTGTTTCTTGTAACTCTTCCCAATCAGGGCCGTCTTCCTGGTCTAACTTTTCCCCAAAGGTTTCTGAAATCCTTTCTGGACAGAAAGCAGTGATTGCAGGTCTGCAATCTGCTTCCGGGACTTTGCATGATCTATGGTGCTCTGTCTTTGTTCTGTGGTGGCAGCGTGGAGCGCTCTCAAGGCTGCCATGAGATCACTACATTGTTTCTGTAGCGTCTCCACCTGCTTTTCTGTTTCTGTCCTTACCCGGCTGCGTGTCCTGATAGGCCTTTTCGTACTGTGATTGGAAACTGCTTAAATGCGCCAGACAAGACTGGTGACCCCGTTTGGCGTCAGCCACCTCTTCATCCTTTGCTGCCAATTTCCTCCTTAACTCTAAATTCCCTTTCTCAACCTCGCTTACATCGACTTTGCTCATCCGATGTATGCCTTCTACTTCTTTGCGGAGCGTCTTCACGACCTCCTCCGTGCCTCGCAATTGTGCCAAACAGGACACGATTGCCATCGGCTTGCGAGCTTTTGCTAAGCTCTTTTTATGTATCTCGCTCAGGTTCTCCCACCAAGTATGCCCTATACTTCCGGGACCTGATTCGTCATTATCGCAGAAATCATTCCACATGGGTCATCCTTTGCCCTTGAGATATTTCCGGATTTCCTCTTCCCAAATGGGACACTGTCCCACTCTACTGCTGCTGGTTGCTGCGACCGCAAATTCCTCAGAGTTCATGAGGCGCTGCATTGCCTGCATGGCCATCTTTCCTATCCGCTTGCTTCGTTTAAATTTGGAACAGGGGGCTAAGGCGGTGTCGTAGATGCGGGTACGGCTTTCGCTAATTTCCGAAAATACAGACTTCCGACAGTTTTGATGCAACAAAAATCTATCAGTTTTACCTTTTTAGCCCTGTTAGTTACGCATGTGTGTACACACTTCCGAATTATGACTATTAATCAGAACTGCTTGAACACTTGTGGTTTTCTGTTTCCAATTGAATTCTAATTCAAATTTCTTGGGTTCTCCCGGAGTGGTTTTCCACTTCTAGATCGGGTCCCACCAGAGTCGCCAAAATGTTGTTCGTTTTAGCCTTAGTTTACTTATTCTTATTCTGTCACCTTTGCTCATGAGTCGCCAGGTATCTTTCTGATACCGCCACGTGGTTCAAGTCAAAGTAATGATTAATAATGCAACACACCGCTTAGTAAGAGTTAAATGAACGCTCATTTATTATTTACAGCAATTAATACTTCTACAATAATTCTACTTCTAAACTACTACCTACCACTAAAGGCCAATACTTAACTTTGGAAATGGCCCACCAGGTCAGGGAAACGAATGGTCTTTCGAATTGGTTCTGAGCCTGCGGGATTCAAAAGCTGGTACAAGTCGATAGTCATGAGTGCCTATCTGGTAGTGATCGCTGGAGTAAAACTTACGGTTTCTTGTAGAAGGGTCTCGAAAGTTGTGAGCAGGAAAAGAAGGGTCGAGTTGAACTTGGCCCCTATTCTTATAGTCCCCAGGGCTTCCCGCCTCTCGGGGCGGACCTTGTACCTGGTCCCAAGTGATTGGACTTGGTCCCAATCACTTGGTTCGATATGCTCCAATACTGGAGCGATTCCTTGATCGGGGGGTGGTTGTTTACCTTTCTTTGTGTTAGCCCCTGCTGGCGCCGAAAGGTCAGGGTCGGCTTTGAGTTGCTAATTTGTAGCAATTGTTCCCGGGGATGGCTGCTTAATATGCAGATGGCTGGGTTGTTGTGATGTTGATGGCTGCAGGTATCGGTCTGGGCTGACTTCCCCAGAGGCGAATACACTGTTTTACCTGCAGCTGTGCGTTTGAGTCCTGTTGGCTGATTTTCCCTTCAGCCTCTTCCGTTCGCCATTTTAAATCGGGGTTTGACCATTCTAATCGGGAGTCAGCCATTTTACATGGCTACAGCTTCTGGCTGCTCACACTGCTGAGTGCTGCGGCCTGTGTCCTTTGACTGCTCAGAAGGCCTCTGCTCATTTGGGAGCCCACTCAGGCTGCCCTCTGGACACCCTCCTACCCCAGCTGTTTCATCAAATGGATGGACACGGCACAGCTCAACCAGGGGCCGACTTGGTGTTGGCACTCCTCCGAAGCGCTGCCCCATGCAGTGGAAGCAGGGGATCAACAGAGCTCACCCAACCAGAGGACACCTGCACCGTGGCCTTTGGAACACTCCCTGGTTCTCTGTCCCTCTCAGGGCAGAGGCCTCACTAGTGACCCCACCCCTCAGGATCACCAGCTATCTCCTCCTGGTGAGGCTGGCAGCACTGATTGCCTCTGTCACCACCTCCCAGGCACTATTCAGGAGGGCAGGCTTTGAGTCTTCGGCCCACCCTGGGGAAGAGGGTGCCTCTCTTCCCACCACCGGCATGGAGCTCTAGGTCCACCTTGGACTCCTGAACCTCGGGGGTTGGGTGGAGCGGCAGGTCTTCTGTAAGCCATCTTGTGGCTACCGTGAGTGTGAGGTAGGTGGAGCGCTTTAAAACAGCTCCAGCTGTCGGGCTGTTTGGCGCTACCTCCGGCCCCAGCTGTTACAACGCCCAGTGAGTCGGGAATTGCTCTCAATTTGCGCAGGAAGTGCGAATTGCAAGCTATTCAGTCCCGGCAGGAACACTTAGTCCCCCAAACGGAGAATTCTGACCCTAATTAATCATAATTCTACTAATACTGCCTTATTTCAAAACCGTGTAATTACCAGGGGTTCAGATAAATGTGTAATGATATTGGAATTCCTCAAATTAGGACTAGACAAACATCTAATGTTGGCAATTACTGTCAATTTCCATTAACTTTAACTTTGACTGCCTTAAACAATACTTTAAAGAGTTAAATAGCTGAAGGATTTCTCCAATCATCAGCCAGTTTCCTCATCCCATGTGCTTTGACAGGCATATGTAAATTAGCCCTGACGAAAAAGCAAGGACAGACCAAAACTGATAGAGTAAATATGATCTTGGAGCTCTCTTTGTAATTCTTACTTGTCATGATCTCTTATGTTGTGGCCCCAAAGAAGCAGAGGACAAAGTGGAGTTGTGAGCTGCCGTAATATGTTTTCACTGCTGCGCCTCTGATTCAAGAAATCTAAGACTTGGAAAGCCAAATCGGGAGGTGGGATTTGAACTTCTGTGCTGTGTTTTTTGTAAGTACAGGCTGTTACCTGCTGTCCTTTTTGTGTGGTTTTGTCACGAGTTATTTGCCATGTTACATTATTTCAGGTATTTCAGGTATGATTAGTTTCCAGCAGCCATTGATTTAATTGCTTGTGCCTTTGTACAAAATTTCATGCATCGGTTGTGGCTGTTGCTGATTTCTGTTTTCCACAATTAGTGCGGTGTGCTGCTTAAACATGTTGGGAAAAGGGTCTTTGTTTTAAGGTCGGATATTTCATAATAGAATTTCTTTAAATTGTGTTTGACTTTCTTTGGAGCATGTAAACCACATCTTGCACCTTTTAATTTAATCTATTATTAATGTACCCTTTCTTGTATTAATTTGGTGAAGTGGTAATCAAAGTAAAACACTTTTTTATGCTTCACCTATAACTTATGAATGTGTTACTGCAGCTCTTGTAACTTGATTTTTGAATAGGTTAGTGTTTGCAATGGGGGAGGGCGAGAAAGTTGGAAGAAAGGATGATAGTTTGCAGGTGTTCGTGTTAATGATACATAGCAAGTAAGATAACTGCTTGTATTTTTATCATGTCTAGCTGAAAGTCAACCACTGGACTGCTGCAACATGGTCATTAATGATTCTGGCCAGTTTTTGAGTTTAACCTTGTTGCCTGCCATGGTTACCTCTTTATCCATAAAGAAAGAAAGAAAAAGCTGATGCCTTTACCACTGCTTTGTTACATCTTGAACTGTATTTATTGGACAACAGGTAATTTGAATTTTCAGCACGTCATATTATTTGGAAGACTAGGCAAGGCGTTTTCAACTCCAAACAACAGATTGGTACTTACAGCCTTTATGTTTTCGTGCGGGTAGGTAGATTGTGGAGCTGGGAGAGAGACATACATAGAACATAGAAAATACAGCACAGAACAGGCCCTTCGGCCCACGATGTTGTGCCGAACCTTTTGCCTGAATTATTATTCCGGCATTAAAATACAGATGCAAAGAAGTAGTAAGAGTTTTGTAATTTTAAACAAGTCTTCATTGTGAAGGGGCAAGGGTTATAATAAAGGTAAACAAGCATATATACAGTTTATATAAACCCAGAGAACAGCAATACGTATTGAATATTTTCATACTCCTAAATGTTCTTGGATGCCATTTATTGAGGTGCTAGTTGCATGGCATTCATTTATAGATTAGGAAGGGGTTCAGGGGAAAAAACAATTTACACATGTATACTTATTTATCAAAGCTACTCTCCAAAACAAAAAGCTACTTTCGAGCTGACTATGTTTTTGAATTATGCTTTGAGTTAGGTGATGATCAAGCTTTCAAAAAAAACCAGACCGTCATGGTACTTGGCTGAAAAACATCTGTGCACTTGATCTAATAATGGCTTGAAAATGAAATAAATATTTTATGTTCTTTTTAAAGTGATTTGTGGTCTAATCCTATTGTACAGCTTTGGTGAGCGAGAATGCTTATGAAATGATAATTAAGCATGGCTTATAATAAGTTTAAAAATCAAATAATATACCTCGATAATAAAAGCAAATTACTCCAGATGTTGGAATCTGAAACAAAAATAGAAAATACTGGACAATGGCAGAAGGTCTGACTGCACCTGTGAGAGAGAAGTGAGCTAACGTTTCTAGTCTAGATGACTCTTTGTCAAAGCTGGAGAGAACTGGATATAGGGTCAGATTTATACTGTTGGGGGGGAGGGGGGGGGCTGGATAGAGGGCCAGCGATTGGTGGAGATTGACAAAGTTATCGTGGATAGAAAGACTAAAGGAATGTAAATGGGAGTGATTAAGTCTAAGGAGGGTTCTCAATAATATACCTCAACATGCTGACAAATCAGTTATATACATTCCATTGATTAATGTAGATGTGTTTTTCTGATAGACTGTAGTAGAATTAGTTCATAGATCATCTCGCACCCATTGAGATCTGTCTATGCATTTGCAGCTAATGTTTCTGTTTTACTACTTTGCAAATATGTGCAGTTTTGTATGGTAACATTAATTGAAGTAGAATTTCCACACTGGTTCCTATTTGGACAATTTGAATTGTGTCACAATCTTCAATAGGAATTTGGACACAGCAGTCTGAACTGATTTGGGTGTCAAGAATTTTACTAGTTTTCCATAAGAATTTGCACATTAAACGTGCTGACATTATGTAAAAATGTTCAGTAGAAATGTCATTAATATATTACGACCCCCTGGGCTAGTGCATGGTCAATTACAAAACACTTGACGCAGAGTCGCAACACAATTGAAATTAATAAATAATTCTTAGGAAAACACCCAAAGTCTTTGGCCCTTGGCTGCCCAATAACTAACGTCACCAGGTTTGCAAATTTGAACGCAATTAATTTTATTAATAAGAAGAACTATAATTAAAAACGCAATAGACACAACAGGTTAACTATTATCTAATTCTCAGGGCGGCATGCTTAGCACTGTTGCCTCACGGCACCGAGGACCCTGGTTCGATCCGGGCCCTGGGTCTCTGTCCATGTGGAGTTTGCACATTCTCCCCATGTCTGGGTGGGTCTCACCCCCACAGCCCAAACAGATGTGCAGGGTAGGTGGATTGGCCACACTAAATTGAACCTTAATTGTGAAAAAAAGAATTGGGTAATCTAATTTGATGTAGTGTACATGGGCTGCCAAAAGACAGTTAGTAAAGTGCCAGTTAGTGGTGGCTTGTCAGCAAAATTACAGCTTGTAATAAAAAGAACAGTAGCAGCTTGGAAAGATTGAGTGATTGGAAACATCAATGGTGAACAGATAGTTTGGACTGCAAGAAGGTACGAAGTCTTACAACACCAGGTTAAAGTCCAACAGGTTTGTTTCGATGTCACTAGCTTTCGGAGCGCTGCTCCTTCCTCAGGTGAATGAAGAGGTCTGTTCCAGAAACACATATATAGACAAATTCAAAGATGCCAAACAATGCTAGGAATGCGAGCATTAGCAGATGATTAAATCCTTACAGATCCAGAGATGGGGTAACCCCAGGTTAAAGAGGTGTGAATTGTCTCAAGCCAGGACAGTTGGTAGGATTTCGCAGGCCAGATGGTGGGGGATGAATGTAATGTGACATGAATCCCAGGTCCCGGTTGAGGCCGCACTCATGTGTGCGGAACTTGGCTATAAGTTTCTGCTCGGCGATTCTGCGTTGTCGCGGGTCCTGAAGGCCTCCTTGGAGAACGCTTACCCGGAGATCAGAGGCTGAATGCCCTTGACTGCTGAAGTGTTCCCCGACTGGAAGGGAACATTCTTGCCTGGTGATTGTTGCGCGATGTCCGTTCATTCGTTGTCACAGCGTCTGCATGGTCTCGCCAATGTACCGCGCTTCGGGACATCCTTTCCTGCAGCGTATGAGGTAGACAACGTTGGCCGAGTCGCACGAGTATGTACCGCGTACCTGGTGGGTGGTGTTCTCACGTGTAATAGTGGTATCCATGTCGATGATCTGGCACGTCTTGCAGAGATTACCATGACAGGGTTGTGTGGTGTCGTGGTCACTGTTCTGAAGACTGGGTAGTTTGCTGCAAACAATGGTTCGTTTGAGGTTGCGCGGTTGTTTGAAGGCAAGTAGTGGGAGTGTGGGGATGACCTTGGCAAGATGTTCATCGTCATCAATGACGTGTTGAAGGCTGTGAAGAAGATGACGTAGTTTCTCCGCTCCGGGGAAGTACTGGACGACGAAGGGTATTCTGTCGGTTGTGTCCCATGTTTGTCTTCTGAGGAGGTCGGTCCGGTTTTTCGCTGTGGCGCGTTGGAACTGTCGATCGATGAGTCGAGTGCCATATCCCGTTCGTACGAGGGCATCTTTCAACGTCTCTGGATGTCTGTTACGCTCCTCCTCGTCTGAGCGGATCCTGTGTATACGGAGCGCTTGTCCATAGGGGATGGCTTCTTTAATGTGTTTAGGGTGGAAGCTGGAGAAGTGGAGCATCATGAGGTTATCCGTGGGTTTGCGGTAAAGCGAAGTGCTGAGGTGACCGTCCTTGATGGAGACGAGTGTGTCCAAGAATGCAGCTGATTTTGGAGAGTAGTCCATGGTGAGTCTGATGGTTGGATGGAACTTATTAATGTCATCGTGTAGTCGTTTCAGTGATTCTTCGCCGTGGGTCCAAAGGAAAAAAATGTCATCGATGTATCTGGTGTATAACATCGGTTGAAGGTCCTGTGCGGTGAGTAGGTCCTGTTCAAACTTGTGCATGAAGATGTTGGCGTACTGGGGTGCGAATTTGGTCCCCATGGCTGTTCCGTGCGTCTGAATGAAGAACTTGTTGTCGAAGGTGAAGACTTTGTGATCCAGAATGAAGCGGATGAGTTGCAGAATTGCGTCTGGAGATTGGCAGTTGTCGGTGTTGAGTACTGAGGCTGTTGCAGCAATGCCGCCGTCATGGGGGATGCTGGTGTAGAGTGCCGAGACGTCCATTGTGACGAGGAATGTTCCTGGTTCAACTGGTCCATGGGTGCTGAGTTTCTGTAGGAAGTCCGTCGTGTCGCGACAGAAGCTGGGTGTACCTTGTACGATGGGTTTCAAGATGCCCTCGATGTAGCCAGAGAGGTTCTCACACAGGGTCCCATTGCCTGAAACGATAGGGCGGCCTGGTGTGTTGGCCTTATGTATTTTTGGGAGGCAGTAGAGATCTCCAATGTGGGGAGTACGTGGGATGAGAGCACGTAGGGTGCTCTGAAGATCTGGATCCAAGGTCTTGATCAGTCTGTTAAGTTGGCGGATGTGTTCCTTGGTCGGATCTGCGGGTAACTGTCTGTAGTGTTCTTGAAGGTATACAGTGGATTCCCTAAAGGTTTGTGTTAGGACTCCTGCTTTTCTTGATATGGGTGCTATGGTGGCACAGCTGTTAGCATTGCTGCCTCACAGCACCAGGGACATGGGTTCAATTCCTCTTTGGGTGACTGGAGTTTTCACATTTTCCCCATATCTGTGTAACTTTCCTCGGGTGCTCTGGTTTCCTCCCACAGTCTCAACGGTATGCAGGTTAGGTGGCCATGCTAAAATTGCTCCTTAGTATCCAAAGATATGCGGGTAGTTGGGTTACGGGGATAGGGCAGGGGAGTGCATCTAGGTAGGGTGCTTTTTCGGAGGGCCAGTGCAGCCTCAATGGGACAGGTGGCCTCCTTCTGCACTGTAAGGATTCTATGAATACCAAAGACCTAGAATCGGATGTGCAGGCCACAGTTTCAAAATTTACAGATGGCGAACTGTGAGGAGGACATTAATAGACTGTTGAAATGGGCAGACATGTGGCAGATTAAATTTAATGCTGAAATGTGAAATGATTCATTTTGGTAGCAGAGTGCAGTGAGGCAAAATAAAATAAAGCATACAATTCTAAGGAGGGTGCAGCAGCAAACGGACCAGGAGCTATATGTGCACGAATCATTGAAGGTGGCAAGGAAGATTGATTGGTTAAAAAGGCATAGATTACAAAAGCAAGGAAGTTATGATTAACCTACAGAAAATACTATTTTGATTGCAACTGGAGTGTTGTATCCAATTCTGGGAACCACACTTTAGGAAGTTGTGAGGCTTTAGAGGGGGTGCAGAAAAGATGAATGAGAATGGTTCCAAGGATGAGGAATTTCAGATACTTGGATAGTTTGAAGAATCTGCGACTGTTCTTCTAGAAGTAAAGATTAAGAGGAGATTTGATTGAGATATCCAAAATCATGAGAGGTCTAGACAGAGGTGACCAGGAGAAACCGTTTTCATTGGTGGAAGTATTGAGAATCGAAGGACACTGATTTAAGGTAATCAGAAAAAAGAAGCAATGGTGACTTGAGGTGGTGGAGGCCGATTCATTCATGGCTTTCCATAGAGAAGTGGATAGTAGCTGATGAGAAAACGATTACAGTGCTGCATAAGGATGGGACTAGATGAGCTTTTCTTGCAGAGAGCCAGCATGGACATAATGGGCCAAATGGCAACCTCCTGGTAACTATTCCTTGTGACATTATTTTCATGCAGCCAAAAAAGCTAGTTTTTTCCCCAAAGGTCAGTGTAAGTAGTTAATTGCATATTATTTTATTTTATTGTCTTAAAAGCAGTGTCACAAACTTCATTCCCGAGCCATCAATTCAATCCCCCTCCCTGGGCACCATCTTTGTCAAAACCAGACTGACAGCTAACTCAGCGTCCCATTTGATCCTGAACTGAGTTTCAGATACCAGATCTTCTCCATGGACAACGAAGACCATCTTTTTCTAAATGGTAATGTTGCTTATCTCTGCTCCTGCCTCAGCCTACCTGTTGCTGAAGCCCTCATCTATGCTTTTCATACCTCTAGACTCAACTATCCCAATGTTCTTCTGGCTGGTCTCTCGTTTTCCACCCTCCATAAACTTGAACTCATACAAAACCCTGTTGTCCATATCCTAATTCTCACCTAGTCCTTCTCACCCTTCATTGCACTGCTTGCTGATCTACATTGACTTCTGGTCCAATAATACTTCAGTTTTAAAATTCTCATCCTCATGTTAAGATCCCTCCATGGCCCCATACCTCCCAGTATCTGTAACCTTCTTCAGCCCTGTAACAACTCTATATTCCTTGACAATTTGTGCAGCCCCCAATTCTTTCACAATTTATTCTGTAAATCTCTATCTCTGGTGATCTCTCCTCCTTTAAGACTATTTAAAAACCGACTCTGCCGACATATCCTAATGGTTCCTTCTCTGACTCGATGCCAATTTTAGTCAGATTACATTCTTTTGAAGAACCGTGGGAACTTTAGTAGATTTAAAGTGCTAAATATATGAGAGTTGGTGTTGTAGCATCAGAATCAGTTGCAGTTATTTTGTTCAGATCCTGGGTGGAAAGTTCAGCACTAATGGAAGTTCCATTTTCCAGAGGTAGAAGAGAATGAGAGAACAGTTAACACAAGTTCCACTCTATGACCTGCACCAGATGATAAAGGATTCAGCTATACCTTAGTTAACTATTTCACACTTTTTCAAAAGAAAATGTGTATACTTCTGATTTCTTTCTTTTGCTGCAAACAAAATGGCAGAGGCTGCATTAACATATTGGAAAAAATAAAAAGAATATACTAAAACAGTTGAAACAATAGACTAATTAAATACTTCTCTATATACTTTTATTTTGTGCATGGTGAAATTGAATGAGTGCAAGTGTATAGTTAATCCAAACAAAGTTTTTACTCGGTAGTTTCATTGCACTATAGCTGACAGTAGCTGAAACCACATATATAAGAAACTGCTGGATTCATATCTGCTTCAGCTCACACAAATTTTCAGAGGAGTACAAACATCAAAAATTGACAGTATTACGTTTCTTTAACATCGGGTAGTGCAGTTAGTGACTGCCCGCTTTTTGGGCCACTTCTGATTGATATATGAAAAATCTCATATTCTAAATTACTTCATGAACTGTTGAAGATGATATATACTTTATACAAGGAATACTTTTTTATTGAAACAAAAAACTGTTTTTTCATTCTCTGATTCTCTGAAATATTTTTCTGACCATTCAAATCATTTACCCTTAAGTTTTTTAAACTAACATGGCTGAGCTTCTGTGACTCATTGCTGTGCAACTCATTTGTGAAAGTGCTGAAGGATTAATGTATTGATGTATTACATTACAGAATGTTTGTATTGCAGAAAATAGTATTTACAAAGTTTTTAATCAACCTTTTTAAGAACCCAATTTATTTTCTCAATTGTAACAGGTAAGTTACATTTTTTTACAAACTACTTAATCTGGTGTTCTCCAATATAAAAATAAAAGTATTCACTGTGCACTTTACATTTAGTAATGTGGCATTATATACATGGTCATCCTGCATTTTTTGGAGCACTTTTTGTAGCACACAGCCATTTTGGAAATAAAATGCACAGTGGGAAACCCCATTTTCTGTCATTGATTTTTTTTGGAAGTGGAAAAGTCCTTAACCGTTTGCACCTTCACTCACTAAAATGAATGAATAGAAAATCACAGCATCAAAACTTTAAAAGCGCAAAATATCCTGGCCTGAATGTTAATATTGCAAAACTTCTTTTTAAAAATGATCATTAAATATTATGCTCAATAATTTTTTTGTTTCTTTCTTTCTCTCCTTTGCTTTATCTCTCACTTCATCAGCATTTGCTTCTTCTCTACTATTTAAATGAAAGACTTCTCCTTGCAGTATAGATCCATGGTATCAGTGATTTTACAATCATCGTTAGAGCATCATAGCTGAGACTCCAGTTTGTGATTGTGGTGTGGATGATTGGATAATAATCTTTATTAGTGTCACAAGTAGGCTTATATTAACACGGCAATGAAGTTACTGTTAAAACCCCTAGTCGCCACACTCCAGCGCTTGTTCGGGTACACTGAGGGAGAATTCAGAATTCCCAATTCATCTAACAGCACGTCTTGTGGAAGGAAACTGAAGACCCGGAGGAAACCCACGCAGACACTGGGAGAACGTGCAGACTCCGCACAGTGACCCAAGCCGGGAATCAAACCCGGATGCCTGGCGCTGTGAAGCAACAGTGCTAACCACTGTGCTACCATGCCACCCTGTTAGTGTTCTCCTGTCATCGTGATAGTGTTCAGGAGGGGGAATGCTTTTCTTTCCTTCTTCGAGGCACGGGCCCTTGCAGCTTCCCTAGATGTGGCCGCGCAAAACGCCCGCGCGTACGGCCCCGACCGCGCGGCAGCCCCTTGGGCTCCGTGGACCCCCGTCGCGACAAACCCCCCCCCCCCCCCCTCACAGGCTTGCGCGGTTCAGACGCCAGGTCATCCCGGGGGGGCCCGCTGCTATTTCTGCGGCCAGGCGAAACACCCCCGGCAGCGCTGCCCGGCCCGCGCAGCGATTTGCAAGAGCTGCGGCAAAAAGGGCCATTTCGTGGCTGTGTGCCGGTCCCGGGGTGTCGCCGCTGTCCCCGGAGAAGAAAGAGTCCAGCGCATCCCAAACGCTCCCCCCCCCCCCCCCCCCAGCGCCCCATGTGCGACCCGCAGGCGCCGCCATTTTGGGTCCCGGCCACCACGAGGGGAGGATGGGCGCCGCCATCTTGTGACCCCCAGCCATGTGCAATGCATGGGGGTGGCCATTTTGTCCACCCCCGCCGCCATCTTGGGACCCCCCAGCCATGTGCGATGCATGGGGGCGGCCATTTTGTTCACCCCCGCCGCCATCTTGGACGACAACAATGGACCCCAGCATCGACGGCTCCACGGGGTTCGAAGAAGACGCTGAGACACTGCGACCACGTCTGGCCTCGGTGACGCTGGACCCAGCACGGCCCCGGACGCTCCAGACGACGACAACAATGGTGCTGATCAACGGACACGAGACACCATGCCTGATCGACTCCGGGAGCACAGAAAGCTTCATCCACCCTGACACGGTAAGACGCTGTTTTTTGACCATCCGTCCCAGTACGCAAGAGATTTCCCTAGCTGCAGGATCCCACTCCGTACAGATCAAAGGGTTCTGCATAGTGACCCTAACGGTGCAAGGGAGGGAGTTTTAAAAACTACAGGCTCTACGTCCTTCCCCAACTCTGCGCGCCCACATTACTGGGATTAGACTTCCAGTGCAACCTGCAGAGCCTAACATTCCAATTCGGCGGCCCAATACCCCCACTCACTATCTGCGGCCTCGCAACCCTCAAAGTTGAACCCCCATCCTTGTTTGCAAACCTCACCCCGGATTGCAAACCCGTCGCCACTAGGAGCAGACGGTACAGCGCCCAGGACCGGACATTTATTCGGTCCGAAGTCCAGCGGTTGCTGAAGGAAGGCATAATCCAGGCCAGCAATAGTCCCTGGCGAGCACAGGTGGTAGTAGTAAAGACAGGGGAGGAGCAAAGGATGGTCATAGACTATAGCCAGACCATCAACAGGTACACACAGCTAGATGCGTACCCTCTCCCCCGCATATCCGACATGGTCAATCAGATTGCCCAATATAAGGTCTTCTCCACCGTGGACCTCAAGTCCGCCTACCACCAGCTCCCCATCCGCCCAAGTGACCGCAATACACAGCCTTCGAGGCAGACGGGCGACTATACCACTTCCTAAGGGTCCCATTTGGCGTCACAAACGGGGTCTCGGTCTTCCAACGGGAGATGGACCGAATGGTTGATCAACACGGGTTGCAGGCTACGTTCCCGTATCTCGACAACGTAACCATCTGCGGCCACGATCAGCAGGACCACGATGCCAACCTCCAAAAATTCCTCCAGACCGCTAAAGCCTTGAACCTCACATACAACGAGGACAAGTGCGTGTTTAGCACAAACCGGCTAGCCATCTTGGGATATGTAGTGCGCAATGGGATAATAGGCCCCGACCCCGAACGCATGCGCCCCCTCATGGAATTTCCCCTCCCCCACTGCTCCAAAGCCCTGAAACGCTGCCTGGGGTTCTTTTCATATTACGCCCAGTGGGTCCCCCAGTACGCAGACAAGGCCCGCCCCCTAATACAGACCATTACCTTCCCCCTGTCGACAGAGGCTCGCCAGGCCTTCAGCCGCATCAAAGCGGATATCGCAAAGGCCACGATGCGCGCCATCGACGAGTCCCTCCCCTTCCAGGTCGAGAGTGACGCCTCCGATGTAGCTCTAGCGGCCACCCTTAACCAAGCGGGCAGACACGTGGCCTTTTTCTCCAGAACCCTCCACGCCTCAGAAATCCGCCACTCCTCAGCGGAAAAGGAAGCCCAAGCCATAGTGGAAGCTGTGCGACATTGGAGGCATTACCTGGCCGGCAGGAGATTCACTCTCCTCGCTGACCAACGGTCGGTAGCTTTCATGTTCGATAATGCACAGCGGGGCAAAATTAAAAATGATAAGATCTTAAGGTGGAGGATCGAGCTCTCCACCTTCAACTACGAGATCTTGTACCGTCCCGGAAAGCTGAACGAGCCGTCCGATGCCCTATCCCGCGGCACATGTGCCAACGCACAAATAAACCGTCTCCAAAGCCTCCATGAGGACCTCTGCCACCCGGGGGTCACTCGGTTCTACCATTTTATAAAGTCCCGTAACCTCCCCTACTCCGTGGAGGAGGTCCGTACAGTCACCAGGAACTGCCACATCTGCGCAGAGTGCAAACCGCACTTTTTCAGGCCGGATAGAGCGCACCTGATCAAGGCTTCCCGTCCCTTTGAACGCCTCAGTCTGGATTTCAAAGGGCCCCTCCCCTCCACCGACCGCAACACATACTTCCTGAACGTGGTGGACGACGAGTACTCTCGTTTCCCTTTCGCCGTCCCCTGCCCCGACATGACAGCGGCCACAGTTATTAAAGCCCTTAGCACCATATTCACACTGTTCGGTTGCCCCGCATATATCCATAGCGACAGGGGGTCCTCCTTCATGAGTGACGAGCTGCGCCAGTTCCTGCTCAGCAAGGGTATAGCCTCGAGCAGGACGACCAGCTACAACCCCCGGGGGAACGGAAAGTAGAGAGGGAGAACGGCACGGTCTGGAAGACCGTCCTACTGGCCCTACGGTCCAGGGATCTCCCAGTTTCACGGTGGCAGGAGGTCCTCCCCGGACGCGCTCCACTCCATCCGGTCGCTGCTGTGTACTACCACTAATCAAACGCCTCATGAGCGCCTCCTTGTCTTCCCCAGGAGGTGGTCCTCTGGAACGTCGCTGCCAACCTGGCTGGCGGCCCCAGGACCCATCTTGCTCCGGAAACGTAGTCGGACTCGTTGGTCGAGAGGGTTCACCTCCTCCACGCGAACCCGCAGTACGCCTACGTGGCGTACCCCGACGGCCGACAGGACACGGTCTCCCTGCGAGACCTGGCGCCCGCCGGCAACACGCACAACCCCCCAACACCAATCACCTCCTCCCTGCCACCGGCGCACCCCGCGACCGCCCCCTTCCCGCGAGGATCGGTCCTCCTCCCATGTCCGACCAGGAGTGAAGCAGAAGCAGACACCGTAAAGCTCCCGGAGACGACAACTCTGGAACAAGCACCTGCACCACCACCGGGGCTGAGGCGATCGACAAGGAAGACCAGACCGCCCGCTCGACTCGTGGCGTCGGTGTAACACAAGAATGTTGTGGACTTTCACGAGAATGTTCTTTTTTTCTTCTTACGAATATTGTAAATAGTTCACAAACCCTGTACATAGCCCAGTGTAGGGCAAAGTGTAGGGCACTGTAATGACATGCAAAAAGTTTTTTTCCTCCCAGGACCAGCCTTGTAAACCCCTACCACCATGCGATGCACCAGCCCGCCGGGTTCATTTTTAACAAGGGGTGAATGTGGTAGTATGCATTAGGGGTCATGTGGGACTGTGAAGCCGTGATGCCATTGGCTGACAGATCCCGGGTCCTGGTTGGCTGTTGATCTCTAGCTCCGCCGTGAAGGCGGAGTATAAGAACCAGGAGTTCTCCCCGCAGCTCCAGTCTGTTGCTGAACTGTGGGGAACAAGTCACGCTTAATAAAGCCTCATCGACTTCATCGCTATTCGTCTCTCGTAAGTCATTGTGCGCTACAGGGAGTATATCATCTAGCCTTCAGCATTAAGAATATGAGCCTTTAACATTAGAGATATATGATGTATTGAGTGGGATCTGTCTGGCACATTTGGCCTTGATTGGTAACAAGTGGGGGAAATAAAGGCTACGGGAAAGGAACAGATTTCATGAGAGAGGATAGAGAGCGGGATGGATGGGAAGTGGGCAATGATGCCAGTTAATGCCATAAAAAAAGCAAACCGAGCCTGTCCATCATCTACAAGGTACAAATCAGGAATGTAATGGAATACTGTTCAGTTGCCTCCATCAACACTCCAGAAGCTTGATTCCATCCAGGACAAAGCAGCCTGCTTGATTGGCACCCATTCAGGCAGCAGTGTGTACTAGCTACAAGATGCACTGCAGCAACTTACCGTGGTTCCTTTGGCAGCATTTTCCAAATCCAGAACCTCTGCCACCTATAAAGGCAAGGACTACAGATGCATGGGGACACCTTAACCTACAAATTCCTTTCCAAGCCCCACACCATTCTGACATGGAACTATAATCGCTGTTTCTTCATTGTCGCTGGATAAAAAAACGTGGAACTCCTTCATTATCACGCTGTGAGTGTACCTAAATCAAATCTACTCCAGTGGTTCAAGAAGGTGGCTCACCACCACCTTCTCGAGGGTAATTAGGAATGGGCAATAAATGCTGACCTAGCCGGCGATGCCCTCATCCTGTGAAAAGAATAAAAAATAAAATATTTGGTACAGTGAGCTGAAACGCTGTTGTTATATCTCAGGATCGAGGCTTAATGCATTTTCTTCCCAACAACCTGGCCACAGGACTGGAGGAGACCTGTGGCACAGTAGCTATTGGGAAGATGGCAGAGGGGGAAGGGTTGCCGCAAGTTGGAAAACTCCTGATAGTTGCAGTAGTTGCCGTTTATTAGAGAAGAGATCCGCCAGCAGCGAAAGTAGATGCATGAGGATCGATCGAAGGCTATCGAGGGAACGGTAGCACTCCTGAAAGGATCGATGGAGAGAGTTGAAAAGTGTCTGGAGACACAGGGATTGGAGATCTGGGAGATGGAGGAGGTTATGCCCAATCACAGCGATCGGGTGGTGGCACTGGAGGCAGAGGTGGGGCTCCTGGGGGACCTTTGTAAGTTGCTAAGGACAAAGGTAGAGGAGCAGGAGACCAGATCCAGAAGGCAGAACCTGCTTAATGTTGCCTTGCCTGAGGGTGTGGAAGGTACAAGTGCCATGAGATATGTCTCAAGGATGCTGGCAGAGCTGGTGGCGGAGGCGCTGCTGGACAAGACCCGGGAGGTTGAAAGGACGCAGAAGGCAGAAGCTGAGAGCGAGTGAGCCACCATGTGTGGTAATTGTGAGGCTCCATAAGTTTGTGGAGAAGGAGAAGATCCTGCAATGGGCCAGGGCGAAGCGGAACTCCGAATGGAAGGAGAACAGTGTCCGAATTTACCAAGACATAGGACATTTTGTCATTGTGATGGTTTGGTAAGGGGCAACAAGTTTGTAAGGGGGCGTACCCCTTGTGTGGGGGAGGGTGGGGTTTGTGAGGAGCCGTCTGCACGGACCTAGGAGGGAAAGGTGGGGGTAGGGGTGAAGGGGTAGATGGGAGCTGGACGGGTAGGCAGCAGCTGCCACGTTGGCAGGTAATGCTGCTGAACGGAATTGAGATCGGGGAGGTGACTTGGAAGCTTGAGGGGGGGGGAAGAGGTGACTTGGGGAGGGGGGGGGGAAGGAGGAAGCTTGAGAGGGGGGGGAGGAAGCTTGGTGGGAGGGGGGAAGCTTGGGGGGGAGGGAAGGAGGAAGCTTGAAAGGGGGGGGGGAGGAAGCTTGAAGGGGGGAGGAGGAAGCTTGAAGGGGCGGGGAGGAGGAAGCTTGAAGGGGGGGGGAAGAGGAGGAAGCTTGAAGTGGGGGGGGGGGGGAGGAGGAAGCTTGAAGGCGGGGGGTGGTCTTTCTGCATGAGATGCACCTCCGGGTGAAGGATCAGGTCAGGTGCTGATACTTCCCTAGTTTCTCCCCTCCCCCTGCTCTGTGCATTCTTGTCTGCTCTCATCGGTCCCCCTTCCTAGTCACTATTGGCTTCGAACAGGTCTTGGAACAGGCTGATGAATAGCCCCCATGCTTGTGGAGGCCTCGTCCAATCCTCGGATGGTGTACTTGATCTTCTCCAGGTGGAAAGATTCCGACAGGTCTGCTGGCCAGTCTGCAGCTGTAGGAGGTGCTGCTGATCGCCATCTGGGCAGGATTCTCCGGTGGATGATTAAGGAAGCAAAAGCAAGGGTATTGGCCCTCTTCCCCATATGTAGGTCTGGCTGGTCCAATATCCTGAAGATTGCCACTCTTGGGCACAGCTCCACCTTTATCCCCACAACTTCGGACATCTCCTCGAAACCCGACAAGTCTTGGGCAGGCCCAGAATATGTAAGCATGGTTGGCCGGGCCTCCTAAACATAAACATTACAGTGCAGTACAGGCCCTTCGGCCCTCGATGTTGCACCGACCTGTGAAGCCACTCTAAAGCCCATCTACCCTTATCGTCCATATGTCTATCCAATGACCATTTGAATGCCCTTAGTGTTGGCGAGTCCACTACTGTTGCAGGCAGGGCATTCCACGCCCTTACTACTCCCTGAGTAAAGAACCTACCTCTGACATCTGTCTTATATCTATTTCCCCTCAATTTAAAGCTATGTCCCCTCGTGCTAGACATCACCATCCGAGGAAAAAGGCTCTCACTGTACACCCTATCCAATCCTCTGATCATCTTGTATGCCTCAATTAAGTCACCTCTTAACCTCTCTAACGAAAACAGCCTCAAGTCCCTCAGCCTTTCCTCATAAGATCTTCCCTCCATACCAGGCAACATTCTGGTAAATCTCCTCTGCACCCTTTCCAATGCTTCCACATCCTTCCTATAATGCGGCGACTGGAATTGCTCGCAATACTCCAAATGTGGCCGTACCAGAGTTTTGTACAGCTGCAACATGACCTCATGGCTCCGGAACTCAATCTCTCTACCTATAAAAGCTAACACACCGTACGCCTTCTTAACAACCCCCTCAACCTGGGTGGCAACTTTCAGGGATCTATGTACATGGACACCGAGATCTCTCTGCTCATCCACACTGCCAAGAATCTTACCATTAGCCCAGTACTCTGTCTTCCTGTTATTCCTTCCAAAATGAATCACCTCACACTTTTCTGCATTAAACTCCATTTTCCACCTCTCAGCCCAACGCTGCAGCTTATCTATGTCCCTCTGTAACTTGTAACATCCTTCCACACTGTCCACAACTCCACCGACTTTAGTGTCATCTGCAAATTTACTCACCCATCCTTCTCCGCCCTCCTCCAGGTCATTTATAAAAATGACAAACAGCAGTGGCCCCAAAACAGATCCTTGCGGTACACCACTAGTAACTGGACTCCAGTCTGAACATTTCCCATCAACCATCACCCTTTGTCTTCTTCCAGCTAGCCAATTTCTGATCCAAACTGCTAAATCACCCTGAATCCCATGCCTCCGTATTTTCTGCAGTAGCCTACTGTGGGGAACTTTATCAAACGCTTTACTGGAATCCATATACACCACATCAACTGCTTTACCCTCATCCAGCTGTTTGGTCACCTTCTCAAAAAAGTAACGTTTGTGAGGCACAACCTACCCTTCACAAAACCGTGTTGACTATCTCTAATCAAATTATTCCTTTCCAGATGATTATACATCCTATCTCTTATAAACCTTTCCAATATTTTGCCCACAACAGAAGTAAGGCTCACTGGTCTATAGTTACCGGGGTTGTCTCTACTCCCCTTCTTGAACAAGGGACAACATTTGCTATCCTCCAGTCTTCTGGCACTATTCCTGTAAACAAAGATGACGTAAAGATCAAAGCCAAAGGCTCAGCAATCTCCTCCCTAGCTTCCCAGAGAATCCTAGGATAAATCCCATCCGGCCCTGGGGACTTATTTTTTTCACACTTTCCAGAATTGCTAACACCTCCTCCTTCTGAACCTCAAGCCCTTCTAGTCTAGTAGCCTGAATCTCCGTATTCTCCTTGACAACATTGTCTTTTTCCTGTGTGAATACTGATGAAAAATATTCATTTAGCACCTCTCCTATCTCCTCGGACTCCAAGCACAACTTCCCACTACTGTCCTTGACTGGCCCTACTCTTACCCTAGTCATTCGTTTATTTCTGACTTATCTATAGAAAGCTTTAGGGTTATCCTTGATCCTACCTGCCAAAGACTTCTCATGTCCCCTCCTGGCTCTTCTTAGCTCTCTCTTTAGGTCCTTCCTAGCTAACTTCTAACTCTCGAGCACCCTAACTGAACCTTTATGTCTCATCTTTACATAAGCCTCCTTCTTCCTTAGTGTTTCGACTGCTTTAGTAAACCACGGTTCCCTTGCTCGACCACTTCCTCCCTGCCTGACAGGTACATACTTATCAAGGACACGGAGTAGCTGTTCCTTGAACAAGTTCCACATTTCCATTGTGCCCATCCCCTGCAGTTTTCCTCTCCATCCGATGCATCTTAAGTCATGCCTCATCGCATCAAAATTGCCTTTTCCCCCAGATATAACTCTTGCTCTGCGGTATATACCTATCCCTTTCCATCACTAAAGTAAACGTAATCGAATTGTGGTCACTATCACCAACGTGCTCACCTACCTCCAAATCTAACACCTGTCCTGGTTCATTACCCAGTACCACATCCAATATGGCCTCGCCTCTCGTTGGCCTATCTCCATACTGTGTCAGGAAACAATCCTGCACACATTAGACAAAAAAGGACCCATCTAAAGTACTCTAACTATAGCGTTTCCAATCAATATTTGGAAAGTTAAAGTCCCCCATAACAACTACCCTGGCATGTTCACATTTATCCTCCATCTCCAGGAAGACCCTGTTCATTCAGGTTCTGGTTATGTGTGCTCGTGCACCATTTTAAACTGCAAGAGGCTTTGCCTTCCGCAGGAGCAGGTCAGGTTGGCCTTACTTAGTGCTTCGCTCTAGTGTCCCCACACTACTTCTATCCCAAGTTCATCCTCCCATTTCTTTTTTTTATTTAAAAACATTATTAAAAATTAAAAAAATTTAGTGTACCCAATTATTTTATTTTCCAATTAAGGGGCAATTTAGCATGGTCAATCCACCTAACCTACACATCTTTGGGTTGTGGGGTGAAACCCACGTAGACATGGAGGAATGTGCAAACTCCACACAGACAGTGACCTAGGGCTGAGATTCGAACCCGGGTGCTAACCACGGTGCCACATACTGTCCTTATCCTCCCATTTCTGTCTTCCCATCTAATGTCGTACATGTCCCCACAGTTCCTCTTCTCCCTACTGTATGCGTCCAGCAGTTCCTCCAGCAATTTGTCTCTCGGGACCTTAGGGTACCTCGTCTTCTTGTAAGAAAGTTTTTGATTTGTAAGTGCCGGAGCTCCTTACTGTTCAGTAGCTCCAGTCCTTCCATTAGTTCATCTAGGATTGTGAGTCTGTCCCCCATGTAAAAGACCCTGACCGCTAGTGTCGTCCCCCCCTGTCCTGTCTTCACTTCTTAAAAGTGGCATCTAGCATGGCTGGACAGGAAGAGGAACCTTGGTAGTACATTCATCTTGATCGTCTGTACCCTGCCCGCCAGGGAAAGTGGGAGTGCATCCCATCTCTGTAGATTCTTTTTAAATTCTTCCATCTGACTTGTCAGGTTCCACTTGTGGATCTGTGTCCAGTCATGGGCTATCTGGATCCCCAGTTGCAGAATTTGCTAGTGTTGTCCCCCACGACTGGCATGTCCAGTCCATTGAGGAACCATTTAATCCACGAGCCCCCGTCGGGGGGGGCTTGGAGATTACAGTGCCCGGTAGAAGGCATCAAATGCTTGGTTGACCTTTTTTGGTTCGGCTACCAGTCCGTCTCTGCTATCTTTCACCTGTGCTATCTCCCTTGTGGCTGCCTGTTTTCTCAGCTGGTGAGCCAACAGGCGGCTAGCCTTCTCTCCATGTTCATAGAAGGTCCTCCGTGTCTGGCGGAGTTGGTGCACTGATTTCCTGGTGGATAGCAGGTTAAAGTCAATTTGTAGCTTTTTCCTCTCTGCCAGAAGCTCTGGTCGGGGCCTCTGAGTATTTCCTGTCGACCTCAAGGATGGAGTTGATCAGTTGTTGCCTAGCCGCCCTCTCTTCTCCCTATCTCTACGAGCCTTGTAAGCTACAATCTCTCCCCTAATAACCGCCTTCAGTGCCTCCCAGAACGTGGAAGGTGAGACTGGTTGTTAGTGATGTGTACTCTTATGGCCTGTGATGTTTTCTGGCAGAAGGCCTTGTCGGTCAAGAAGTATGTGTCCAACCTCCATGCAGGGTATTGGGCACGGCCAGTCTCCAACCTCACATCCATATAATGTTTGAGTATGGTCGGAGATGACTATCGCGGAATATTCCGCTCTGAGTATTTCTAGAAGCACGATTTCCCAACTGCAAAGAAGTCAATATGGGTGTATATCTTGTGCATTGGTGAAAAAGATGAGAATTCCGTCTCAACGTGGTGTAGGAACCATGAAGGGTCCACAGCCCCCATCTGCTCCATGAATACTCCCAGTTCCCTGGACAGGCCTGTCTTTTTCCCCGTTTAGGTGTTCGATGGATCCATCATGGGTTCTGTACACAGTTAAAGTCATTCTCTCTTCCCCAATTATCAGTTGGTGTGTGTCGATGTCGGGGATTTCAGCCATGATCTTCTTTATGAATACCACGGCGTCCCAGTTGGGAGTGCACACGTTTACCAGAAGTACCAGTGTCCCGTCTAGGATACCGCTGACCATGATGTACCATCTCTCTGGGTCTGTAACTGTCCTTGTCACCGTAAGCACCGTCCTCTTGCTAATCAATATTGCTACACCCCTAGCCCTCGTCTCGTAACGTGAATGATATGTCTGTCCCACCCAGCCCTTCCTTACCCGCAGTTCATCGTTCTCCCTCATGTGCGTCTCTTGCAGCACGACTAAGTCGGCTTGCAAACTTCTTAAATATGCAAAGACTCTGAATCTTTTCACTGGGCCATTAAGTCTCCTGACATTCCAAATGATTATCCTAATGGGGAGGGTTTCTGTCCCTCCCTTCCTGCAAGATCAACCATACTGATGCGACGATCAATTCACATGAGACGATGAGTAGAAGTGAACAATGGTTTTAATCAGCTAGATCTGTGCCTGTCTGCGACTGCTCTGTACTGAGTGCCGCCTACAAACTGCAGATCTCTATACCTCCCACGAGGGGGCGGAGCCATAGGCGGAGCCCACAAGGGCATCAACATAATACAATACAATGTAATGTAATACAATGGTGTATGGTAGCAGTAATACATTCACCACATTCACCCCCTGTTAAAAATTGAAATCGAGCGGGGGTGAAGTGCGCTCACAGGTCGAGTCTGTCTGGCGCCTTGATCGTGCGCTGCGATCGTCTGAGCTCTGGCTTCGCTGCGGGCACAGGTGTTGAACCCGTTGCTGCGGCCACGGATGTTGGGCTCGTTGCCTCCGGGAGCGTGTCGTCTGGAGCTTCATCACTGTAGGTCGACGATGGGGGGAGGGGGGCGGCGTTCGCTGTAGGGGGGGGGGGGGGGGGGGAATAGGTGATGGTCACAGGGGAACTGGCGGGTGCCAGATCCCGGAGAGAGATTTTATCTTGTCAGCCGTCGTGTTGCGCCACGTAGGCATACTGAGGGTTGGCATGAAGGAGCTGGACCCTCTCGACCAGGGGGTCGGACTTATGGCTCCTCACGTGTTTTCGGAGGAGTACAGCCAGGTGTTGTCAGCCAGGACGGAAGCGAGACTCCGGAGGTGGATTTCCTGTGGAAGACAAATAGGCGGTCATGAGGGGTCTCATTCGTGGCTGTGCAGAGGAGCGTCCTAATTGAGTGGAGCGCGTCGGGGAGGACCTCCTGCCAGCGGGAAACTGGGAGACTTCTAGACCGTAGGGCCAGAAGGATGGCCTTCCATACCATCGCGTTCTCCCTCTCCACCTGTCCACTTCCCCGGGGGTTATAACTGCTTGAGGCAATGCCCTTACCGAGCAGGTACTGACGCAGTTCGTCGCTCATAAACTAGGAGCCCCGGTCACTGTGGACGTAAGTGGGGAAACTGAACAGGGTGAAGATGCTATGTAGGGCCTTAATGACAGTGGCCGCGGTCATGTCGGGGCATGGGATGGCAAAGGGGAAACAGGAGTACTCGTCAACGACGTTAAGAAAATACACGTTGCGGTCAATGGAGGAGAGGGGCCCTTTGAAATTGACGCTGAGGCGTTCAAAGGGGTGGGATGCCTTCACCAGGTGGGCCTTGTCTGGCCGATAGAAGTGCGGCTTGCACTCCGTGCAGACTTGGCAGTCCCTGGTCATGGTCCTGACCTCCTCGGTGGAGTAGGGCATGTTGCGGGCTTTGATGAAGTGGAGAAGCCGGGTGACCCCCGGGTGACGGAGGTAATTATGAATGGCCCAAAGTCGGTCACCTTGCACGCTGGCGCATGTGCCACGGGACAGGGCATCTGGGGGTTCGTTAAGCTTCCTCGGACGATACAGTATATCGTAATTATAGGTATAGAGTTTCGATTCTCCACCAAGATTTTATTATTCTTGATCTTGCCCCGCTGTGTGTTGTTGAACATAAAGACTACCGACCGTTGGTCGGTGACGATGAATCTCCTACCAGCCAGGTAGTGCCTCCAATGCCATACAGCTTCCACAATGGCTTGAGCTGCTTTTTTGAATCTCGGAGGCGTTGAGGGTACGGGGGGAAAAAAGGCCACGGGCCTGCCTCCCTGGTTAAGGGTAGTGGCCAGGGCGACATCTGACGCGTCGCTCTCCACCTGGAAGGGGATGGACTCGTCCACCGCGTGCATCGCGGCTTTGGTAATGTCTGCCTTGATGCGGCTGAAGGCCAGGCGGGCCTCAGTCGTCAGGGGGGAGATGGTGGCTTTGATAAGTGGGCGGGCTTTGTCCTCTTAGTTGGGGGACCCACTGGGCATAGCAGGAAAAGAACCTGAGGCATCTTTTCAGGACGTTGGGGCAGTGGGGGAGGGGGAGGGCCCTAGGACTCTGTTTCCCCCGACATAGCCGAGGCTGGCTAGTCGGGTGTGCGGAAAACGCCTTTCTCCTTGTTATCAGTGAGATTGAGGGCCTGAGTGGTTTGGAGGAGCTTCTGAAGGTTAGCGTCGTGGTCCTGCTGATCATGGCCGCAGATGGTGATATTATCCAAGTACGGAAACGTGGCCTGCAGCCCGTACTGGTCCACCATTCGGTCCATCGTTCTTTGGAAGACCGAGACCCCTTTGGTGACGCCGAAGGGAACCCTGAGGAAGTGGAAGAGACGGCCGTCTGCCTCGGAGGCAGTGTAGTAGCGGTCTTCCGGGCGGATAGGGAGCTGGTGGTATGCGGACTTCAGATATACCGTGGAGAAAACCCGGTAGTGTGCAATCTGATTCACCATATCCGCCATCTGGGGAAGGGCATACGCATCGAGTTACGTGTACCGATTTATGATTTGGCTGTAGTCTACAACCATCTGGTTCTTTTCCCCGGTCCTGACTACCACCACTTGGGCTCTCCATGGGCTATTACTGGCCTCGATGATCCCCTGCCTCGAGCCGCTGGACCTCTGACTTGATAAAAGTCCTGTCCTGGACACTGTACCGCCTGCTCCTGGTGGCGACGGGTTTACAGTTGGCGGTGAGGTTCGCGAAGAGCGAGGGAGGGGGGTGACCTTAAGGATCGTGAGGCTACATACGGTGAGAGGGGGTAGGGGCTCGCCGAACTTCAGGGTCAGGCTCCTGAGGTTGCACTGGAAGTCCAGTCCGAACAGGAGAGGAGCGCAGAGGTGGGGGAGGACATAGAGCTTAAAATTGGCGTACTCGGCGCCGTGTATCGCGAGGTTCGCGACGCAGTACCCCCGGATTTGCACTGAATGTGATCCGGAAGCAGGGGAGATTGTTTGGGATGCGGGGGAAATCTGGAGAGAACAGCGCCTTACTGTGTCTGGATGGATGAAGCTCTCCGTGCTCCCAGAGTCAAACAGGCAGGGTGTTTCGTGCCCATTGACCCAGACGGTCATCATAGAGTTCCTGAGGTGCTTGGGCCGTGATTGGTCGAGGGTGACAGAGCCGAGCTGCGGGTAGCAGGGTGGTCCCAAGATGGCGGCCCCCATCGGTCACACGTGTCGGGCGGCGTTGAAGATGGCGGCCAAGATGGCGGCCCCCATGAGTCGCACGTGTCGGGTAGGGTTAAAGATGGCGGCTCCCACGGATAGCACGAGGCGGATGACTTGTCAGAAGGGGGCGGTACCAGCAGGCACGCAGCAACGCTGCGGGTCTGTGACTCTGTGATTCGGGCCTGTGATTAGGAGCTTTGTGTCGGGCCAAGCAGACTTTAGCGAAGTGTCCTTTCTTGCTGCAGTCGCTGCAGGTCGCAGTCTGAGCCGGGCAACGCTGCCTGGGGTGCTGATTCTGACCACAGAAATAGCAGGGCGGCGCCCCGGGTTGGGCGGGCAGCCGTGCGGCACAGGCCTGGGGCACCCTCCGGTCGGAGGGGAAAGCATTTGGGCTCTGGAAAGCTACTTCTAAAGAGGTGGATAATTTTACCGTCTCTTCTAGACCGAGGGCGCCCTTTTCGAGCAGGCGCTGTCTGACATAGTTGGACCGGACTCCAGCCATGTAGGTGTCCCGGATGGCGAGTTCCATGTGCTGCAAGGCCGTGACATCCTTGTAATTTCAGTTTCGAGCGAGTACCCTCGGGTCGCATAGGTATTCCTCCAGCAATTCCCCGGGGCGTTGCCGACGAGTGTGAGGAGATACCGCGCAAACACTTTGTTCACCAGCTTCACGTAATGTCTTTTCAGGATCGCGACTGCTTCTGCGTACGTGGTCGCTTCCTCAATAAAAGCAGAGATTCGGTGGCTCACCCGGGCGTGGAGGAGGCTCAGCTTCTGTGCCTCGGTGACAGCGGGCGAGGAGGAGGCGGCGAGGTGGACCTCAAAGCAACGTAGCCAGTGCAAAAAGATTCCTTTGGCTTCAGCTGCCTGTGGGTCGAGTTCCAGTCGATCAGGTTTGTGGGTGGCTTCCATAGCGATATCTTAGCTGATTAAATTGATGCAACCATCAATTCACATGAGACGATGAGGAGAAGTGAACAGTGGTTTTAATCAACTAGATCTGTGCCTGCCTGCGACATCTCTGTACTGAGTTCTGCCTACAGGCTGCAGATCTATATACCTCCCCCAAGGGGGTGGAGCCATAGGCGGAGGGCACAAGTGCATCAACATAATACAATACAATGTAATGTAATACAATGGTGAATGTAGCAGTAATACATTCACCACACATACTTACCTGATGGAGGCACCCCTGCACTCTGGGGTTTCCCTTTGTTAGGGGGCTGTCCAAAATGGCCACGTTCACTGTTCGCACCGAGGTCGGGCCCCTGCACTCGGGAGACTCGCAACATGGCCGTCAACAGTGTGTTCACTCCAGGATTTCCCTTTGTTTAGGTACCTTCCAAAGTGACTGCTTGCGGCGTCATTTTGTATCCTCAATCTACCTTTTACCTGCCAAAACAAATCCGAGACCCTGTCCTTTCTTCTCTTTGTGTTCTCCCTGTGTTCCTTTACCCCGTCCCTCCCCCTTTGCGTTCCTCCTCCTGCGTTTCCCCAAATCTCCTTCTCCCTCTCTCTTTCCCCCCCCCCTATTTTGGAACATTACCCAGAGCCTGGCTGGGAACAGCATTCCAAATTTTATTCAGTTCCAGCACAGGGCCGATTTTGCCTGGTTAAATTTGGCCCTGCGTTTTGCTAAGTCCGCTCCAATGTTTTCATAGACCCGGATTCTATATCCTTCTAGCTGTTCGCCTTTGTCTGTCTTGCCCACCTTGGTGTCTGAGCCGGGTAAGATTAACTAGGCATTCATTCAAGGAGTATTATGAGAAATTAGAAAGGGCTGAGCTGGGTGGTGGGGGTAGGAAGATGGGGCAGTTTTTGGATGAGCTGGAATTCCCAAGGCTGGATGAAGCAGGCGCTGGTGGAACTGCTGGGGCTGAGAGAGGGGATGGATAGCATTAAAGGGATGAAGTTGGGAAGGCCAGGCCAGATGGCCTACCCAGCGGAATTTTATCATGAGTTCGCGACCGAATTACCACCACATTTACGGGCGATGTTTAGCGAGGCGCTGGAGAAGGGGGAGCTACTGGAGACACTGATCCAGGCATCGATCTAATCCTGAAGAAGAGGAAGGACCTGTTGGGACTGTGGAGCCTAAATCACTGTTGACCACAAATGTGATAGTGTTGGACAAGCTAGTGGCTGGAAGGATGCTTTCTGAGGGTGGTCGCAAAGGACGAAACTAGTTTCGTACAGTGTAGGCAACTTTCCAGTAACATTAGGCGATTATTAAACATGATCACGACCCCGTTGAAGAGGTGGATATAGGACGTATTGGTCTCTATGGACGCAGAAAAGGCTTTTACTCCGGTGGAGTGGCGGTAACTGTTTAAGATTCTGGGAATGTATGGGTTTGGGCAGAAGTTTGTGGCGTGGGTGTGTCTGTTGTATGTGGCCCCAGTGGCGAGTGTACAAACAAACGAACTGAGCTCACGGAGCTTCGGGTTGCACAGGGGGACGAGGCAGGGGTGTCAGCTATCGCCGCTGTTATTTGCGCTGGCGATAGACCCCTTGCCGATGGCCCTTAGAAGGTCAGTCACGTGGCGGAGATTGTGAGGGGGAGTAGGGGACACCGTGAGGCGCTGTATGCAGGCGACCTGCTGCTGTTCATGTCTGACCCATTTGAGAGTATGGGGAGAATTATGGACATACTAGAGAGGTCCGGGGCATTCTCGGGCTATAAGTTGAATGTCGGAAAGAGTGAGGGCTGGATTATAGGCGGCCGGGGGACAGATCCGCGCAGTCAGATCTTTGGGCGTGCGGCCGATCGGGGGGCTCTAATTTCTATGTCTGCCTCCACGGTCTGAGTCTGCCATGGCGCTCAACCAGAAATGCTGGGGCCCGTATCCGCAGCTAAAGCTGCGTGAATTACTCTGGGTCCTTGCTAGCCCCTGAAGGTCATTGAATCAGCTCCACTTTTTCCCAGGAATCTTCAGAGTAAAACGCCAGCGTTTTTACGTCCACGTGGGGACATATTCCCATTTTGGGAGAATCCAACCCGAGGTGTTTCCGGTGAAAGCGGCGGGTCGGGGAGCCAATCTTGGTATGTTGCCATTTAAGGTAGCCAGGGACAGGTTCAGGTATTTGAGGGTTCAGGTGGAGGGGGGGTGGGCTTTAGGAGATGGGATTCGTTACACCTGACATTGGTGGGGAGGGTCCAGGTGTTAAAAATGAATGTTCTGCTAAGGTTCCTGTTTGCATTCCAGACCCCCTCAATCTTCATCCAGAAGGCCTTTTTCCGGAAACTGGATGCAGCGATTTCAGAGTTTATATGGGTGGGGAAGGCACCTCGGGTGAAGAGGCAGAAAGTGGGGTTAGCACTACCGAACCTGCTGCATTACTATTGGCCGGCAAATGTGGAGTGGGTGAGGCGGTGGTAGAAAGGAGAGGGGTTAGAGTGCTTAGGATGGAAGAAGAGTCCTGTAGAGGGTCCGGCCAGAGGGCATGATGATGGCGTCATTTCCGCTGACACAGAGGACATACATGGTGAGCCTGGTGGTGCAGTCCACGATTAAGGTGTGTAACCAGTTAAGGAGACACTTTAGATTGGAGGGGATGTTAGTGCTGATACTGTTGAGTGAGAACCATGGGTTTAAGCAGGAGTAGACGGATGGCATTTATAGGAGGTGGAGAGAGGTGGGGCTGGTGAGGGTGAGCAATTTATATCTGGAGGAGAGGTTTGCAAATCTGGAAGAGCTGCGAGAGAGGGTGGAGCTCTATAAGGGAAGCGAGTTCAGGTATATGTAAGTGAAGTACTTTGTGCGGAAGGAATGGAGAGGGTTTCCCAAGCTGCCGGAGTATACCCTGTTGGAGCGGTTGCTGCTCCCGGATGTGGAAGAGGAGGGTAGGGGCTGAAATGGGGAAAAACTTGCACAAACTGTGAGGAGTGGAGAATTAAAAAAAATTATTTATGATTTTGTACTTTTGAATATGCTTGGAACTGTAGCCATGTAAAATGGCTGCCTTCCGATTAATCTGGCCAAAACCCAGTTTAAAACGGCTAACCCGAAAGACTGCTGGGAAAAGCAGCCAAGAAGACACAAGCAGGCAGCTGCAGACAGTATTGCATATTCGGCTCTGGGAAGTTAGCCCAGATCGATACTCAGGGCTATCAACAGCCCATCAACCCAGGTATTTGCAGTTGCATTCAGGACTTTTTGCAGCTAATCTATTCAGACATCCACAGTTAAATCGGCTATCCCCGGGAACAATTGCAACATATTAACAATTGAATACCGGGCCAGACCTGTCGGCGCCTGCAGTGGCCGAAACAAAGACAGGTGAGCGACCACCCCCCGATCGAGGAATCGCCTCACCATTGGACACATCGACCCCAGAGATTGGGGACAGATCCAATCACTTGGGACTCCGGGTCAAGGGCCGCCCCGGGAGGCGGGAAGCCCCTGGGCCCTATAAAAGTGAAGGTCCAAGTTCAGATCTCTCTCTCTCTCTCTCTCTCATCTTCGCCTGCTCGAGACCTTCGCAAGACCAGCCACCGGCAACTATAACAACGATCGCTATCCGGTAGAGACACCTAGCCACCGACCTGTAGCAGACTTTTGAATCCCGCGGGCCAGATCTGATTGGACAAGCCATTCGTTTCCCTGACCTGGTGGGCTCGTCCTAAGTTAAGTATTGGCCAGTAGTGATAGGTTTATTATATAGAAAGTAGTATTAGGGTATTGATATTGCTTGTATATAATAAATGACCGTTGTTTTAATCCTTACTAAGCGGTGTGCTGTGTTATTAATCATAACCTGAACTTGAACCACGTGGCGGTATCATAAAGATACCTGGCGACTCATGAGCAAAGGTGACGTAAACAGAGCAAAGCAAATAGACTAAGGTTAAAAAGAGCAACAGAACAAAATACATTTTTAAAAAGGGTGTGGCCCTGCTGTACCCACCAAAACAAGAGATGCAGCCTGCAGTTCCATCCATTTTGAGACTAGTTGCTGTGAGGTAGAGTTGCGAACTCTGGTTGAATATATTTGAGGGTTTTGTCACATGACTTTCGGTCTCCAACCACCCTACCTCTACTCTGTCATTTATCATTCAACACATCAGTTTTCGTAGCACTGGGCCTTTCCGTGCTAATTCGAAAACAAACACTCTTGTTGGATATTTCCTGGTTCTCAGGCAAATAGTCCCTTTTTCCCCGTCCCCAATATTTTATAACTAAAGCTAAAGTCTTCAAAGAAACTGAAAAGTAAACAGTTTTTTCTTTTAATTAATGCCCTGCGTGGTTACCTGTAGCAGTGTCCTGGAGATTGTTCTTCAATTCCTAGAAACTCGTGTCAATCCTGGAGGATTTATAATTCTGCTTCAACTTAATAGAGGCAGTTTGAATAGACAAGTCTGGAGGTAACAACAGCAGGGATGGGGTTCACAGCAGCCAATAGACTGAGGCGGGGCATTATCACAGATGTGGCTACCTTCTACTAAGGTTGACTAATGTATATATGTCAGATTGGCAACTCTGGTTTGGCATCCTCCTGATGTTTACTCACCTGGTGTCTGCCAAATGACATAGCTTGTGATGCTTAATCACATGACATTGTGCACGAAGGGTGTTGATAAGAGAAATTGGCCCAAAATAGGATAGATCACAAAGGGAATTATAGCACTAAAGTTTGTTGTACATTTCAATCAATGGTTCATACTACAGGGAAGAAGAGTGACATTAAAGTAGTGTACTGCTGTAAAGAAGTGCTATATCTGCAAACTGATAACTGATTAAACTTTTCAATAATAGTGGTTGGGCTTTTTGAAGTGTAACTTGGTACTCCTTTGGTTTGAATGTTAAACTTTAAAGCACTAGTTATGGGGAGGCAATGGCGTGATGGTATTGTCACTGGACTAGTAATCCAGAGACCAGCTCTGGGGACCTGGGTTCAAATCCCGCCATGGCAGATGGTGAAATGTGAATTCAGTGAAAATCTGGAATTATAAAGTCTGAGCATGAAATCATTGTTGATTGTCGGAAAAACCCATCTGATTCACTTAATGTCCTTTAGGGAAGGTAATCTGTCGCCCTTTTCTGGTCTGGCCTACATATGTCTCCAGATCCACAGCAATGTGGTTAACTCTTAAATGCTCTCGGGGATGGACAATAAATACCGACCCAACCAGCGACGCCCACATCCGATAAATGAATAATTTTAAAAATCTGTATGGAAAATTGTTTTTTTTTAAAATCGTGTGACATGTTCAATATTTCTTGTGTGTTTGTATGGAACTTGCAGAATTGTCAGAGCAGTGAAACCTTGCAATTTCTGTCCTGCCAGCATAAAGAGGTCTGATTTTTATAGGGCCAGAGTTTTTGAAAACATTAAGTCGTGTTTTGGTAAAAAGTCTAGCATGCTTTGTTGACAGAAAGTTGCATATCCTATCGGGCACCTCGCATCTGTGTTTTTAAATGAGTAATATAAGAGCGTAAGGTTTTAAGTATTGAATAATATTATGGTTTTTCAGTTTAATTGCATGTTAGATTCATGAATGTTCTTTGGGAATTCAGATTTACAGAAAATTACTGGAGAACCATTGTATTAACTCTGGATATGCTTATTTTAAAAGAAACAATTTTTTTAATGCATTAGTTGGGCTCCCAATGTTGGACCTAGCGTTAGGCAGCACGGTAGCATTGTGGATAGCACAATTGCTTCACAGCGCCAGGGTCCCAGGTTCGATTCCGGCTTGGGTCTCTGTCTGTGCGGAGTCTGCACATCCTCCCCGTGTGTGCGTGGGTTTCCTCCGGGTGCTCCGGTTTCCTCCCACAGTCCAAAGATGTGCAGGTTAGGTGGATTGGCCATGGTAAATTGCCCTTAGTGTCCAAAATTGCCCTTAGTGTTGGTTGGGGTTTACTGGGTTATGGGGATAGGGTGGAGGTGTTGACCTTGGGTAGGGCGCTCTTTCCAAGAGCCGGTGCAGACTCGATGGGCCGAATGGCCTCCTTCTGCACTGTAAATTCTATGAAATCTATTGCCCAATCTGCTGATATTGTCTGTTATTCCCACTTGTCCTTGGGCTTGTCCTCTGCGGCTGTGCCACCTGTCTCCCGTGTTTTTTAATGTGATTTTCCTCTCTCTCTTTCCCCCCAAACCCCCCAAACACACGCACACATACCCACCGCACTTCGCTCCCCCTCCCCCTTTCCTTTGAATTTTGTGGCTCGTCGCTGCAACCGCCGCCGCCACGCTCTACTGGTTGCTGACTACAAATAGGTCTTGGAAAAAGTTGGTGAACGGCTTCCACATCCTGTGGAAGCCCTCTTCCGATCCACGGATGGCAAATTTCATCTTCTGCAGTTGGGAGAATTCCGACAGGTCAGATAGCCAGTGTGCAGTTTTTGGGTGATGTTGCCGATTGGCAGCTGAGCAGGATTCTTCGGGCGATTAGGGAGGCAAAAGCTAGGGCATCAGCCCATCTCCCAAGTTCTGGCTGCTCTGTGACCCCAAAGACTGCCACTTCTGGGCATGGCTCCACCCTCACCCCCGCAACCTTGGACACTGCCTCAAAGAAGGTCATCCAGAATCCAGACGCCCCCTTTCTATTTCTAGTTCGTCCTGGCATTTTTCTCTTGTTTAGTCCAGGAGGGAACGTACCTCCTCGAACAGCCATCCATACAGGCCGCCACAGTTCCCTTTCCCTAGTCGCCCTTAACAACAGTTCCTCAACTATCGAATGTCTTGGCTTCCGTGGGTACGTCGATGTTTCCCTTGGAGGAAGTTTTTGATCTGAATGTACGTTAATACGTTCCCTTCGGGTCGTTAGAACCTTGCTAAGAGTTCCTCCAGAGTCACTAGTCTGTCGCCTGTACATGTCACTAACTGTCAGTGTCCCCTTGTCCTGTCTCCACCGTTTGAATGTGGGATCCATTGTTGTTGGCGGGAACCTGTGGTTGTTACTGATGGAGGCAGAAGTGCTGCCTCATTTGATACCGCGTTTGGAGTGTGGCTGCCACCACTGGGCTTCTTGAGTGTTTGGTTGGGAGAGATGGGAGTGCCCTCGTGACTAGGGCTCAGAGGGACATCCCTATGCAAGAACTCTCCTCCATCTTCCCCCTGTGTTGAAAAACGTTTTGGGGATGTAGAACGGTATGGATCTGAACAGGAAGAGGAACCTGGGCAGGTACGTTCATTTTGATTGTCTGCACTTTCACTGCCAGCGAGAGTAGGAGTGTGTCCCACCTCTGCGAATCCTTTTTAACTTCCTCCACCTGACTCGTCTTGTTCCATTTGTGGGTCAGTGTCCAGTCATGGGCAATTTGGATCCCCAGGTAGTGGAATTTGTTTTACGCTTGTTTGAACGGTCATCCCTTCAGCTCTGTCCCTCTCCCTTGCGGGTTCACTGGGAATATTTCACTTTTGCTCAGGTTGAGTTTGTAGCCCAAGAAAGCTCCAAACTCATTTTAAGAGCTTCATGAACACTGCCAAAAATGGCTTGGGGGTCTGAGATGGAGGAGCAGGTCATCTGCATAGAATGAGACTCTATGTTCACTGTCCCCACCTCTGGATACCTTTCAGCCTTTTGCCATTCTGAGGGCGATCGGCAGTAGCTCAATTGCCAGGGTGAACAGCAGTGGGGACAGTGGGCATCCCTGGCTCGAGTATCTGTTGTTGCTCTTTTTAGCCTTAGTCTATTGGCTCTGATTACGTCACCTTTGCTCATGAGTCGCCAGGTATCTTTATGATAACGCCACGTGGTTCAAGTTCAGGTTATGATTAATAACACAGCACACCGCTTAGTAAGGATTAAAACAACAGTCATTTATTATATACAACAAGCAATATTAATACCCTAATACTACTTTCTATATAATAAAACTATCACTACTGGCCAATACTTAACTTAGGAAGAGCCCACCAGGTCAGGGAAACGAATGGCTTGTCCAATCAGATCTGGCCCGCGGGATTCAAAAGGCCGGTGGCTAGGTGTCTCTACTGGATAGCGATCGCTGGATTCAAACTTACTGTTGCCGGTTGCTGTTCTTGCGAAGGTCTCGAGCAGTCGAAGAGGAGAGAGAGAGAGATCTGAACTTGGCCCCTCACTTTTATAGGGTCCAGGGGCTTCCCGCCTCCCGGGGCAGCCCTTGACCCTGAGTCCCAAGTGATTGGATCTGTCCCCAATCTCTGGGGTCGATGTGTCCAATGGTGAGGCGATTCCTCGATCGGGGGGTGGTTGCTCACCTGTCTTTGTTTCTGCCACTGCAGGCGCCGACGGGTCTGGCCCGGTATTCAATTGCTAATATGTTGCAATTGTTCCCGGGGATAACCGATTTAACTGCAGATGTCTGGATAGATGGGCTGCAAACATTCCTGAATGCAACTGCAAATACCTGGGTTGATGGGCTGTTGATAGCCCTGAGTATCGATCTGAGCTAACTTCCCAGAGCCCAATATGCAATACTGTCTGCAGCTGCCTGCTTGTGTCTTCTTGGCTGCTTTTCCCAGCAGTCTTTCGGGTTAGCCATTTCAAACTGGGTTTTGGCCAGATTAATCGGAACGCAGCCATTTTACATGGCTACATTCCCTCCTTGTGATCCTAACGCGAAGCATGAAGGATCACATAAATTTTGTCCTCTTCGTTCCCTGACAGGGGGGTGGGGGGCACCTCCTACATGGCCACTACTCTGACCCTAGCTATGCACAAAAATTTACCTAAACAATTCTTGAGGGCGCTATGTCAGGCAAGGGCATGTATCTACAAAAAAAATAAACTGGGAACCTCTAATTTTACCTAAACAATTCTTCAAGCATTATACAATCTTATCTCTCTAAACATACAATAACAATCACAACATTTAATATATTCTTTCCTGGCTTGGCAGTCAAGCTCAGGATCATACATTTCCATACATTTTCTTTTTATTTACAGGAAAAACCGCCAGTGCATGTTTTATTATTCATACGTCGCGGGGGTCTGGGGTCTGGTCATAGCCGAATATCGGGGATCGGATCCGATAGACCGGGGTTCGAGCGCGGTACGTTCTCCTTTTCCACTTGCGGAGGCGCAACCTCTGTACTGCACAACCGAGTATAGCCAATGCTAACAGTGCCTCAATGATGTACGATAAGGAGTACCAAGTTATGAACTTGGCACACCAGGATAATGCAGCGTGGTTGGTGACTGGGCCCTCGGTACTACTGGGCCGTGAAGTGTTAACAGTAAAGGGGTTTGGAGTGATGGGGTCCGCGTTCCCGCGCAACCAAAAGTTAATCAAAAGAGTGTTGAGCACGATGAAAGGAGTCCTCATGGCTGTCTTCTTTCCTTCCTTTTCCTGTGTTCGCTGGTTTTCTCCAGACTTGGAGCTTCTGGAGTTCTGTAAGGCAAGCGTAGTGTGTGTAAATACTTCGGTTTAATATCTGGTGTGTTAGTGTGTCTGTCCTTCTTGGGGCCAATTAAACCCTTATAATTGGTCACAATATGTGACTCTTCCACCTCCCCCCCCCCCCCCCCTTCCATTTTTTTTTTCAAAACAAATGTTTCGACACGGCACACTTCCCAATGGTGGACCAGTGCTAAGTTTATCATCCAAATGTTCCAGGATGTAAATAGCATGTGGCAGCAACCCTAAGGTTGCCTAAATAAACTAAAACAGTTTTTGAAAGAAAAGGTCGAATGAGGTATATGTGGGCCGCGACGGGTAAGACTTGGGTGGAGTCCCCGGGTAGGACGGCTACCAATACCGTATCTTCCCTACCCGAGCGTTTGTGACCAACGGGGGGGTCCCCAGGCAGGGCGGGTCTCACGCCGTTTCTCCACTGCCTGAGCGACCAAAGAACGGACAAAAATGTAGTCATCATGGTGGGGTTACTGTTCTGATTCTACCATCAAATCAGAAGAGTAGCTATGATCGGGCATCTGGTCTGGTGACCACGTATCAGCTGAAAAGAAAGTTCCTCTGAATGGGCATCTGGTCTCGGTGGGCCTCTGAGGCAAGTCCTCAGAGGTTTCCGCAGAATGGGCGTGTGGCCGCGGTGGGTGTCAGTGGGAAAAATTAAAAAGTTCAGGTGAATGGGTGTGTGGCAGTGAGAACGGTCTCCTGTAGGACGAACAACATTTAACAAACAGACAGACAACGAACAACATTTAACAAACAGACAACGTAAAACATTCTGCAGGTTCCATCAGAAAGGACAACACTTTTCACCAAGTGTCTTCTTTTAAATCATCATGTGGACACCTCAGTTCTCGGTCGCTATGGGCTCTGCCTTTTTCTTATCGAGAGTGCCTGTCGGTTGGGCACTCTGTGTTTTTTTAGGGCCATTGCATTCTCTAGCAAAATGTCCCAATTGTCCGCAATTGTAGCACTCTTGCGGTTTGGCTGGAAGGCTGTTCTTTCCCTCGTTTACCCAGGCGGGGTTGTGGAGAGTGGTTCTTACTGCCTGCACGTCTGCGGCGGCTTGGTTTTCCTCTGGGGTTCTAGTTGCTGATTTGCTGTGAGCCGCTTGTTCCCAAACGCGGGACAATCTTTTGACCACCCACTTTTCATTATGAGCCTCCTCTGAGGGGTCATAATTGCTACAGGCATTCTGTCCTGCTTCCGTGGCATGGGAGATAAGGGTGCGGGTCCATTTGGCCATATTGTCTGGGGACAAATGGGCACGATCTACGTTGCCGAAAACGGCTTCAAAATGAATCCACAAGCGTCCTGCGAACGCTGTGGGGTGTTCAGACTTTTTCTGTCTGCATTTATTCAGACCGTCTACGGGGTCGCCCCGGTTGTACCCGATCGCATCCAGGATGGCATTTCTGCAAGGGTGCCTCCTCCTACATTCTGTGGGTTGGGAAGGGCTGCTGCGACCGATGGGTCTAAGCTGAGGACCGTGAGCTTTACCTGCTCTTTCTCATCCAGGCCGTACGTGGTCGCCTGGTGTTTGACGGTGGCAAAGAAATGGTGTGGGTCTGAAGCGGGGAGGAACGGTGTGATTTTGGCACACGCGTCCCGTAATTGGGTCACTGTGAGGGGGGTGGAATATAAGACCTCCGCCTCGTCTGCTGTGGCGGTGCGGTGGGTTGTTACAGGGTTCATGGGAGCCTGTATTATCTGTTGTGTGGGGGGTGGGGGTGCTTTCCTCCTTTGGGGTTTTCCCTGCGCACATGCTCCCTGAACATATCTCTGCGCTGTCTCTTGCAATTCTTCCCAATCAGGGCCGTCTTCCTGGTCTAAACTTTCCCCAAAGGTTTCTTGAAATCCCTTTTGGACAGAAAGCAGTGCTTTCAAGTCTGCAATCTGCTTTCGGCACTTTGCATGGTCCAAAGTACTCTGCCTTTGTTCCGTGGTTGTGGCGTGGAGCGCTCTCAAGGCTGCCTTGAGATCACTGCATTGTTTTTGGAGCGTCTCTACCTGGTTTTCTGTTTCTTTCCTTACCGGGACTGCACGCTGCAGGTCCTGATAAGCCTTTTCATATTGTGACTGGAAACTACTCAAGTGCGCCAGACAAGATTGGTGACCCCGTTTGGCGTCAGCCACCTCTTCGTCCTTTGCTGCTAATTTCCCTTTTAACTCCAGGTTCTCTTTCTCAACTTCGCATACGTAGGTTTTACTCGTCCGATGTATGCCTTCTATTTCCTTGCGGAGCGTCCTGATGACCTCCTCTGTGCCTCGCAGTTGTGCCAGACAGGACACAATTGCCATCGGCTTGCGCGCTTTTGCTAAACTCTTTTTGTGGATCTCACTCAGGCTCTCCCACCAAGTATGCCCTATACTTCCAGGACCTGAGTCGTCGTTATTGCAGAAATCCTTCCACATGGGCCATCCTTTGCCCTGCAGAATTTTGCGGATTTCCACTTCCCAAACGGGACACTGTCCCGCTCCTACGCTGCTGACTGGTGCGACAGCAAAATCTTTGGGGTTCATGAGGCGCTGCATCGCTTGCATTGCCTGCATGGCTCTCTCTTATCTGCTCGTTACGTTCGAATTTGGAACAGGGGGCTAAAGTGGTGTGGTAGATGCGGGTACGGCTTGCGCTAATTTCCGAAATACCAACTGCCGATAGTTTTGACGCAACAAAAAATCTATCAGTTTTGCCTTATAACCCTGTTAGTTACGCATGCATATACACACTTCCGAATTGTGAATTATTAACCAGAACCGCTTGAACACTTGTGGGTTTTTTTTGTTTCCGATTGGATTCTAATTCAAAATGTTGGGGTTCTCCCGGAGTGATTTTCCACTTCTAAGTCGGGTCCCGGCGGAGTCGCCAATTATGTTGCTCGTTTTAGCCATAGTCTATTGCCTCTGATTACGTCACCTTTGCTCATGAGTCGCCAGGTATCTTTATGATACCGCCACGTGGTTCAAGTTCAGGTTATGATTAATAATACAGCACACCGCTTAGTAAGGATTAAAACAATGGTCATTTATTATATACAACAAGCAATATTAATACACTAATACTATTTTCTATATAATAAAACTATCACTACTGGCCAATACTTAACTTAGGAAGAGCCCACCAGGTCAGGGAAACAAATGGCTTGTCCAATCAGATCTGGCCCGCGGGATTCAAAAGGTTCCTACAGGTCGGTGGCTAGGTGTCTCTACCGGATAGCGATCGCTGGATTCAAACTTACTGTTGCCGGTTGCTGTTCTTGCGAAGGTCTCGAGCAGGCGAAGAGGAGAGAGAGAGAAATCTGAACTTGGCCCCTCACTTTTATAGGGCCCAGGGGCTTCCTGCCTCCCGGGGCGGCCCTTGACCCTGAGTCCCAAGTGATTGGATCTGTCCCCAATCTCTGGGGTCGATGTGTCCAATGGTGAGGCGATTCCTCGATCGGGGGGTGGTCGCTCACCTGTCTTTGTTTCGGCCACTGCAGGCGCCGACAGGTCTGGCCCGGTATTCAATTGCTAATATGTTGCAATTGTTCCCGGGGATAGCCGATTTAACTGCAGATGTCTGGATAGATGGGCTGCAAAAAGTCCTGAATGCAACTGCAAATACCTGGGTTGATGGGCTGTTGATAGCCCTGAGTATCGATCTGGGCTAACTTCCCAGAGCCGAATATGCAATACTGTCTGCAGCTACCTGCTTGTGTCTTCTTGGCTGCATTTCCCAGCAGTCTTTCGGGTTAGCCATTTCAAACTGGGTTTTGGCCAGATTAATCGGAACGCAGCCATTTTACGTGGCTACACTGTCCAGCTGAAAGTATTTAGAGGTGGTGGTGTCAGTCCGTATGCTCGCCATGGGAGTGCTGTACAGTAGTTTCACCCAGGCGGTGAACCCTGATCCAAGCCCAAACTGTTCCACTACCTCTATGAGGTATTTCCACTCTACTCCGAAGACTGCCTTTTCTGCGTGCAGGGATGTGATCACTTCTGGTGTTCTTTCCCCGGATGGGGTAATTATCATTCAGCAGGTGCCTGATGTTCATGTCAGCTGCCTTCCCATGACAAATCCCAAAAGAGAAAATACTGGAAAATCGCAGCAGGTCTGGCAGCATTTTCTCTTTTGGTTTCAGATTCCAGCATCCGCAGTAATTTGTTTTTACCTTGACAAACCCCATCTGTTCCCGCGACTGCCTCTGGCATGCAGCTCTCCAGCTCCCTACCCAGGGATTTTGTGTCTACATTGAGCAGCGAGGTGGGTCTGTAAGACCCGCACTCAGTTGGGTCTTCGTCTTTCTTGGGTATCAGCGATATTACCAGTGTTGGTGGCAGGGAGCCCCTTGCCAACAAGTCTGCAAACATCTCCTGCAAAGTGTGGGGTCAATGATGGCACAAATCCTTTGTAGAAGTCCACCAGGAATCCATCTGCCCTGACACCTTTCATTCCTGCATGGATTTGATGCACTCCATGACTTCCCCTAGTACTAATGGTGCCCCCAGGCTCCACCTACAAATTTCCACCACGACTGGCATGTTCAGTCCATCGAGGAACTGTTTCATTTTCGAGACCCCCTTCGGTGATTGAAGTTGGGAGAGTCCCAGGTAGAAGGTCTCGAATGCCTCATTGACCTTTTCCGATTTGGCTACCATTCGGCTGTTTCCCTTGTGGCTGTCTGCTTTCTCAGCTGGTGTGCCAGCAGGAGGCTAGCTTTGCCTCCGTATTTATAGAAGGTCCCCTGTGTCTGGCGGAGTTGGTGCACTGCTTTCCCCATGACAAAGAACAAAGAAATGTACAGCACAGGAACAGGCCCTTCGGCCCTCCAAGCCCGTGCCGACCATGCTGCCCGACTAAACTACAATCTTCTACACTTCCTAGGTCCGTATCCCTCTATTCTCATCCTATTCATGTATTTGTCAAGATGCCCCTTAAATGTCACTATCGTCCCTGCTTCCACCACCTCCTCCGGTAGCGAGTTCCAGGCACCCACTACCCTCTGTGTAAAAAAACTTGCCTCGTACATCTACTCTAAACCTTGCCCCTCTCACCTTAAACCTATGCCCCCTAGTAATTGACCCCTCTACCCCGGGGAAAAGCCTCTGACTATCTGTCTATGCCCCTCATAATTCTGTAGACCTCTATCAGGTCGCCCCTCAACCTCCTTCGTTCCAGTGAAAACAAACTGAGTTTATTCAACCACTCCTCATAGCTAATGCCCTCCATACCAGGCAACATTCTGGTAAATCTCTTCTGCACCCTCTCTGAAGCCTTCTGGTAGTGTGGCGACCAGAATTGAACACTGTACTCCAAGTGTGGCCTAACTAAGGTTCTATACAGCTGCAACATGACGTGCCAATTCTTGTACTCAATGCCCCGGCCAATGAAGGCAAGCATGCCATATGCCTTCTTGACTACCTTCTCCACCTGTGTTGCCCCTTTTAGTGACCTGTGGACCTGTACTCCTAGATCTCTTTGACTTTCAATACTCTTGAGGGTTCTACCATTCACTGTATATTCCCTACCTGCATTAGACCTTCCAAAATGCACTACCTCACATTTGTCCGGATTAAACTCCATCTGCCATCTCTCCGCCCAAGTCTCCAAACAATCTAAATCCTGCTGTATCCTCTGACAGTCCTCAACGCTATCCGCAATTCCACCAACCTTTGTGTCATCTGCAAACTTACTAATCAGGCCAGTTACATTTTCCTCCAAATCATTTATATATACTACAAACAGCAAAGGTCCCAGCACTGATCCCTGTGGAACACCACTGGTCACAGCCCTCCAATTAGAAAAGCATCCTTCCATTGCTACTCTCTGCCTTCTATGACCTAGCCAGTTCTGTATCCACCTTGCCAGCTCACCCTGATCCCGTGTGACTTCACCTTTTGTACTAGTCTACCATGAGGGACCTTGTCAAAGGCCTTACTGAAGTCCATATAGACAACATCCACTGCCCTACCTGCATCAATCATCTTTGTGACCTCCTCGAAAAACTCTATCAAGTTAGTGAGACACGACCTCCCCTTCACAAAACCATGCTGCCTCTCACTAATACGTCCATTTGCTTCCAAATGGGAGTAGATCCTGTCTCGAAGAATTCTCTCCAATAATTTCCCTACTACTGAAGTAAGGCTCACCGGCCTGTAGTTCCCTGGATTACCCTTGCTACCCTTCTTAAACAGAGGAACAATATTGGTTATTCTCCAGTCCTCCGGGACATCACCTGAAGACAAGTGAGGATCCAAAGATTTCTGTCAAGGCCTCAGCAATTTCCTCTCCAGCCTCCTTCAGTATTCTGGGATAGATCCCATCAGGCCCTGGGGACTTATCTACCTTAATATTTTTTTAAACACCCAACACCTCGTCTTTTTGGATCTGAATGTGACACAGGCTATCTACACACCCTTCTCCAGACTCAACATCTACCAATTTCTTCTCTTTGGTGAATACTGATGCAAAGTATTAATTTAGTACCTCACCCATTTGCTCTGGCTCCACACATAGATTCCCTTGCCTATCCTTAAGTGGGCCAACCCTTTCCCTGGCTACCCTCTTGCTTTTTATGTACGTGTAAAAAGCCTTGGGATTTTCCTTAACCCTATTTGCCAATGACTTTTCGTGACCCCTTCTAGCCCTCCTGACTCCTTGCTTAAGTTCCTTCCTACTTTCCTTATATTCCACACAGGCTTCGTCTGTTCCCAGCCTTTTAGCCCTGACAAATGCCTCCTTTTTCTTTTTGACGAGGCCTACAATATCCGGTGCCGGAGAATTCGGCAACTGGTGGGGGCGGGATTCACGCCAGCCCCCGGCGATTCTCCGACCCGGCGGGGGGTCGGAGAATCCCGCCTATGACCTTTTGTTCCCTCATCTAAAGCATTGATAAATATTGTGAATAGCTGAGGCCTAGCACCGATCCTGTCTGCCAATTTGAAAAAGACCTGTTAATTCCTACTCTTTATTTCCTGTCGCCAACCAGTTTTCTATCCATCTCAATACATCAGCCCCAATCCCATGCACTTGAATTTTACACACTAATGATTTATGCGGGACTTTGTCAAAAGCCTTCAAAAGTCCAAATATGCCACATCCAATGGCTCCCCTTTATCAATTCTATTAGTTACATCCTCGAAGAATTCCAGTAGATTTGTCAAGCATATTTTCCCCTTCATAAATCTATGCTGAATCCGTCTGATCTTGCCACTGTTTTCTAAGTGTTCTGCGATAAAATCTTTGATCTTGGATTCTAGAATTTTCCACGCTACTGATGTCAGGCTTACTGGTCTATAATTCCCTGCTTTCTCTCGACCTCCCTTTTTAAATAGTGGAGTTACATCAGGCAACCTCCAATCTGCAGGAACCACAGTCTATAGAATCCTGGAAGATGACCATAAAATCATCCACTATTTCTAGAGCCGCCACCTCCAGTACCCTCGGATGTAGATTATCAGGCACTGGGGATTTATCAGCCTTCAATCTCATCAATTTCCCCAACACCATTTCTCTACTGATATTGATCGCCTTCAGTTCTTCTTGCTCACTAAACTCTGCATTTCCCAACATTTCTGGTATCTTATCTGTGTCCTCATTTGTGAAGACAGACCAAAGTATGTGTTTAGTTACTCAGCCATTTCTTTGTCCCCTATAATACATTCCCCTGTTTCTGAATGTAAAGGACGTACTTTTGTCTTCACCAATCTTTTTCTCTTCACATACCAGAAACTTTTACAGCCAGTTTTTATGTCCCCAGCAAGCTTACTTTCGTACTCTATTATCCCCTTCTTAATCAATCCCATGGTCCTTCTTTGCTGAATTCTAAACAGCTCACAATCCTGAGACCTGTTGTTTTTCTTAGCCAATTGGAATGCTACTCCCTTGGATCGAACACTATCCCTAATTTCTCTTGTAAGTCATGGATTGGCCACCGTTCCCATTTTACTTTCGTTCTAGACAGGAATAAACAATTGTTGCAGTTCCTCCATGCGCACTTTGAATGTTTGCCATTGCCTATCCACTGTCATCCCTTTAAGTAACATTCCCCAATCGATCATAGCCAACTCATGCCTCATGTTATCATAGTTTCGTTTGTTAAGATTCAGGACCCTTGTCTCAGAATCAACTACGTCACGCTCCATTTTGATGAAAAATGTATTTTATTATGATCGCTCATTCATAAAGGGTCTCTCACAACTAGATTGCCAATGATTCCATTCTCATTACACAGAACCCAGTCTAGGATGGCCTGTTCTCTAGTTGGCTCCTCAACATATTGATCCAGAAAACCATCCCGCATACATTCCAGGAATTCCTCTTCTATGGTATTGTGGCTAATTTGATTTTCCCAATCTATATGTAGATAAATATCACCCATAATTAAGAGTTGTTCCTTTATCACGTACATCTCTAATTTCCTGTTTAATGCCATTCGCAATAATATCACTGCAGTTTGGGTGTTTATATATGAAGCCCACTAACGTTTTTTGTCCCTTGCTTCTGAGCTCTACCCATAACGATTCTGCATTGTCGAAGCTAATATCCTCCCTCACTATTGTGCTAATTGCCTCCTTGACCAGCAATGCAACCCCACCGTCTTTTCCTTTTTGTATGTCTTTCCTAAAAACTGTATGTTCCTGGACATTCAGTTCCCATCCCTGGTCACCCTGCAGCCATGTCTCCGTAACCCCGACTATATCAAATACGTTCACGTCTATTTGTGCGATTAGTTAATCCACTTTATTGCGAATGCTTCGTGCATTAAGGCACAAAGTCCTGAAGCTTGCCTTTTAAAAAAAATATATATATATATTTTATTCACATTTTTCGGCCAAACAAAACAATACAAAGGTTTTCCTTTTTACAACAATAAAACAATATAAATAACAGTGGCCGTTTTAACAAATAAATAAATAATATATAAACTAAATGGCAACTGCCATAACAAAAATAATAACTCTCCAAAAATAAAATCAAACAATCCCCCCCCCTGGGTTGCTGCTGTTACCTTCCCATTTCCTTTATCGTTCTGCGAGGTAGTCAATGAACGGTTGCCACCTCCTGGTGAACCCTTGAGCCGAACCCCTTAGTGCGAACTTTATCCGTTCTAGTTTTATAAACCCTGCCATGTCATTTATCCAGGTCTCCACGCCCGGGGGTTTGGCTTCCTTCTACATAAGCAATATCCTTCGCCGGGCTACTAGGGACGCAAAGGCCAAGACATCAGCCTCTTTTGCCTCCTGCGCTCCCGGCTCTTCTGCAACCCCGAATATAGCCAACCCCCAGCCTGGCTCGACCCGGACCCCCACCACCTTCGAAAGCACCTTTGCCACCCCCACCCAGAACCCCTGCAGTGCCGGACATGACCAAAACATGTGGGTGTGGTTTGCTGGGCTTCTCGAGCATCTCCCACACCTATCCTCTACCCCGAAAAATTTACTGAGCCTTGCTCCGGTCATATGCGCCCTGTGTAAAACCTTGAATTGTATCAGGCTTAGCCTGGCGCACGAGGACGACGAGTTTACCCTACGTAGGGCATCAGCCCACAGCCCCTCCTCAATCTCTTCCCCCAGCTCTTCTTCCCATTTCCCCTTCAGCTCATCCACCATGATCTCCCCCTCGTCCCTCATTTCCCTGTATATATCCGACACCCTACCATCCCCCACCCATGTCCCTGAGATCACTCTATCCTGAATCTCCTGCGTCGGGAGCTGCAGGAATTCCCTCACCTGCTGCCTCGCAAAAGCCCTCAGTTGCATGTATCGAAATTCATTCCCTTGGGGCAACCCATATTTTTCCGTCAGCGCTCCCAGACTTGCAAACGTCCCGTCTACGAACAGATCTCTCAGTTGCACAACCCAGCTCTCTGCCATGCTCCAAATCCCCCATCCATTCTCCCCGGGACAAACCTATGGTTATTTCTTATCGGGGACCGCACCGAGGCTCCCGTCCTTCCCCTATGTTGTCTCCACTGCCCCCAAATTTTTAGTGTTGCCACCACCACTGGACTTGTGGTGTATTTCTTCGGGGAGAACGGCAATGGCGCCGTCACCATTGCTTGTAGGCTGGTTCCTTTGCAGGACGCCATCTCCAATCTCTTCCACGCCGCTCCTTCCCCTTCTCCCATCCACTTACACACCATTGAGATATTGGCGGCCCAGTAGTATTCACTTAGGCTCGGTAGTGCCAGCCCCCCCCCATCCCTGCTACGCTGCAAGAACCCCCTCCTCACCCTCGATGTCTTCCCGGCCCACACAAAACTCATGACACTTTTCTCAATTTTCTTGAAAAAAGCCTTCGTGACCATCACCGGAAGGCACTGAAACACAAAAAGGAATCTTGGGAGGACTACCATTTTGACCGCCTGCACCCTACCCACCAGTGACAGGGGCACCATGTCCCATCTCTTAAAATCCTCCTCCATCTGTTCCACCTATCTTGTTAAGTTAAGCCTATGTAAGGTTCCCCAACTCCTGGCTATCTGAATCCCTAAGTACCGGAAATCTCTTGTTACCTTCCTCAGCGGTAAGTCATCTATTCCCCTGCTCTGCTCCCTCGGATGCACCACAAACAACTCACTCTTCCCCATATTCAATTTGTACCCCGAAAATTCCCCAAACTCCCTGAGTGTCTGCATTATCTCAGGCATCCCCTCCACTGGGTCCGCAACATACAGCAATAAATCATCTGCATACAAAGATACCTGGTGTTCTTCTCCTCCCCTGAGTACTCCCCTCCACTTCCTGGAGCCCCTCAGTGCTATGGCCAGGGGCTCAATCGCCAATGCAAACAGTAACGGAGACAGGGGACACCCCTGCCTCGTCCCTCTATGAAGATGGAAGTAGTCAGACCACTGTCTGTTCGTTACCACGCTCTCCACTGGGGCCCTACACAGCAGCTGTACCCATCCAATAAACCCTTCTCCAAAACCAAATCTCCTCAGCACCTCCCACAGATAATCCCACTCCACTCTGTCGAATGCTTTCTCGGCGTCCATCGCCACCACTATCTCCGCCTCCCTCTCTGGTGGGGGCATCATCATTACCCCTAGCAGCCTCAGTATGTTCGTGTTCAGCTGTCTCCCCTTAACGAACCCAGTTTGATCCTCGTGGACCACCCCTGGGACACAGTCCTCTATCCTCGTCGCCATCACCTTGGCCAGGAGCTTAGCATCTACATTTAAAAGGGAAATGGGCCTGTAGGACCCACACTGCAGCGGGTCTTTTTCATTCTTCAAAAGGAGCGATATCGTTGCCTCCGACATAGTCGGGGGCAGCTGCCCCCTTTCCCTGGCCTCATTAAAGGTTCTCGTCAAAAGCGGGGTCAGTAGGTCCATATATTTCCTATAAAATTCCACCGGGAATCCGTCCGGTCCCGGGGCCTTCCCCGCCTGCATGCTCCCAATCCCTTTTACCACCTCCTCCATCTCAATCTGTGCTCCCAGCCCCGCCCTCTCCTGCTCCTCCACCTTAGGGAATTCCTGCTGATCCAAGAAACACATCATTCCCTCCTTCCCTTCCGGGGGCTGAGCCTTATATAACCTCTCATAAAATGCCTTGAACACCCCGTTCACTCTCTCCGCTCCACGTTCCATCTCTCCCTCCTCATCTCTCACCCCACCTATCTCCCTCGCTGCTCCCCTCTTCCTCAATTGGTGGACCAGTAGCCGACTCGCCTTCTCTCCATACTCATACTGTACACCCTGTGCCCTCCTCCACTGTGCCTCTGCCTTACCCGTGGTCAGCAGGTCAAATTCCACATGTAGCCTTTGTCTTCCCCTGTACAGTCCCTCCTCCGGTGCCTCCGCATATTGCCTGTCCACCCTCAAAAGTTCTTTCAACAATCGCTCCCTTTCTTTACCCTCTTGCTTCCCTTTATGTGCCCTTATGGATATCAGTTCCCCTCTAACCACCGCCTTCAACGCCTCCCAGACCACTCCCACCTGAACCTCTCCATTGTCATTAAGCTCCAAGTACCTTTCGATGCACCCCCTCACCCTTAAACATACCCCCTCATCCGCCAATAAGCCCATATCCATTCTCCAGAGTGGGTGCTGTTCTTTTTCCTCTCCTACCTCCAGGTCTACCCAATGTGGAGCGTGGTCCGAAATGGCTATGGCCGTATATTCCGTCCCTGTCACCTTCGGAATCAGTGCCCTTCCCAAGACAAAAAAGTCTATCCGTGAGTATACTTTGTGAACATGGGAGAAAAATGAGAACTCCTTACTCCTAGGCCTACTAAATCTCCAGGGGTCTACCCCTCCCATCTGCTCCATGAAGTCCTTGAGCACCCTGGCCGCTGCCGGCCTCCTCCCGGTCCTGGACCTCGACCGGTCCAGCCCTGGATCAAGCACCGTATTGAAATCTTTCCCCCCATTACCAACTTTCCCGCCTCCAGGTCCGGGATACGTCCCAACATACGCCTCATAAAATTTGCATCATCCCAGTTCGGGGCGTATACGTTCACCAGAATCACCGCCTCCCCTTGCCACTCTGCCACTCACCATCACATATCTACCCCCACTATCCGCCACTATGGTCTTTGCTTCAAACAGTACCCGTTTCCCCACTAAGATAGCCACCCCCCTATTCTTCGCATCTAAACCCGAATGAAACACCTGCCCCACCCATCCTTTACGTAGTCTGACCTGGTCTATCAGTTTCAGATGCGTCTCCTGCAACATAACCACATCTGCCTTTAATTTCTTTAGGTGTACGAGTACCCCTGCCCTTTTAATCGGCCTGTTCAGCCCTCTCACGTTCCACGTGATCAGCCGGGTTGGGGGGCTCTTTACCCCCCCCCCCCCCCAATCCCCTTTTTTAACCCAGCTCCTCACCCGGTTCCCACGTACCCGTATATCCCCCCGACGGCCCACTCCCGCCTCGACGACCCCATCCCATAACAGCTCCCCCTTCTCCTTAGCAGCAGCAACCCAGTTAACCCCCCCCCCCTCTGCTAGATCCCCCTCTAGCGTAGTTGCACCCCCCATCTTGCTCCCAGAAGTCAGCGAACTCTGGCTGACCTCTGCTTCCCCCCTTGTCCTCGGCCCCCACTGTGCGAGGCCCCCTCCTTCCTTCGTCTCTGTTCCCGCCATAATTACCATAGTGCGGGAACAAAGCCCGCGTTTCCCACTCGGCCCCGCCCCTAATGACCGGCGCCCACAGTTCCTCATACTCTCTCTCTCCTCTCCTCTCTCCCCCCCCCCCCCAACATGGGGAAGAGAGAAAAGTTACAGGATCGCAAAATTAACAAATTGAAAAATCATCTCTTTCTCCCCCCCCCCCCCCTTTTCTCGCCCCACATAATCACCCCACCACTTTGTCCCAAAAGCTCTTTCTCTCGCCAGACTATTCCAGCTTCTCGTCCACAATGAATGTCCACGCCTCTTCTGCCGTCTCAAAGTAGTGGTGCTTCCCTTGGTGTGTGACCCACAATCTCGCCGGTTGCAACATTCCAAACTGGATCTTCTTTTTGTGAAGCACCGCCTTAGCCTGATTAAAGCTTGCCCTCCTTCTCGCCACCTCCGCACTCCAATCCTGGTATACGCGGATCACCGCGTTCTCCCACCTATAGCTCCGAGTTTTCTTCGCCCATCTGAGGACCGTCTCTCTGTCATTGTAGCGGAGAAACCTCACCACTATAGCTCGAGGTATTTCTCCAGCCTTCGGTCTTCGCGCCAGATTTCGATAAGCTCCCTCCATCTCCAAAGGGCCCATCGGGGCCTCCGATCCCATTAGCGAGTGAAGCATCGTGCTCACATATGTCCCGATGTCCGCCCCTTCTGCGCCTTCGGGAAGACCCAGGACTCTTAAATTCTTCCTCCTTGAATTATTCGCCAGTACTTCCAACCTTTCCACACACCTTTTGTGCTGTGCCTCGTGCGTCTCTGTCTTCACCACCAGGCCCTGTATTTCATCTTCATTTTCAGCAGCCTTTGCCTTCACGACCCGAAGCTCCAGCTCTTGGGTCCTCTGCTCCTCCTTTAGCCTTTCAATTGCCTGTAATATCGGGGCCAAAAGCTCCTTCTTCAACTCCTCCTTCAGCTCTTCCACATAGCGCCGCAGGAAATCTTGTTGGTCCGGGCCCCATAACAAACGGCCACCTTCCGACGCCACCTTGCTTTGAGCTTCCCTTCCTTGCCGCTGCTCAAGAGGATCCTCCGCAATCCGGCCGCTATCCTCCCTTATCCATGCGTGTCCGGGCGGATTCCCTTCTGGTTTACCGCACAGTGTTTTTGGCCGTTGAAATTGCCGTTGGGGCTCCTATTAAGAACCCAAAAGTCCGTTCCAACGGGAGCTGCCGAAACGTGCGACTTAGCTGGTCATCGCCGCACCCGGAAGTCGAAGCTTGCCTTTTTAACATTACTTGTCCCACTCCCAATATTTTTCACTGTGGCCCTGTTTGAATCTGGCTCTTGGTTTATCTGCCTATTACTTTTCGTATTCCCCTTTCTGTCTTTTGTTTTCCACCTTATTTCCTCTTCCCCTGACTCCTCGCATAGGTTCCCATACCCCTGCCATTTTAGTTTAAACTCTCCCCAACCACTCTAGCATTACACCCTAGGACATCAGCCCCGGCCCTGCCCAGGTGTAGCCTGTCCAGTTTGTACAGGTCCCACCTCCCCAGAACTGGTTCCAATGCACCAGGAATCTGAAACCCTCCCCCTCATACCATTTCTTCAGCCATCCTATATATCCTGCTATTTCTACTCTGACTGGCACATGGCACTGGTAGTAATCCTGAGATCACTACCTTAGAGGTCTGACTTCTCATCTTTCTTCCTATCTCCCTATATTCTGCTTCTAGGACCTCATCCCTTTGTTTACCTATGCCGCTGGTACCGATGTGTACCACTGGCTGTTCAACCTCTTTTTCCAGAATGTCCTATAACATCTCTGATACATCCTTGACCCTAACATCAGGGAGGCAACATACCATCCTGCGGTCTCGTTTGCAGCAACGGAAACGTCTATCTATTTTCTATATAATTGAATCCGCTGTAACTATTGCATTCCCACATTTTATTCCTCCCCTCTGCAGCAGAACCAACCATGGTGCAACAAATTTGGCTGCTGCTGTTTTTCCCTGAGAACTCATTCCCCTCAACAGTATCCAAAGCAATATATCTGTTTTGCAGAGAATGGAGATTCCTGCACTGCTTGCCTAGCTCTCTTGTCCTGCCTGGTGGTCACCCATTTCCTCCCTGCCTGTGGAGAAGGTAGAAGAGGGCAGTGCGGTCGACATTGTCTATATTGACTTTAGCAAGGCCTTTGACAAGGTACCACATGGTAGGTTGTTGCAAAAGATTAAATCTCACGGAATCCAGGGTGAGGTAGCCAATTGGATACAAAATTGGCTTGACTATGTATGTATATGGAGACATGGTTAATAAGTTTGCAGATGACCCCAAGATAGGTGGCATAGTGAATAGTGAAAAAGATTATATACGATTGCAACAAGATCTTGACCAATTGGGCCAGTGGGCCAATGAATGGCAGATGGAGTTTAATTTGGAAAATGTGAGGTGATGCATTTTTTGGTAGATCAAATCGGGGTAGGACCTACTGAGTTAATGGTAGGGAGTTGGGGAGAATTACAGAACAAAGAGATATAGGAGTACAGGTTCAGAGTTCCTTGAAGGTGGAGTCGCAGGTAGACAAGGTGTGAAGAAGACATTCAGCATGCTGGGTTTTATTGGTCAGAATATTGAACACAGGAGTTTGGACGTCTTGTTGAAGTTGTACAAGACATTGGTAAGACCATACATGGAATACTGTGTTCAGTTCTGGTCACCCTATTATAGGAAGGATATTGTTAAACTAGAAAGAGTGCAGACGAGGTTTACGAGGATGCTACCAGGACTTGATGGTCTGAGTTATAAGGATAGTCTGGGGCTTTTTCCTTGCGTAGGAGGCTTAGGGGTGATCTTATAGAGGTCTTTAAAATAATGAGGAGCATAGATAAGGGAGATAGTCGACATCTTTTCCCAAAGGTAGAGGAATCTAGAACTACAGGGCATAGGTTTAAGGTGAGAGGGGAGAGATACAAAAGAGACCAGAGGGGAAATTTCTTCTCACACACTGGGTGGTGAACATCTGGAACGGCTGCCAGTGGCAGTGGTGGAGGCAGGTACAATTTTTTTTTAAAGCAGTTAACAGTTACATGGGCAGGGTGGGTATAGAGGGATATGGGCCAAATGCGGGTAAGTGGGACTAGCTTAGTGATAGAAACTGGGTGACATGGACAAGCTGGGCCGAAGGGCCTGTTCCCATGCTGTAAACATCTATGACTATGAGTTTGACCTGCGTTGTGACCACCTCTCAAAGTGCTATCTATGACATCCTCCACTTTGCGAATGCTCCACAGTGTCCCCAGCTGCCGATCCAGCTCCGAAACCCAGGCTTCCAGGAGCTGCAGCTGGAGACGCTTCCTGCACACATGCTCGTCCCAGGCATTGGAAATGTTCCCGCCCTCCCACACGGAACAGGAGGAGCAAACCAGGGCTTTGAGATCTTCTGCCATGAAATGAATGAAAATTGCTTATTGTCACAGGTAGGCTTCAAATGAAGTTACTATGAAAAGCCCCTAGTCGCCACATTCCGGCGCCTGTTCAGGGAGGCTGGTACGGGAATGACGTAAATCTTTAGAAGATGCTTAATATCAGATTATATCCAATTCTCTAGGGTCCTTCTTTCCTTGTCCTTGTAACTATCAATTATAGCTGTTGCAGATTATGAACCATAAAATGGATTTTCAAACCATAAAAGTGATAGAAGTTGTAAAGACTTACCGACCTTACTCAATCAGCTCTCTCTCTTGTAACCTCTTTTCCCAGTTCCACCTAACTCCCTGCTTCCACCCAACTCCAAAAGTACTCTCACTCAGCCAACCAGTGCAGACTAAGTCTCATAGGAGAGGATAGAACTGATGCCCGATAGTTGAGGCTGAGATTTAGGAGTGTTTGAAAAGAGAAGAGTGGTACAGAGGTGGAGAGATTGAGAGAGAATTCTAGAGCTTGGGAACTGAACAGATTACGGCACATCTGCCAATAAAGGGTGAAGAAAATTGACAATGTACAAGAGGCTAAAATTGGAGGAACATAGGAGGTTACGTAGATAGAGATGGGCAAGGAAATGCAGGAGGTTACATAGAGAAGGGCAAGGCTGTAGAGGAAGAGGTTGAGAGTTTAAAATTTCAGACTTTGCTGGACTCTAAGCCCATGTAGGGTAATTAACACAGGATGATGGGGGCCTCTAATACTATTTACAATTTCCTGCATTTTTACTATGATAAAGGGCGGTACGGTGGCTTCGTGGTTAGCACTGCTGCCCCACGGCTCTTGACGACCCGGGCGCGATCCCGGCCCCGGGTCACTGTCCCTGTGGAGTTTACACGGTCTCCCCGTGTCTGCGTGGATCTCACCCCCACAACCCAAAGATGTGCGGGTAGGTGGATTGGCTAAATTGCACTTCAATTGGAAAAGAAAATTAATTGGGTACTCTAAATTTATATTAAAAAAAGAATTACTACCATAAAGAGAGATTATGAATCTCAATTTTCAAAAGCAGCATTATTATTGAGTAGCTACCGACTGGTGTGTTCTTAATATTTTCTGTTTCCATTACAACTTTAAATGAGTTATTTACTGAGGATGTACATTTTTGCTTTTTATGTATTTGAAAATGATCTCAAATTCTAGTTTAAATTAGCCATCAATGATTCACTACTGTGAATATAAGAAGCACTGTTTATTAATAGTTTTTAAACAGGAAAAATATTAAATGTGAAGTTGCTTGTGCAGTAAATGGTCTTTTATCCTCCATATTCAAGCCAACTTTGTAAGGAATTGGGGAGCCTATAAAGGGTCTTTTTATCTGTGGTGCGTAGGGTCATGTGTAGTCCTTTGTCACCCATAGGAGGGTTCAACCAAAGTCTAACTATGTTAAATGTCTGATAACAAATAGAACTTCCGCTTAGTTAGACATAGGCCAATGATGGATGAATTTCATCAGACTGAATGCTTCATTATAAGAGAGTTTTTTTTGGGGGATTACTATCTTCTGCACAATAGTTCTGCCCTTCCGAAACTTGGATCACTCTTTAAATGTCCACTGTTGCCATGGAAAATGCTCATTGTCATAAAAAACATGTTAGCCCGTGTTTTAAATAGTGCAGCGAAAAAAAAGTCACAGCAAAAGAAAAGAAAATTATATAGTATTTTAGATGTGTTGTGTCAAAACAAGTTTGTATTTTATATAATTAATAATGTTACATAAGCTAAATAACAGTGGGCACGATGCAACCCAAAAACTTTGAACTGTCATTTTGAGTGAGTGTCTCCTGTCGGCTCTTTGGGTGAGATCCGGACCAGTATTTCCCCCGTTTGCGAGGGGGAGGGGGCAGGGGCAGGGGCAATGTTGTACATCAGTTTGGCCGGTTGGGTACTACTGGGAGCAGTGTACCACAACTTGGTGTGGACTCTCCGTGTCTCCATGAAACTGGTGACGAGGTGTAAAACTGGTCTGCTGTCAATGCTGTGGCACTTTTGGTTCCGCCACTGCCTTGCATTCGTGTATCAGAGTTGGAGCCTTGCTTTTTTTTTGCCATACCTCTGTTCGGCTGGTTTGGACTTGACATGCAGAGCAGGTGTGCTATTTCTTTTCTGCGAATAACATCACGAAAGGTAAGTGGCAGACAGTGATCCTGCTAACCTCTTGTGATGCCTATATATTTTGGCATCATTTGGAGCCTTGTGTACCTGGTGGCATCTGGCACCCGCACCGTTGACCAACTCATAGCGCTCGTCAGATATCATTTCCACCTGATACTGCCCATTATAATCCCAACGGTTCAATACGGCGGAGAGAACCCCGGGTGTCTCCGTCACAGGGTTTATGTCCCGATTTATGTCCCACCTTCATAAAATTGCTGAGTTCTGCAAATATGAATGACCAGGACTTTATCAGGACTTATCTGATGAAGGAGCTGTGCTCCGAAAGCTAGTGATTCCAAACAAACCTGTTGGACTTTAACCTGGTGTTGTAAAACTTCTTACTGTGCCTACCCCAGTCCAACACGGCATCTCCACATCATGGCTGCGAATATGACACTCTATTGTTTGAGATGTTGCGTGATTGCCTGGTCAGCAACATCAACAACATGGAGACGACTTCCGGTGGCGGCCATGGAGTGAGTGGTCGCACATAAGGTGACTCCTGCCTGAGGTTGGATTTCTTTGGCCCTTTCTGCCTGTTTTGCGGGGCCGTAGCAGGTGTAAAAAGTGGGAACTATTCAAGAGTAAGATATTCTCCGGTGGGGAATGTCGAAGGGGGAGCAGATGTGTGTCAAATAAGGGTCAGTCTTCAGAACAGGAGGACATCCGTGGCATAGTAGGGGAAACAATGGTGAGGGACCTATGTTGCCGTTGCACGCACAATGGTTGACAGAGCTGTTGGTTGAATTCTTTGGTGCCGAATTTAAGAATCAGAGGCTCGCAGCCTCAGAGGACCAGGCGAGGTTAGCAGAGCCAATTCGGGCTGCCCGGGAGAGAGTGGAGCAGAGGCTGCAGGTGCAGAGTGTGTCAGTCCAAAAGGTGGATGAGACGGTGGCTAATCACGAGGATCGGATTGCCTCGTTGGAGTTAGAAATGCTGATGATGGCGGATGGTCAGAAAACTTTGCAAGAGAAGGTCGACGACCTAGAGAACTGATCAAGGCGGCAGAACCTCAGGATCGTGAGGCTGCCTGAAGATATTGAGGGAACAAGGACCACGGAATATGTGGCCAAGATGTTTGAGAAGCTAGTGGGGGAGGGTGTCTTCAACAGCCTTTCTGAACGGACTGGGCTCACCGGTTATTGAGGAAGCTGAGAGCGGTGAGCTGCCACGGGCAATCATGAGGCTGCATCGGTACTTAGACAAGGAGAGAATCCCGAGTTGGGTGAAGGAGACGCAGGAATACAGCGTCCGTATTTATTAGGCCGTGAGAGTAGAGTTGGCCAAGTGAAGGGCCAGGTTCAGTACGGCCAAGGCAGCCCTATTCAGGAGCAAGGTGCAGTTTTGGATGATGTTCCCTACCTGCCTGTGGTCACGCATGGGGGAAAGGAGTATTACTTCGATGTTGGAGGAGGTGAGTAACATTTTAATGGACCATGGACTGGGGAATGTTTGAAGACGATAATTAGGGGGGGGGGAGCTTATTTTGATCAAGACACATAGAAATAATGTGGAGGGATCAGAAAGGCAGACATGGCGGAGGCCATCTTACCAGTGGATCGGAGATACTTGGTAGCCGCTGAGGAGGGGTTGTTGCTCTAAATGGAGTTTTTGGGAGCCCTTTTCTGGTATATGGCAGAGATTTGGGGGGGGGGGTTGAAGATGGCTCCAAGACTATGGGTGACGATATTCTGGGTTTTGGAGGATCCGGGACTACAGGTTGTGGGACAGTCTGATATGTTGACCATTGCCTTTATGATAGCCCGGAGGTTGATCTTGTTAGGGAGCCACGCTTCGGAGCCACTCAAGGTGACAGTTTGGGTGGGTGACCTGGTGGAATTCGTACATATGGAAAAGATAAAGTTTGCCATTGAGGGTCAGAGATGGGATTCTTCTCGAGGTGGGGTTTCATCGCTTTCTTTAAGGAGTGGTAGATGTCAGCGGGGGAGGGGGGAATATTTTGTTTTGTTCTAGGTTATCTTTGATTTGCACTAAGTATAAAGTGGGGCATGCGGTGTGTTCAAGGGGTTTATTGTATTGTGGCAAGTTATATAAAGAAGATTGTTTTGTGAGTTTTGTATCTAAATTGAAAATGTATTGAATTAAAATATTTAAAAGAAACAACTTGGAGACTCCGGAAAAGCTCTTGGCTGAGCCTTCACTGAACCTCCAGTCGGTGCTGAAAATATCCTTATCCAGTGAGAGTGCGAAGTGAAGGGTTCAGGAGATGTAGGGCATGGAGGTCAACACCCTGGGGCGTGGATCCTCTGGTGGACTCCCCGCGCGACGAGACCCCGGTCTTTGATTGCAGGCCCGACCGTGACGGTGGGAGACATGAGGCCGCTGGACCCGGTGCAACTGCAGGTAGCATGTTGGGGGTTGGGGGTTGGGGGGGGGACCCAACAACGGCGCAGGCATACGCCTCGGGACTGGAATTGTGGCCTGGATGAGCAGGAGGAAGTGGATGCGATGCAGTCACATTGTCCAATGGCGCACCGTGTGGCCTCCATTCGGTTCCCAATACAAATGATTGAGCATGGAATGCTATTAACAAGGGGGTGGCAGTTTTCATAGTGGCTTGGAGCACCTTTGACCACATCAGACAAGCCTTGGGGGACACGGCGGCTCGTTTGGCCATGTACACTGGGGAGCAATTGCTTATAATTCCGGCAATGTTGACCCCTGTTGTTTATGATGATCAGTCAGCTCACATCCACCTTGTTGTTCAGGGGGACGAACCAAGCCTGCTAGGAATGCAGCTGGTTGTGCCATTTGCACTTGGACCGGTAGCGCATTCTACTGTGCGAGGTGTTCAGCAGGTAACTGGAAGTTTTCCAGCCCAGCTTGGGGACCGTAAAAGGAGCCGTGGCCAAAAAACAAGTTGACCTGGAGGCACAGCCACACTATTTCCGGTTGCGTTAAGTTCCCTACGCCTTGGTGGAGAAGGTGGAAACTGAACTTGACAGATTAGAGAGTTCGGACATTATTCGGTGAGTGCATTTCACGACTCTGCAGCACTGTGACGCAGTGGGTTAGCCTTGTTGCCTCATGGCGCCAATGCCCCAGGTTCGAGACCGGCTCTGGGTCACTATCCGTGTGGAGTTTGCACATTCTCACCATGTTTGCGTGGGTTTCGTCCCCACAGCCCAAAAGATATGCAGGCTGGGTGGATTGGCCACGCTAAATTGACCCTTAATTGGAAAAAATGAATTGGGTACATTAAATTTAGGAAAGAAAAGACTCTGTAGCACCGGTGGTCCCCATCATGAAACCGGATGGGATGGTCCGCCAATGCGAGGATTGAAAGTTGACAGTCAATACAGCTTCAAGACCCGACTGCTACCCAATGCCTCGCTTCGAGGGCCTGTTTGAACATAAGAACTAGGAGCAGGAGTAGGCCATCTGGCCCCTTGAGCCTGCTCCGCCATTCAATGAGATCGTGGCTGATCTTTTGTGGACTCAGCTCCACTTTCCGGCCTGAACACCATAACCCTTAATCCCTTCATTCTTCAAAAAACTATCTATCTCTATCTTAAAAACATTTAATGAAGGAGCCTCTACTGCTTCACTGGGCAAGGAATTCCATAGATTCACAACCCTTTGGGTGAAGAAGTTCCTCCTAAACTCAGTCCTAAATCTACTTCCCCTTATTTTGAGGCTATGCTCCCTAGTTCTGCTTTCACCCGCCAGTGGAAACAACCTGCCCGCATCTATCCTATCTATTGCCTTCATAATTTTATATGTTTCTATAAGATCCCCCCTCATCCTTCTAAATTCCAACGAGTACAGTCCCAGTCTACTCAACCTCTCCTCGTAATCCAACCCCTTCAGCTCTGGGATTAACCTAGTGAATCTCCTCTGCACACTCTCCAGCGCCAGTACGTCCTTTCTCGGGTAAGGAGACCAAAACTGAACACAATACTCCAGGTGTGGCCTCACTAACATCTTATACAATTGCAGCATAACGTCCCTAGTCTTAAACTCTATTCCTCTAGCAATGAAGGACAAAATTCCATTTGCCTTCTTAATCACCTGTTGCACCTGTAAACCAACTTTTTGCGACTCATGCACTAGCACACCCAGGTCCCTCTGCACAGCAGCATATTTTAATATTTTATTTAAATAATCCCTTTTGCTGTTATTCCGACCAAAATGGATAACCTCACATTTGTCAACATTGTATTCCATCTGCCAGACCCTAGCCAGCCCATTCCCTTAACCTATCCAAATCCCTCTGCAGACTTCCAGTATCCTCTGCACTTTTTGCTTTACCACTCATCTTAGTGTGATCTGCAAACTTGGACACATTGCGCTTGGTCCCCAACTCCAAATCATCTATGTAAGTTGTGAACAATTGTGGGCCCAACACTGATCCCTGAGGGACACCACTAGCTACTGATTGCCAACCAGAGAAACACCCATTAATCCCCACTCTTTGCTTTCTATTAATTAGCCAATCCTCTTTCCATGCTACTACTTTCCCCTTAATGCCATGCATCTTTATCTTATGCAGCAACCTTTTGTGTGCCACGTTGTCAAAAGCTTTCTGGAAATCCAGATATACCACATCCATTGGCTCCCTGTTATCTACCGCACTGGTAATGTCCTCAAACAATTCCACTAAATTAGTTAGACACGACCTGCCCTTTATGAACCCATGCTGCGTCTGCCCAATGGGACCATTTCCATCCAGATGCCTCGCTATTTCTTCCTTGATGATAGATTCCAGCATCTTCCCTACTACTGAAGTTAAGCTAACTGGCCTATAATTACCCGCTTTCTGCCTCCCTCCTTTTTTAAACAGTGGTGTCACATTTGCTAATTTCCAATCCGCCGGGACCACCCCAGAGTCTAGTGAATTTTGGTAAATTACCACTAGTGCATTTGCAATTTCCCTAGCCATCTCTTTTAGCATTCTGGGATGCATTCCATCAGGGCCAGGAGACTTGTCTACCCATTAGCTTGCCCATCACTACCTCCTTAGTGATAACAATCATCTCACGGTCCTCACCTGTCATAGCCTCATTTCTATCAGTCACTGGCAGGTTATTTGTGTCTTCCACTGTGAAGACAGACCCCAAAAACCTGTTCAGTTCCTCAGCCATTTCCTAATCTCCCTACTCATCCTCGAAAGGACCAATATTTACCGTAGCCACTCTTTTTTGTTTTATATATTTGTAGAAACTTTTACTATCTGTTTTTATATTCTGAGCAAGTTTACTCTCATAATCTATCTTACTCTTTGTTCTAGCTTTTTTAGTACCTTTCTGTTGCCCCCTAAAGATTTCCCAGTCCTCTAGTCTCCCACTAATCTTTGCCAATTTGTATGCTTTTTCCTTCAATTTGATACTCTCCCTTATTTCCTTAGCTATCCACGGTCGATTTTCCCTCTTTCTACCGTCCTTCCTTTTTGTTGGTATAAACCTTTGCTGAGCGCTGTGAAAAATGGCTTGGAAGGTTCTCCACTGTTCCTCAACTGTTTCACCATAAAATCTTTGCTCCCAGTCTACCTTAGCTAGTTCTTCTCTCATCCCATTGTAATCTCCTTTGTTTAAGTACAAAACACTAGTGTTTGATTTTACCTTCTCACCCGCCATCTGTATTTTAAATTCCACCATATTGTGATCGCTCCTTCCGAGAGGAACCTTAACTATGAAATCATCAATCAATCCTGTCTCATTACACAGGACCAGATCTAGGACTGCTTGTTGCCTCGTAGGTTCCATTACATACTGTTCTAGGAAACTATCGCGGATACATTCTATAAACGCCTCCTCAAGGCTGCCTTGACCGACCTGGTTAAACCAATCGACATGTAGATTATAATCCCCCATGATAACTGCTGTACCATTTCTACATGCATCAGTTATTTCTTTGTTGATTGCCTGCCCCACCATAATGTTACTATTTGGTGGCATATAGACTACTCTTATCAGTGACTTTTTGGCCTTCCTATTCCTGATTTCCACCCAAATGGATTCAACCTTATCCTCCATAGCACCGATGTCATCCCTTACTATTGCCCGGATGTCATCCTTAAATAACAGCTACACCACCACCCTTACCATCCACTCTGTCCTTCCGAATAGTTTGGTACCCTCGGATATTTAACTCCCAGTTGTGACCATCATTTCACCATGTTTCAGTAATGGCCACTAAATCATAGTTATTCACGATGATTTGCACCATCAACTCATTTACCGTATTCCGAATACTACGAGCATTCAGGTAAAGTACACTTATGCTGGCTTTTATATCTCTGTTTTGAACCTTAACACCTCGATCAGTAACCTCTCCTAAGTTATATTTCCTCTTAACTTTTCTCCTAATTTTCCTCATCGTTGAACCCATATCTTCATGTACCAACCTGCCGCGTCGCTTACCATCAATGTTTTTACTTCCCGTGTTATTCCTTTTAGTATTACTGGGCCTATTCACTGCACTCCCCTCAGTCACTGTACCTTGGACTGTCGCCCTTTTTGATTTTTGGCGATGGCTTCTCTGCCTTATACTTTCCCCCTTACTGCCTTTTGTTTCTGTCCCTGTTTTGCTACCTTCCAACTTCCTGCATCGGTTCGCATTCCCCTGCCACATTAGTTTAAACCCTCCCAACAGCTCTAGCAACCCCCCCTTCCCAAGGACATTGGTTCCAGTCCTTCCCAGGTGCAGACTGTCCGGTTTGTACTGGTCCCACCAGAACCGGTTCCAATGCCCCAGGAATTTGAATCCCTCCCTCTTGCACCATCATTCGAGCCACGCATTCATCCTATTGTTGCTAACTTTTGGTTGGCTCTTAGTAAATGTTGCTCATTGTGTCTTTACTTAATTTGCTCTGTTTTATAACCTTTGCTCTAGAGTCGCCAGGTATCTTTATGATACCACCACGAGGTTCAAGTTCAAGTGCTGATCAAAAATTCAATACACCAGTTAGTACTTTTCAAATTAAAACACATTCATTATACACAGTCAATCACTACTCATGTATAAACCTCTACTTACTAGACTATCTGTAACACTAAAAGGCCTATACTTACCTTTGGAACTGGCCAACCAGGTCAGGGGAACAAATGGCCTTTCATTCGATTCTGAGTCTGCAGGCTTCAAAGCTGGTACAGACTGGTAGCTAGGAGCTCCTATCTCGTAGCGTGCGTTGACTGGAGACTTACTTGGTTGGTGCAGCTACTAGGCAGGTCACGGTCAAGGGTTGTTTCGAGCTGCTGAGAGACCTTGGGGACTCTATTTTATAGTCCTCAGGGGCTTCGCGCCCTTAAGGGCAGACCCCGTACCTGGTTCCAAGTGATTGGACTAAGTTCTGATCACTTGGATCGATTTCTCCAATACTGGAGCTGTTCCCTGATCGCTGGGCGGTTCCTAAGTGTCCGTTGGCCTTCCTTTGTCTTGGCTCCTGCTGGCGCCGAGGAGTCTGGCTTAGCCTTGTTTACCTTAACTGTTCCCAATTGTTCCCGGGGATCGCTCATAAGTATGTAGATGGTTGTTAGTTTCAGTGCTTTCTGGGTTCCTGCAAGTTCTGATTACAGGAAACTTTGCACCTGCTTGTTTTCCCTGCGTTGGCTGAATTTCCCTGCATTCTTAGCAGATCTCCATTTTAATGTTGGGAAGTGGCCAACCCAGGTAGCTACACTCCCTCCTTGTGACCCCTAACATGAAGCGTGAAGGATCCCATACCTGCGTCTTCACTCCCTGACCCAGCGAGCACTCTTCCATGGCTTCTACACTGACCATAGCTATGCAAAAAAATTTTAACTGATAATTCCAAGTGGCGCTATGTCACAACCGGGACATGCAGTACAACATATTTAAAAAACGGTACCTCTAACTATCTTCCATAAACTACACTCACTTAAACATCCAATCATACTAACTTCCTAACAATACAAAAATAATAGCAGCATTCACATTTTCCTCTGGCTTGGCGGTCAAGCACAGAGTTGTACAATCTTTCAGTTGCAAATGAGACATTTTTTTTATTTACAAATGATGCAAAACAAATGTCCTTTATTGTAGATCAAGGGGTTCGGGGTCCTGGTGAAAACCGAAAATAGGGGATCTTGTCCTGTATACCGGGGCACAAGAGCGGTAGGCTCTCCTTCGCCATTTTCTCATGCGGATAGTCTGCACGATGCTGCAGAATATCGCTAATGCTAAAAGGGATTCAATGACATATGAAAGGGAGTACCACGTTATAAACCTATCGTGGGGGGGTGCCTGGGTACTGGAGGTTGTCGGCTAGGAAAGTGTGGGTCTTGGTCCTTTTAACAGTCATGTTCCATCCCTGCAAAAGAAGGGTCATCTGGCTGCTCCTGATCTGGCTTACTGTACCGTCCTTAAGTCGTCCATCTAGTAAAAGTTAGGTGGGGGTGTGTTCCGTGAGGATTGTGATGGGGTTTAGTCCGGTGATATATGAAAAGTATTGAACTGCCCAGAAAACTGCGAGCAGGTGCCTTTCACAGGCCGAAAATCCCTGCTCCACAGGATCTAAAACTCTGGCGGCGTAAGCCTCGGGTCTTAACTGTTCGTGCCGTTCCTGGAGGAGCACGGCCTAAAGGGTACGGTCTGTGCTAGCTATCTCTATAGCATAGGGGGAAAGCGGGTCTGGAACCTGTAGTGCGGGGGCTGCAATGAGTGCGCGCTTTAAAACATCTACAGCATCCGTGTGTCGCGGAAGCCATTCCCAAGGGGCTCCTTTCTTTAGGAGTTCCGAGAGGGGTGCTGCTTTGGTGGCGAAACAGTCAATATGGCTTCGGCAGTAGCCAACCTGTCCTAAAAGCGACCGGTGGGCGGAAACATTCTGGGGAAGGGGCAATTTGACATTCGAGTCAATTCTTTTATGCTCGATCTCGCGTGTACCAGCAGATCTTGGTGGCAGTAGCAAATATTCAAACGAGAACTTTGAAGGCTGAAGTGGAGAAGGGTTCCATGTGAACAGCAGTTGAACATGGGTCAGTCGGTCCTAAGAGATAGGTGAACGCCGTTCCGAAGGGACCAGCTGATCGAAAGGGAGTACCACGTTATAAACCATGATGGTGTGTTGTTATTTGTCACTGGGCTCTGGGTGCTATGGGGAAGTGAATCATTGACGGCCGGGGGGGGGGTTGGGGTTCGGGGTCAGGGGGTTCGCGTTCGCACGTAACCGAATACAAATTATAGTAACGAAAAACACGTATGATGTCTTCATTGTTCTCTTTCTTCTCTTCTCTTCCTTTTCATCTCTTCTCTCTTCCTGGAGCTTCTGGAATTTTGTGGATCAAGCATAGTTTCTGTTACAATCTTGTTTAATATCTTGTACGTTAGCATGTCTGTCTTTTAGTGCCAATTTCCCTTTATAATTGGTCACCATGTGTGACTCTTTTTTTTTAACCGAATATTTGGACTAGACATCTAAGAAAATACTGCTGTACTACGCGAGCCGTCTCACAGCTTGTGTGATTTACCATCCCAGTGTTTGAGGAAGTAAATAGCATAGGGAAGCAACCGCAGGGTTGCCAAAACCAAACAAAAGAATTTTGAACGTAATGAGCCAAAATGGGGTGCGTATGGGCCGCGGCGGGTAAGATTTGGATGGAATCCCCAGATAGGACGGTGATCAATGCCGTTTGTGCTCTACCCGAGTGTAGCTGACCAGAGCGGGGTCCTCAGGCAGGGTGGGGACCAATGCCGTTTCTCCACTGCGTGAGCAACCGGCAAGAACGGGTAAGAACGTGATCGTCGTGTGTGGCTGCCTCTCGAATTAGGAGAGCAACTATGAGTCGGGTTCTGTCGACAGACTAGTTCCTCTGAACTATTGTCTGGGACAAACTTGTACCTTTAACAATTTTCTGTCGACAGACTAGTTCCTCTGAACTATTGTCTGGGACAAACTTGTACCTTTAACAGCCGGGGGGCGTTAAAGGAGTGGTGACGTGGGGCCGTGAAAAACTTTCAGAGTTTACACACAACACTTAACGATAACATTAATCGAACAAACATTCAACAAACATGGTGCAGGTTCCATCAGAAAGGACACCGTTTCTCCCAAGCGGTTCCTTTTAAAACATCATCTGGACACCTCCGTTATCAGTTGCGAACAGGGTCGCAAAGGGGTTCTCGTTTTGGGAGTCAGACTCAATGACATCATCTTCTCCCGGATGCCATACTCTTGAATGGATGAGGGTTGCTAAAGCTGCATGGTGCGACTTGGGGTCCATCTCGTCGTTTCGGACGAGCCTGTACAAATTGTCACGGTGCCAAATAGTGGTGTCTAATTCTGTGGAGATGGAGTCGGGGTCGTCATCGTAGGGCGGTGGTCTTTGGTGAGGTTTGTTAAGGAATGTGATCAGGAAGGGATCACTCGAATCGTGTTCAGATTCGCTGGGTGTGGGGCCTGTTGCATGGGGATAGTAGGGAGGCATGCTGTGGCTATCGTCTGTGTCACAGTCGCTGTCGCTGCTGCTGCTGTCTGTGGGCGTTCCAGGGCGGAGTCTCGGGTTCGGTGGTGGAGTCGAGGTTGAGTCCGTGGATGGGGAGGACGTGTTGGGGGAGGGTAGGGATACGTTGGCTGTGGGCGGGGTGTGGTCTGCTGCGGCGAGCATGACGTGGTGTGCGTGGTTAGACTGCGAGCCATATGCCTTGAGCTGGTTAATATGAAACCACGCGGTCTTCCTGTTGGGGTACTTAATCTTCTAAACAGAGGGGCTTACTTTGTCCGCAACGGAGTACGGACCCGAATACTTGGGTGACAGGAACGTGCTGGGGTTGTAAATGGAGAGCATGACCTGCTGTCCTACATCAAACTCAGTCGCATGCACTGTCTTGACGAAACAGGCCTTGTGCTGTTTCTTCCTGGTGCCTAATTTTTCTGCGGCTGCTAGCTGAGCCGTTTTTACATTCTCTACTAATTGTTTCACTGCGTTCTCGTGTGTGAGGGCCGTCACTTCGGGGCTGGTCAAGTCAAGTCCTAATAAAAATTCTGTGCCTTTCATGGGGCGTCCGGTCATGAGAGTGTGTGGGGTGTATCCTGTGGATGTCGAAACAGTGTTACACAAAAACATTAGTGCAAAAGGGAGGACTGAATCCCAAGTGGTGCTGTTTTGTTGGACCATTTTCCTGAGGGTTACTTTTAGGGTCCGATTCATTCGCTCCACGATACCACTCGACTGTGGGTGGTGTGCAATGTGGAATTTTTGGGTAATGGCAAATATCGTGAGGACGTTCTTCATGACACGTCCCGTAAAATGGGAACCTTGGTCGGATTCAATGCTGCGGGGGAGTCCCCATCTCGTAAAGATGTGGTGGGTTAAAATCTTAGCTGTAGTCTTTGCCGTGTTTGTTCTGGATGGGAATACTTCTATCCATTTCGTAAACGTGTCTATAACAACTAACACATACTTGTGACCATTCCTGCAAGGGGGCAATGGTCCTATAAAATAAATCTGGAGGTTAATCCAGGGGCCATTAACGGGGCGGGTGTGGCTAAACTGAGCTTTCTTCGCATATCTGTCCGATTGATTTGGGCACAGATAAGGCAATTTTCGACATAGTGCGTGACGTCTTCCTTTAAATTCGGCCACCAACAGAGCTGCCTGAGGTGAGCTGTAGTGGGGTCAATTCCCTGATGCCCATGACTATCATGGAACAAACAAATAAGCTGATTCCTGTCCTGTTCAGGAACCACATAAAGGGTGTCTTTTAGGACCACACCGTCATGTGTGGTCAGTGCATTTTTAAACCTATCGTATGGGGCTGGAAATTTTCCTTTTAAAATCTCCCTGAGATTACTATCTTGCTTCTGGGCCTGCACTAAATCTTCGATATTTGTCTGTGAGACCTTAACTGCATTCACTGGGGCGCTTTCGGGGGGTTCCAAAAATATCCATGTCTGGAACCTGCTTTAGCCAGTGCGTCGGCTTTTGCATTTCCAGGTGGGGAGGAACGGTGGTGACTTCGTACTTTAGTAATACCAAATATCCTGTCCTGTGCTTTGTCCAAAATGTGCCGGAGCAATGGGGCTGAAGGGAGGGATTTTCTGTCCGCGGAAACAAATCCTCTTGATTTTCACAGGGGTAGGAATTCTGTGAGGCTGTTACAGACATAGAGGCTGTCTGAGTATATGTCTGCTGGGCAGGGGAAGGAATCTGGGTGATCTACAATGTATGCAATGGCTGCTAGTTCTGCTGCTTGCGCGCCTAAATGTCCTGGCAGTTTTAACGAGATTTCTTCTAGGGCGCGTCCCTGCGCGTCCTCAACATAGATGCCGCATCGTGTAATGCGCTTCCCGTTTAATATAGTGGAAGAACCATCCACATATATTCTCAAGGGTGCGCACGTGTCTGAGCTGGGGGCTCTGGGGTGAACTACCTATCTTTTTGGGGGGTGTTTTCGCGATAAAGGGGCCTGTGTTGTGGTGCGGTGAGATGATGTCACATTCGTGGGAGGTGCCGGATCTATCTGCTCTGCTGGGGGGGGGGGGGGGGGGGGGGGTTGGGGTGCTTTTCTCCTTTGGGGCTTTCCTTGCGCACATGTTCCCTGTACATATCTATGCACGGTTTTGTTTAGTTCTTGCCAATCAGGGCTGTCTTCTTCATCTAATTGGGATCCAAAGGTGCTTTGAAACCCATTTTGCACTGAAAGCAAAGACTGCAGTTCCGCAATCTGCTTCCGGCATTTTGCATGATCCACTGAGCTTTGTCTGTGCTCCGTGGTGGCAGCATGGAGTGCTCTTAACGCTGCTTTTAGATCGCTGCACTGCCTTTGCAATGCCTCTACCTGTTTCTCTGTCTCTTCTCTTACCAGGACTGCGCGTTGCGTGTCCTGATAGGCCTTATCGTATTGGGTTTGGAAGCTGCTCAGATGCGCTAGAGGACTGGTGTGCCCACTTGGCATCATCCACCTCCCTGTCCTTTGCTGCCAACTTCCTTCTTAATTGTACATTCTCTCTCTCGGTCTCACTAACATCGACCTTGCTCATTCGATGTCTCTCTTCTATCTCTTTGCGGAGCGTCTGAACGATCTCCTCTGTGCTTCGCAATTGTGCCAGCCAGGACACGATTGCCATCGGCTTGCGAGCTTTCCCTAAGCTCTTCTTATGGATTTCGCTCAATTTCTCCCACCAAGTATGTCCTATACTCCCGGGACCGGTTTTCTCATTTGAACAAAAGTCACTCCAAAGGGGCCATCCCTTCCCTTTGAGGTACCTTCTAATCTCAACTTCCCAAACGGGACACTGACCTACTCTGCTGCTGGTTGCTGCGACCACAAATTCTTGAGGGTTCATGAGGTGTTCCATCGCCATTTTTCCTATCTGAATGCTCTCTTTTTAAAATTTGGAACGAGGGGTACTAAGGTGGTGCTGTAAACACTGGTACGGCGTTCGCTATTTTCCGGAATACAAACTCCCGACAGTTTAAATCTATCAGTTTTACCTCATAGCCCTGTTAGTTACGCATGCATTAACACCCTTCCGAATTATGAGGATTGATCAGAACTGCTTGAACACTTGTGAATGTTTCTATTCCCAATTGGATTCTCAATTCAAATTTTGGGTTCTTCGGAGTGGTTAGGCCATTTCTAAGTCGGATCCCACCAGAGTCGCCAGTAAATGTTGCTAACTTTTGGTTGGCTCTTAGTAAATGTTGCTCGTGTCTTTACTTAATTTGCTCTGTTTTATAACCTTTGCTCTAGAGTCGCCAGGTATCTTTATGATACCACCACGAGGTTCAAGTTCAAGTGCTGATCAATACCTCTATACACCAGTTAGTACGTTTCAAATCAAAACACATTTATTATATACAGTCAATCACTACTCATGTATAAACCTCTACTTACTAGACTATCTGTAACACTAAAAGGCCTATACTTAGCTTTGGAACTGGCCCACCAGGTCAGGGGAACAAATGGCCTTTCATTCGATTCTGAGTCTGCAGGCTTCAAAGCTGGTACAGACTGGTAGCTAGGAGCGCCTATCTCGTAGCGTGCGTTGACTGGAGACTTGCTTGGTTGGTGCAGCTACTAGGCAGGTCACGGTCAAGGGTTGTTTCGAGCTCCTGAGAGACCCTGCCAAGAAGGACGAATTGAATTTGGGGGACTCTATTTTATCGTCCCCAGGGGCTTCGCGCCCTTTTGGGCGGACCCCGTTCCTGGTTCCAAGTGATTGGACTAAGTTCTGATCACTTGGATCGATTTCTCCAATACTGGAGCTGTTCCCTGATCGCTGGGCGGTTCCTAAGTGTCCGTTGGCTTTCCTTTGTCTTGGCTCCTGCTGGCGCCGAGGGGTCTGGCTTGGCCTTGTTTACCTTAACTGTTTCCAATTGTTCCCGGGATCGCTCATCAGTATGTAGATGGTTGTTAGTTTATGTTGTCTGGGTTCCTGCCAGTTCTGATTACAGGAAACTTTGCACCTGCTTGTTTTTCCTGCGTTGGCTGAATTTCCCTGCATTTTAGCGGATCTCCATTTTAAAGTCGGGAAGTGGCCAACACAGGTGGCTACACTATCTATCCTGACATTCCTATTCTGACTGGCTCGTGGCACTGGTAGCAATCCTGAGATTACTACCTTTTGAGGCCCTACTTTTTAGTTTAACCCCCCCCCCCCCCCCCAGAATGTCCTGCAGCCGCTCCGAGACATCCTTGACCCTTGCACCAGGGAGGCAACATACCATCCTGGAGTCTCAATTGCTTCCGCAGAACCGCCTGTCTATTCACCTTACGATTCAGTCCCCTATCCCTATAGCCCTGCCATTCGTCTTCCTGCCTTGAGCCAGCCATGGTGCCATGAACCTGGCTGCTGCTGCCTTCCCCTTGTGGTAAACCATAGTTGCACCTCTATTAGGTAATGTATGGTAGGACCTGTACTACAGGTACGTTGGTAGTCCCTGCCTGCTGGCTCCGCCCAGTATGTAGAGTATAAATGTGTCTCCTCCATACTGCAGCCATTTCGTCAGCTGCTCTGGGAGGCCACACATTGTAGAGCAATAAAGCCTCAGTTGTACCCAACTCAAGTCTTTGTGCAATTGATGGTGCCTCAATTTATTGCTCTAAGATTTACAAAAGATGGACCTCCGTATCAAACCGGATCGCCTGCAGCTGAATCCGCATTCAAGCGACGCCAAAATGGACTTTCAACATTGGCTAGCTTGTTTCGAGGCGTACATCAACTTGGCGCCCAGCCCTGTCTCGGAGGCTCAGAAGATACAGATCCTGTACTCAAGGTTGAGCTCCAGTGTCTTTCCGCTAATCTAGGACTCGCCGAACTACGCCGAAGCCATGACGCTTCTCAAAGAGAATTACGCTCAGAAGACGAACACGCTCTTCACCAGGCACATCCGCCACTCGCTCTCAACTCCCTGGTGAGTCCATGGAAGACTTCTGGCGGTCCCTAATCCCACACGTCCGGTACTGTGACTGTCAGGCCGTTACGGCCACTGAACATTCAAACCTCCTCACGGAGTTATAGGCCCCGACCCCGACTGCATGCGCCCCCTCATGGAGCTCCCCCTCCCCCACTGCCCCAAGGCTCTCAAAAGTTGCCTGGTGTTCTTTTCGTATTACGCTCAGTGGGTCGTAAACTATGCGGACAAGGCCCGCCCACTCATACAGTCAACCCATTTCCCCCTGACGGCCGAGGCATAACATGCCTTTGCCCGTATCAGAGTCGATATCGCCAAGGCCGGGATGCATGCAGTAGACGAGACACTGCCCTTTCAAGTAGAGAGCGACGCATCAGTAGTCTCCCTAGCCGCCACCCTCAATCAGGCAGACCCGTGGCATTCTTTTCCCGCACCCTTCATGCCGTAGTCATTCGGCACTCATCCGTCGAAAAAGAGGGCCAAGCTATCGTTGAAGCTGTGCGGCATTGGAGGCATTACCTGGCCGGCAGGAGATTCACTCTCCTCACTGACCACGGTCGGTAGCCTTCATGTTCAATAACACACAGCGGGGCAAAATCAAGAATGATAAGATCTTGAGGTGGAGGATCGAGCTCTCCAACTACAATTACGAGATTTTGTATCGCCCCGGCAAACTCAGCAAGCCCCCAGACGCGCTATCCCGAGGTACATGTGCCAGTGCACAAGTAGACCGACTCTGGACCCTGCACGACAGCCTTTGTCACCCAGGAGTCACACGGTTGTACCATTTCATAAAGTCCCGCAATCTGCCCTACTCCGTCGAGGAAGTACGGACAACCACCAGGGACTGCCAGGTCTGTGCGGAGTGCAAGCCGCACTTCTACCGGCCGGACCGTGCACGCCTGATGAAGGCCTCCCGCCCCTTTGAGCGCCTGAGCGTGGATTTCAGAGGGCCCCTCCCCTCCACCGACTGTTAACTCGTATTTTTTCAGTGTGTCGATGAGTACTCCAGATTCCCCATCGCCATTCCATGACGTCTGCCACCGTCATCAAAGCCCTCAACACAATCTTCGCTCTGTTCGGTTTCCCCGCCTACATCCACAGTGACAGGGAGATCTTCCATTATGAGTAATGAGCTGTGTCAGTTCCTGCTCAGCAGGGGTATCGCCTCCAGCAGAACGACAAGGTACAACCCCGGGGAAACGGACAGGTAGAGAGGGAGAACGGGACAGTATGGAGGGCCGTCCAACTGGCCCTATGGTCCAGGAACCTCCCGGCCTCCTGCTGGCAGGAGGTCCTCCCTTTTGCACTACACTCCATTCGGTCACAACTGTGCACTGCCACTAACAACAAACACCATGAACTTCTTTTTGCCTTCCCCAGGAAGTCCATATCCGGGGTGTCGCTCCCGACTTGGTTCGCAGCTCCAGGACCTTCTCCGTAGGCACGTCCGACTCCACAAGGCTGACTCGTTGGTGGAAAGGGCGCAATTGCTCCATGCAAACCCCCAGTATGCCTACGTGGCGTACTCCAATGGCCGCCAGGATACTGTCTCCCTCAGGGACCTGGCACCAGCAGGTTACGTACACACACACACACACACACACACACACACACACCCCGCCCGGCCCATCAGCAACCTCCCCCGGAACCATCCGTCCTCGCCCTGCCCACACCCGACGATGAAGAGGATTTTGGCACGCTCACGGAGGCACTGGACATCAGACCAGCATCGCATTTCCGCCACCACTACATCGCCCCAGCGGCACATCAAGGCCCTGGACTGGTTAAACCTCTAACTAGTCCACTGGACTTCAAAAGACATTTTTTTCCTCTCTCTGTCAAAGATTGTAAATGTAAATGTAAAAAGGAAACCATTTGTTGTATATAGTTCTCTTACCCCCCCCCCCCCCCCGGGCCGGACTCCATTTTAACAGGGGGTGAATGTGGTAAACCACTGTTGCACCTCTATTAGGTGATGTATGGTAGGACCTGTACTACAGGTACGTTGGTAGTCTCTGCCTGCTGGCTCCGCCCAGTAGGCGGAGTATAAATATCTGTCCTCCATGCTGCAGCCATTTCGCCAGCTGCTGTGGCTTGCCACACATCTTAGAGCAATAAAGCCTCAGTTGTACCCAACTCAAGTCTTTGTGCAATTGACCGTGCCTCACCCCTGGTGAGCCATTTCCCTCAACAGTATCCAAAGCGGTATATCTGTTTTGCAGGGAGATGACCGCAGGGGACACCTACACTGCATTCCTACTCTTGCTCTGTCTTTTGGTCACCCATTTTCTATCTCCCTCAGTAACTTTCACCTGCGGTGTGACCAACTCGCAAAACGTGCTATCCACGACGTTCTCAGCATCACGGATGCTCCAAAGTGAGTCCATCCGCAGCTCCAGAGCCGTCAAGCGGTCTAACAGGAGCTGCAACTGGACACACTTCTTGCAGGCAAAGGAGCCAGGGACAGTGGATGTGTCCCTGAGCTCCCACATCGCACACGAGAAGCTGACTGGTGGGTGGTGGTTTATGAAGCTGGATATGAATAATGCATATCTTAAAATTGAACTCAACAGGTCCTCTCATCAATATGTTATGATCAATACGCACCCGGGCCTCTACAAGTACATCCAGCTGCCTTTCGGTGTCTCGTCGGCGTGTGCAATATTTTAACATGACAAGGAGAATATCCTGGAGGAGTTGCTGTGCTTCACAGTGTATTTGGACGATGTGGTGGGGGGAGGGGAGAGCGGCTAACGACCAGGAGCACTTGCGGAATGTGGAGGCAGTGCTGCGATGGTTCTCGGAGTTTGAGGTTCGGCTGCTTCGGGTGAAGTCCTTGTTCCACGCGAGAGAGGTGGTCTACCTGGGTTATTGGGTGGACCGCTAATAAGTGGCAGAGAACGCGCACGTAATCTAGTTGGCCCCACCCTGAATGATGTGACGGAGCTCCGCTTGTTTTGGGGGTTGGTCAAATATTACGGAAAATTTGTCCTGAATCTTGCGTTCATAACGGCTCCTCTGCATCTGCCCCTTAAGCACCTGGCCTGGCTATGGAGTGTGGCACAGGAGGCGGCTTTTCTGCGTATCAAGAGCTGTTTGTCGTCGTCAGGAGTGCTGTAAACCTGAGTGGATTCAAAACATGTGGATGGGACTTCAGTTAGAATCCACGTGGAATGAATCGTCTGGGTGCTGTGAGTCCGGTGACTAGCGTGATTGGGCCTCTGCCACGATTTATCTGGGCGTGATACGGTGGCAGAATCTCACCCAGAATCACATCTTGGATTTGGTGGATTTGAATAATAAGTCTGTGGTAGAAGAGCTTTTGAAGGAGAGTTTTAAAATGGTTATAGTTTAAATATTATGTTGTACGTCCATCATCTTTGCACTTTTATTTGGATCTTTTGGTCCACTTAAATATTGTACTGTTCTCACTCAATGGGATTTTATTTGGCAGACCTTTGTTATTGTAGCCTGAAAACACACATTCTTTGTTCACTCCAGGGTTTGTGCAGTACCACAGGTCTTCTATTTTTCTTTATTTTGAAAAAGTCCTCTGAACTCTCACTGTCATGTTTGTTTTGCCTTCACAACAAGGCTCCACCATGACTGAAATGCTGGCCTTTTAATTAAATTGTAACTGTTCCCACTTGGGTACAAGATTCACGATTCACAAAATAGACAAACTATATTTTAGAAGGTCTATTTTCTAAAGGTTTTTGGGAAATCCAATTAGTTATGATAGCATATTATTAGCTTAAATGGTGGTTCTGTTTCATTCAAAATAGAATTTGGGACTTAACGAGAATTCAGCCTCATACACCACTATTCTAATTTATAGTTTGGTGCTTTGAGCAAGAACCTAGACTCTAATAATTGTACACTATACCATTTATGTGGGGAACCTACAGTCAGTATTTGATAATTTGTCAAAGAGGTGCTGCCTTTATCTGTCTAGGCCCTAAACTCTTGAATTTGCTTTAAGATGCTTCAAAACACCTATATCTAATTGACCAATCTTTTGGCCACCAGACTATCCTCTCTTATGGGATTGATGATACTCTGTTAGCTGTCTTGGGATGATTTACTGAAGGCACAATATAAATAAAGGTTGTTCTGAAAGAAGAGAAGGCGACAAATAATAAAACTTGGTGAAGTGACAGAAGGAGAAGAGAATTTTAACTCTGGTTCAAATTTTGCTATTGTTATGTAGGCAAATGTAGAAGCTGATTTGCACACAAAGTCTCACAAATGATAAATAATAATTAATTAATCTGTTTTGATGGTGTTGTTTAAGGGAGAAATGTTGATCAGGATACTAAGAAAGCTTCCTACTCTTTTGAACAGGATCTTTTCCCCCCTACTTGAACATGCAGGTGAGGATTCTATTGAAAGACTACTGAATTTGTCTGACATCCACTGAATTCCATTGCACAAGTGCTCAGGGCTGATTCAGACTTTTGCTAAATGTGGATTCAGTAGTGTGAAACACTGGTGATGCAGTTTCTGTTGCAGACAGGCATGAAGATAGTTAAATTTGAGTCTCCAACCCATGGTCAATTGTGAAATGTATTATGTTTTTTTTAGTCAGATTCCTCAGCCTAATTTTAATTAAATTCCTGAAACTATTTAATCAAAGCTTAAATAATTCTGCAGAAGGATCATTTAGATCAGATACTTTTCGCCACAGATGCTGTCAGACCTGCTGAGTTTATCCAACATTTTCTGTTTTTAATTGAAGCTGCTTTGGATTACCAATTTTGCTGATCTTGGGAAGAAGGGATAGGACTTCCAACTTTTAAGCCTGATGTACATTAAAGCTACCGTGCACTCCATGCCTGAATTTGATTCTGGTATCATTTGATTGGATTGCTCCACATGCCCTCAAACACCCCACTCCTCCTTCATTGCTGCCTGCAGCTGAACATATATAGACTGGATTTTAACTTCTGATGAAATAACAATAATCGCTTATTGTCACAAGTAGACTTCAATGAAGTTACTGTGAAAAGCCCCTAGTCGCCACATTCTGGCGCCTGTTTGGGGAGGCCGGTACGGGAATAGTGTCAATGATAAAGATATAGATTAATTTCTAAGACAGCTTTCAGAATTTCTTTCCAGTTCAGCTACTCTTGTTAATTCACATGAGGAAAGGAAAATCAAAACAGAAGCATTCCGAAAATAAGCATTATTCATTCATTACCACCAAGTTAGCTCTGTTTCTTCATTGCAGCTGAACCTATTTAGCTGCGCTAATATAATAGCAAAATGTGATGGATGCTGGAAATCTGAAATAAAAACAGAAATTGCTGGAAAGATTCAGCAGGTCTGGCAGCATCTGTGGAGAGAGAAAAAACAGAGTTTCCGATCCTTAAAATTTGACAGGAAGGCAAATGAACGTTATTAAGGCATCAGGTAAGATGAAGAATGAAATGGAACTGGGGACGAGGACAGCTTTGAGAGAGAGGTTGAGTGTGTACATAGCGTGGATCTCAGAATGTGGCTAGAGCAACAGTCTGAGGAGTGTTATATGTCCCGGAGATGCCTGTAAACCTAAGTGGATTCAAAACATGTGGATATGACTTCAGGTAGAATCCACGTGGAGTGAGACAGTAGTTGAGGAAGGAAATGTGGCTGTGGAAGCAATTTTTGGTAAAAACGTCAAACAATGTCCAATTTACCCTAACAAGCACGTCTTTCGGGATTTGTGGGAGGAAACCAGAGCACCCGGAGGAAACCCACGCAGACACTGGGTGAACGTGCAGACTCTGCACACACGTGACCCAAGCAGGAATCGAAACTGGGATCTTTCTAAAAAATATATATTTTTATTCTCCATTTTCACATTTTCTTCAGACGTTACACCCCACCAACAAACGGTAAATGGTAACAAATACAATGTCAATCCCCTTATCAATAACAACGATCCCATCCTCCCACGACCCCAAATAATGGTCCACTCGACAATATAAGCATCAAATAAAACAAACCCTCCCGAGGTGGAAAAAAAGGAATTCGGAATCACCTATGGTCACCATTAACATGTACGGTCCAACCCCAAACCCCCCCACCCCCTCCTAATATTCAATGCCATCCAATCTCCGAAAGAGTACCTTGAATGACACCCATGAATTGTAGACCCCCCCCCAATTCCCCAACTTCCTCTTATAAACTCCTCCCTCCCCAACACCGGCTCCTTCCCCCAGCTTTTCACCCCGGCTAGACTCACCGAAACCTGTTCTACCAGGCTCCGATAGCCGCAGCCCCTTCTCCCACCTCACTCCCGTTCTTAACAATGGGCCGGTTTAAACGGTCAACGTGGAGGCCCCCGCCCGGGTCCCAGGAAAACCAAGAAATCCCCTTTAGCGCACAACCCCCGCATACACACCCAAGCCGCAAAGAACCATCATTGCAAGTGAAAGTCCCATCTCTTCCCTTGTCCAAATATATACAGCGTTGATTCCTTTAGTACATACACCAACACACAGTGAAAAAATAAAGTTACATGAGGCTACATCGGTACACGACCATTTCTCAATTCTGCTACAGTCCTTCTGCCTTCGCACACTCCTCCGCTGCTTCCACCGTCCCAAAATAAAAGTCCTTGGATTTGTAGGTCACTGCAACTTAGCTGGATATACTATGCCGCACTGCACCTTGCTGATGTACAGTGCCTTCTTCACCCGGCTGAATGAGGCCCGCCTCCTCGCCAACTCCACCGTAAAGTCCTGGTATATGCGTATACCAACTCCAGCCCACTGCTCCACCCGCTTCTGCTTTGCCCAGTTCAGGACTTTCTCCTTCACGCTATACCTACGGAAACAGAGTCACTACTCTTGCCGACTCACTCGCCTTTGGTATAGGCCTCCACGACCGATGAGCCCGATCCAGTTCCTATTGGGAGGGATCGACCCCCTCCCCCAATAGCTTCACCAACATCATGGCAAAATACTCGTCGGCCTTGGGCCTTCCACCCCTTCGGGCAGACCCACAGTCCTCACCTTCTGTCGCCTGGATCTGTTTTCCAGGTCTTCCATTTTGGCTCGCAGACCCATGTTGGTCTCAATCACCCTCCGCAACTCCTTCCCCATCGAGGTGAGTTGATCACTGTGCTGCGATAATGCCTCTTCCACTTCCTTCAGTGTCTCACCTTGCTCCCGCACCTCTGCCACTGCTCTTGATACCGCCGTCCTCACCGGGGCAATCGTCTCCTCCACCAGCACTTTCAATACCGCCCCCACTTCACCACTTCCATGTGTTTTGTGAACTGCTTTTCAAGTTCCACAGCCATCACCTTGGTCATTTCTTCTGCTGTGAGCGATGCGGCCTCCTTTGGTGCTCCAGCCTCCGCTTTCCTTACAGTTCCTGCGTTGACTTTTTCACTCACTGGCGGACTTTCGTTAACCCCCGTTTTCACGGCCACTTTTCTCCCAAACGTGGACATTTCTCCTCCCTGTGCCTTCATACAGCCTTTTCAGCCTCCGTTGCTCCCGGGTCCGGGTGTTAAAACTCCGAAATTTCTATTCCCAAGCGGCAGCCCTCCAGAGTGCAGCTGCCTCCCGCCTGCTGTCACCGGAAGTCCGAAACTGGGATCTTGTCACTGTGAAGCAACAGTGCTAACCACCGCTGCCGTGCCGGATTCCCAATATGGACTCCCAAGAGCCTGCTAGAAGGAAGCGAGAGTCTTGACATACCTGAGCACTACATTGGTCCATGGGATGAGAGTTTGCCCTGTGATGAGATGCTAAGTAAATTGGGTCTATATTCTCTGGCGTTTAGAAGTGTTTTTCAAACTTTTTTGCCCGGGAGGCATGCCAGCCGACCTCCGTGACCCACGCCGGCCGACCTTTGCGACCCACCATTTTCATTTACCTTTAATATGACAGGTGAGCCTGCTTGATTCTCACAATCTCACTTGCTTTATTATTCAGTGTTACATTTCAGATAATGACTTCAGCTGATGATTTTAAAAATATATATTTTTTTAATTTTCCTTTTTCACATTTTCTCCCAAATTTACACCCAACAATAAACAATAATCATGAACGAATGTAATGTCAATCCCCATATCAATAACAACGATCCCATCCTCTCACCAAACCCCAAACATTAGCCCGCATGTTAACATAAACAAATGACAAAGAGGAATCATCCATAGTCACCATTAACACATACAGTCCTCCTCCACACCAACCTTCCCAGCCCACAATCCCATGTTCGATGTGATCCAATTCTCGAAAGTGCATAATGAATAACGCCCTTGAATTGTAGAATCCCTCCATCCTTCCCCTCAGTTCAAATTTGACCTTTTCAAACGTCAGAACCAAAACATATGAACATGGTTTGCGCCCCCCCCCCACACACACACAACGTTCACATACATTTTCTACCCCCTCAAAGATGGAGGCGTTCACCCTCCGCAGCACCTCACACCAGAACCCCTCCTACGTATCCTCTCCCAACTCTTCCTCCCACTTTGCCTTGATCCCTTCTAGCAGCGCCTTCTCCTCCAAAATAGCCCTGTAAAACGCTGATACTACCCCCTTCTCCAGTCCCCCTGTCGTCAGCAGCACCTCCAGCAATGCGGAAGCCGGCTCTATTCAGCTGATGATTTAAAATATCGCTGCATCCGTCGAAAAAAATCAAGAGGCTTGTCCTCGAACTTGGCAAATACCTTCAAATACCTGTGATGTTTTGAGTGATTTCAGCTTTCATTTACCAGTGCTTCCCTGCATAAAGCACACATGAAATTTGAATCCTGATTTGCAGTGGCACAATTAATCAACCCATTCCTCAAGTAAACATCTTTGCTGCCTTGTTCCTGTTTTCAGTTTCTTCTTCATGGGTTGTTTAGCTGAGGCCCTGGAGTTTATACCAGCACTGCTGGCAGCTACAAAATGGAGGAATCTCTCTCGTGCCCAGAATACATGAAGTCAGTGCATGGAGCGCATGACCTGCTCTCTGGTGCAACTCCAGGCAGGAAGACTCCAACCATTTTTTTAACATGCTGATGTCAGGAGGAGACGATCCGCTCCGCTGGGCTCAGGGCCTGCGCACCGCTGAGGGGGCACGCATGCACAGAACGACATTCTGAATGCCGCCACGGCCAGCATTTAAAATTTTTAAAAATATGTTTTTATTAAGAATTTTTCAACAACATTTCCCACCTTACAAACAACCCCCACCCCGTAACAAAGAAAAGAAAGAGAACTTGCGTGGCAAGACATGAACATGGCAAGTCAATAAGATACAGAACTTTGTACATTGGATTCTTCCCGTACATGTCAGTTTCCTGATCATTCATGTGTTTTCTTGCTCAAATGCCCCCCAGAGAACCCCCCCCCCCAACCCGGTTGCTGTTACTGCTGTCCGACCTTCATCTCACGCTCCGCGAGATGGTCTAGGAACGGTTGCCACCGCCTGTAGAACCCCTGCGCAGACCCTCTCGAGGCAAACTTTATCCTTTCCAACTTGATAAACCCAGCCATGTCATTTATCCAGGCCTCCACGCTGGGGGGGCTTCGCCTGCTTCCACATTAGCAAGATCCTTCGCAGGGCTACTAGGGGCGCAAAGGCCAGAATGCCGGCCTCTTTCGCCTCCTGCACTTCCGGCTCGTCCACTACTCCAAATAGTGCTAGCCCCCAGCTTGGTTTGACCCGGACTTTCACCACCTTAGATATTGTTCCCGCCACTCCCCTCCAGAACCCCTCCAGTGCCAGGCATGACCAAAACATATGGACATGGTTCGCCGGACTTACTGAGCACCTCCCACATCTGTCCTCCACCCCAAAGAACCTACTCAGCCTCGCCCCCGTCATATGCGCTCTATGAACCACCTTAAATTGCATCAGGCTAAGCCTGGCACACGAGGAAGAGGAATTAACCCTACTTAGGGCATCGGCCAATAGCCCCTCCTCAATCTCCTCCCCCAACTTCTCCTCCCATTTATCCTTCAGCTCCTCTACCAAAGCCTCCCCCCCTTTCATCTCCTGGTATGTTGCCGACACCTTGCCCTCTCCGACCCATACGCCCGAAATCACCCTATCTTGAATCCCCTGTGCCGGGATTAGCGGAAATTCCCTCACCTGCCACCTCGCAAACGCCCTCACTTGCATGTACCTGAAAGCGTTTCCCGGGGGTAGCCCAAACTTCTCCTCCAGCGCCCCTAAGCTCGCAAACGTCCCGTCAATGAACAGGTCCCCCATTCTTCTAATCCCTGCCCGATGCCAGCTCTGAAACCCCCCGTCCGTCCTTCCTGGGACAAACAGATGGTTGGGGACCACACCGAGGCTCCTGTCGCACCCCTGTGCCGTCTCCACTGCCCCCAGACGTTTAGCGTTGCCGCCACCACCAGGCTCGTGGTGTACCTTGTCGGCGGCAGCGGTGCAGTCATCAGCGCCCCCAGGCTCGTTCCCTTGCAGGACGCCATCTCCAACCTCTTCCACGCCGCCCCCTCTCCCTCCATCATCCACTTACGGATCATTGCCACGTTGGCTGCCCAATAATAACCAGCCAAATTCGGCAACACCAACCCTCCTCTATCTCTGCTATGTTCCAGGAACCCCCTCCTTATCCGCGGGGTCTTGCTCGCCCACACAAATCCCATAATGCTCCTGCTTACCCTCTTAAAGAAGGCCTTAGTAATCACCATTGGGATACAAAAAGAAATCTCGGGAGGACCACCATTTTAACCGACTGTACCCTACCCACCAACGAGAGTGGCAACATGTCCCACCTTTTAAAATCCTCCTCCATCTGTTCCACCAACTGCGTCAAATTAAGTTTGCAGTTCCCCCCAGCTCCTAGCTACCTGAATCCCCACGTACCGAAAGCTCCTTTCCGCCCTCCTCAATGGTAGGTCGTCTATCCCTCTTCCCATGTCCCCCGGATGGATCACAAAGAGCTCTCTCTTTCCCACATTGAGCTTATAGCCCGAAAAATCTCCAAACTCCCGTAGGATCTACATTACCTTCACCATCCCCTCCACTGGATCCGTCACATACAGCAACAGGTCGTCTGCGTACAGCGACACTCGATGTTCCTCTCCCCCTCGGACCAACCCCTTCCATTTCTCCGACTCCTTTAACGCCATGGCCAAAGGTTCAATTGCTAATGCAAACAGCAGAGGGGACAGGGGGCACCCCTGCCTCGCCCCTCGATACAGCCGGAAATACTCCGACCTCCGCCGGTTCGTGACCACACTCGCCACTGGGGCTTTATACAGGAGCTTAACCCAACTAATAAACCCTCCCCCGAACCCAAACCTCCTCAACACTTCCCAGAGATACTCCCACTCTACCCGATCGAAGGCCTTCTCCGCGTCCATGGCTGTCCCTATCTCTGCTTCTCTCTCCACCGATGGCATCATTATCACATTTAGGAGCCTTCGCACATTAGTATTTAACTGCCTACCCTTTACGAATTCCATCTGGTCCTCGTGAATCACCCCCGGGACACAGTCCTCAATCCTCGTGGCCAACATTTTTGCCAGCAACTTAGCATCTACATTAAGGAGCGAGATCGTCCTATACGACCCACATTGCAGTGGGTCCTTATCCCGCTTCAAGATCAAAGAGATCGTCGCCTCCGACATTGTCGGGGGCAGGGTCCCTCCCTCCCTTGCTTCATTGAAGGTCCTTACCAGCAACGGGGCTAACAGGTCTACATACTTCCTATAAAACTCCACCGGGAACCCATCCGGCCCCGGGGCCATCCCTGCCTGCATGCTCCCCAGTCCTTTAACCAGCTCCTCCACCCCAATTGGCGCCCCCAAACCAGCCACCTCCTGCTCCTCCACCCTTGGGAACCTCAATTGGTCCAAGAATCGCCGCATCCCCTCTTTTCCCCCTGGGGGCTGGGACCTATACAGTTCCTCATAAAAGGCCTTAAAAGCCTCATTCACTTTCCCCGCACTCCGCACCGCAGTTCCCCTGCCATCTTTGACTCCGCCTATTTCCCTCGCTGCCATCCTCTTACGGAGCTGATGTGCCAGCATCCGGCTCGCCTTCTCCCCATATTTATATATCGCCCCCTGTGCCTTCCTCCACTGTGCCTCTGCCTTTCCTGTGGTCAACAGGTCGAACTCCGTCTGGAGACTTTGTCTTTCCCTGAGTAGTCCCTCATCAGGAGCCACTGCATAGCTCCTGTCCACCCTTAAAATCTCCCCTACTAACCTCTCCCTTTCCCTGCCCTCTCTCTTCACCCTATGAGCCCTGTTGGAGATTAACTCTCCCCTGACCACCGCCTTCAGCGCCTCCCATACTACTCCCACCTGCACCTCCCCGTTGTCGTTGGCCTCCAGATACCTTTCAATAAAGCTACCACACACTTCCTCATCTGCCAGCAGTCCCACATCCAACCTCCACAATGGCCGTTGGTCCCCCCAGCTCTAACTCCACCCAATGCGGGGCATGGTCTGAAATGGCTATGACCGAATACTCCGTTCCCTTCACTTTCGGGATCAATGCCCTGCCCAGAACAAAAAAATCTATCCGGGAGTAGACCTATTGTACGTGGGAGAAGAAAGAAAATTCTCTGGCCAAAGGCCTGGCAAATCTCCACGGATCTACTCCCCCCATCTGGTCCATAAACCCCCCAAGCACCTTGGCCGCAGCCGGCCTCTTCCCCGTCCTAGATCTGGAGCGATCTAATGCTGGGCCCAGCACTGTGTTAAAATCCCCACCCATTATCAAGCTCCCTACCTGCAGGTCTGGAATACGCCCCAACATCCGTTTCATGAATCCAGCATCGTCCCAGTTCGGGGCATATACACTCACCAGTACCACCTCCGTCCCCTGCAACCTACCACTCACCATCACGTATCGGCCTCCCTTGTCCGCTACTATGTTCTTGGCCTCAAACGACACCCGCTTTCCCACCAGTATTGCCACCCCTCTCTTCTTCGCATCTAGCCCCGAATGGAGCACCTGTCCCACCCATCCCTTCCTTAACCTGACCTGGTCTGCCACCTTCAGATGTGTCTCCTGAAGCATGACCATGTCTGCCTTCAGCCCCTTTAGGTGCGCGAACACTCGGGCCCTCTTAACTGGCCCATTTAGGCCTCTCACATTCCACGTGATCAGCCGGATTGGGGGGTTACCTACCCCCCCCTGCCGACTAGCCATCTCCTATCTTAGGCCAGTCCCGTGCTCGCGCCTCCCGCCACACCCTCCAGTCCCCCAGGCGGGGAATCCCCGCCCCGACCACCTCTTCCATTTTCAGTTCCCCCTCGGACAGTGCAGCTGCAATCCTGGAATCTAGCTCTTTTGCTCCCCCCATATTACTTCCGAGAGTCAGCTGACTTCTGCTGACCCCGGCTTCCCCCGCCTTCCCGTTGATCTCCCCGTGTGGGAGTCTCTCCTCCTCCTTGCCTCCCCACCCCCCCCCCTCCCCCACCTTTTGGAGTGGGAAAAAGCCCACGCTTTCCTGAACCAGCCCCGCCCCCTGTGGCGCAGCTCCTGTTGCAGCCATTATCCAAGCTCCCTCATCCCCGAGTCTCAATTCTGTCCAGCACTGACGCCCACATTCCCCATCATCATCTCGTCTACAGAAAAGAAAAAAAGGGAAATTTTAGGAATTTGAACCAGAAATCTACCCACCTCCCCATCCATCATCCCACCCATGAATTATTCTTTACCCATATTTACAACCCCATATACAACCAACATCTCCCCCCACAACCACATCCCACTCAGTTCGAGTCGAGTTTTTCCATCTGAATAAAGGTCCAAGCCTCTTCTGGTGTTTCAAAATAATGGTGTCGGTCCTGATAAGTGACCCACAGTCACGCAGGCTGCAGCATACGGAACCTGACTTTTTTTATGCAGCACCGCCTTGGCCCGATTGAAGCCAGCTCTCCTCCTTGCTACCTCCGCCCTCCTCCTTGCTACCTCCGCCCTCCAAACCTGGTAAACTCGGATCACCGCGTTCTCCCATCTACTGCTCCACACCGTGGCCCATCTCAGCACACTTTCTTTGCCCACGAAGCGATGGAACCTTGCCACTATCACCCTTGGCGGCTCATCAGCCTTGGGTCTCCTCGCCAGGACCCCGGTGAGCCCCTTCCAGCTCCAGGGGGGTCGGAGAGGCCTCCGCTCCCATCAGCGCATGGAGCATCGTACTCACATACGCCCCGGCATCAGCTCCCTCCACTTTGGGAAGACCCAGAATCCGGAGGTTCTTCCTCCTCGACCTGTTCTCCAGGACCTCGATTCTCTCGGCCCACCTCCTGTGCACCGCCTCATGCGCCTCCATTTTTACCGCCAGGCCCAGGATCTCGTCCTCGTTGTCATTCATTTTATCTTTCACCTCACGAAGCTCCACCGCCTGGGTCTTCTGGGCCTCCTTCAGCCCCTCGATCACCAGCACCTCCTTTTTCAGCTCCTCCACACAGCGCTTAAGGAACTTCTGCTGGTCCGGCCCCCATGCTGCTCGCTCTCCGCCCTCCGCCATCTTGCTTTTTCCCCCTCGATTTTGCCGCTGCTCCAGAGCCTCTTTTTTCGCCGCTCCACCGCTGATCTCGGCCATATATCGTAAGGGGGGACCTTACTGCACCTTCCCACACGGGATCAATTCAAAAAAGTTCTGTTGGGGCTTCTCTGAAGAGCCCGAAAGTCCGTTGTCGCGGGAGCTGCCGAAACGTGCGGCTTAGCTCCGCATCGCCACAACCAGAAGTCCCCACGGCCAGCATTTTTAAAAGCTGATCACGCCGTTGGGCACTAATTCCCACAAACTGGAACGTCGCAATGCATGACCCCGCAACCCTGCCGACACCTGCCTGCGGGTCGTGGCTCTGGATTTGAAATTACTAGTTTAGAAGATTGAGGGGGGAGTCTGACAGGATAAGCGTAGGTTTGATCAGGGTGGATACTAAGATTGTTTTAATCAGGGAATCTAAAACACAGCAACACAATCGCTGATCCTTTGGGACTGAAATGAAAAATTACTTCACTTAAAGAATCGTAAATCTTTGGAATTCCCAGTCTAGAGGATTAAGAATGCTCCAGCTTTGAATATGTATTAGGTTGGGATAGAGAGTTATTTTGGTGTCCCGGTGAATCAGGGGGTATGGGGAGCAGGCAGGAAAGAGGAGCTGAAACGCAAGATCAGTCATGATATTGAATGGTAGAACAGACCATATGGTCCACTCCTATCCCTATTTCTTGCGTCATGTACTCATTATGATAATGTGCAGCATCGGTTGCTAATCTTTGGTGTGAATGATTTTAAAGTTTATTTTCACTTGTAGAACTATTTGCACTGTTAGAAGAGAAAATATTTTAAATTAAATACTTTTATTATATCTGAGAGTTGTGGACTTTGTTCCAAAGGAATGCAAGCAAGGAGAAATGCCTGGTTGGAATATTGGCCAATCAGGAAATAATTAAAATCCAAAGGGAGCTCATCCACGTCTGCTGTCTCAGATGGACAGAAAAGATCCCATGGCACTTTTTTGAAGAGCACTGAAGTTATCCCTGGTGTTTTAGCCCATAATATCCCTCAGTCCGCATTACAAGAAAAGATTATCTGGTCATTACCACATTGCTGTTTGTGAGAACCTGCTGTGCTCAAATTTGTTTCCTATGTTATAGCTGATTAAATACTTTTGAACTTCACTGTTGTGAAGTATTTTTAGACTCTGGAGATCATGAAAGGTGCTTCTTTTTTCAGTATGAGCCTCCCTGCACTCTAGGCCTCTCTCTATCCCTGCAACAGCATTGCTCCCTTACTCCAGCGAGGAACCCTGCTCAACCCAGATCTCTGCCAAATTCTCCCTTCTTCCCTTCTATCTCTTCTTCCAGCTTTGTACATTTTTCTTAAAATTTAGAATACCCAATTAGTTTTATTCCAATAAAGGGGCAATTTAGCCAATCCACCTACCCTGTACATCTTTGGGTTGTGGGGGTGAAACCCACGCAGTCACAGGGAGAATGTGCACGGTGACCCAGGGCCGGGATCGAACCTGGGACCTCGGCGACATGAGGCAGCAGTGCTAATCACTGGGCCACCGTGCTGCCCTCTGCCCAGCTTTGTACATGCCTTGAATATTTTCACTCCCCTTCTGTTGTAGTAATAAAATGTATTTCAGGAAATCGTTCCACGTTATGTATTGAGATATATGCTGTGATTTCCAGATTCATTAATTGCTCTTTTGGCATTTAATTATTAATTATAAATAGCCAAGGACCATCTCTAGCGAGAGAATCTGAGCATCTCCAATTGATATTGTGAGATTTTCCTCACTGAATCCAGTACTGTCATCAACTGGGTATCTCCATTGATCAGAAACCTAACTGGACCTGCCACATAAATACTGTACTCTTGTAAGAGCAAGTCAAGAGGCTAGGTATTCTGTGGTGCACAGCTCATAGCCTTACTCATCATAGACTTTCTGCTATCTGCAGGGTACAATCAAGTGTAATGGAATACACACTATCAATGCAACTCCAGCAACACTGAAGGACTAAATACCCCATTTGTTTGGCACCACGTCCAACCCTTAAACGTTCACACTGACCATTGTATCCTGGTTGCTTCACTGGTTAGCTGACTGCTCTGTCTGAATGATATTAAATGTTGCAGTGGTGGGCAGCACAGTGCGCATTGGTTAGCATTGCTGCCTCACGGCGCTGAGGACCCGGGTTTAATCCTGGTCCTGGGTCACTTGTTATGGGCCAGGGTTTAATAACCCCAAAGCATATTATGGAGTCCACCTGACCTGCAACCTTTATGTTGAATTTGGCTAAGATGAACACGAGCCTGCCTTTCAGGTGTTATTCAACGGACTTCTTGGGCACTTTTAATAAAGAAAAACAAGCTTTATTCTAAGAATTTAGTTAACATTTGTATAAACACACACAGCAAGAATTTTTATCAACTACAAACATAAAGACCCCACATAGCTACAGTAATCTACGTATAACCCTTAATGAATTCCCCCTTAACTGTTCCAATTCAATAACAAAATCCAAGTAAATCCAGAAACCCTTTTTCAAAGGCGTGGCCCAGCAGACGGCATTCTCACTTGTCTTGAAGACTTGTTATTGATACTCTGTTCCCCTTTTCAAACAGCAGATTTGAGTTCCTTCCAGAAAGCAATTATCTCTTTACGTTACCAAGCAGTCGGGGAACAGCTTTTAAACTGAAGATAGAGAGGGAGGCCAATAAAACTTCTGTTCTCTGTCTGAGACCACAGCAGCCAAATGTGAAAGCGAAACCAAAATAAACCTCCCACAGCCCTGCTCCACCCACAGTGATATCACTGAAGCCATGTGATAAGACAAAAACCTTTCTTAAACATGACACATGACACTGTCTGTGTGGAGTTTGCGCATTCTCCCCATGTCTGCGTGGGTCTCATCCCCACAACCCAAAAAGATGTACAGGTAGGTGGATTGGCCACGTTAAATTTCCCCTTAATTGGAAAATAATTGAGTACTCTAAATTTATTTTTAAAAAATGTTGCAGTAGGAGTCATCCAAATGAGTGCTTTTTATCCCATCAAACCTCAGTCTTGATTGCTGTAGTAGTTGACAGACATTGAAAGGTCAGGAGATGAGTTATTAGTCATGGAAGACCAGGACCCTTTCCTGGTTTTGTCATCACATTGTTGATCTGACTGGCCCAAATCTTGGGCTTTCTTAATATGGAAGGTTCTTAAAATGTATAAATAATTATCGAAATAGTATTTTACGTCGCTGATCTGATATAGCTTTTTACTATAATGGGAAGTTACAAAGTGTAGTGCAAAACAGTATTCTATTTTGCATGGGTATTCTGTGAACCATAATTAAGTAGTTGATCTCTAAAAATGGTATAGGGCTGAGGCGATATACAAAATCATGTGTATTTTGAAACCGAATACTATAATTTGGTAGAATATGATGGTTCATGGCTAGCAGATGAACTTCTCACATCCTGCTGAAATATTGAAAATTAATAACAGAAATGATATACTGTGCTGCAATATGAATATGTTTAAACAGTAAAACTTAAAGGACAGTCACACAGTTCATTGTTGACTGGTTGAGAAGACCATTAAACTGGGCCAAAAGCTATAATCAACAACAACAATATTTATATAGCACCTTTAACAGAGTGAAATGTAGAAAGACATTTCATAGGATCATTAAAAAACAGAATATGATATCCAGCCATAAAGGAGATAGTGGGTCAGGTGACAAGCGGAACATTTTGACAGAATTTGTCTTAAAGGAGGTAAACAAGGGAGAGAAGTGGTGAGGAGAATTCCAGAGCTTGGGGCCTAGATATTGAAGACCAATGTTGGAGCAATTAAAAATAGAGGCTCAAGAAGCCGGGATTAGAGACCTCTGATATCTCGGAGGTTTGTGAGTTTGGAAAAGATAGAGGGGCTCAAGGTCATAGTGAGGGATTTGAAAACAAGGATGTAACTTTTAAAATCAAGATGTTGTTTATGTGGGAGCTAGTGGAGATAGGTGAGCAGAGGGTGATAGGAGAACAGGACTTGCTGCAAGTTAAGACATGTCCAACAGAGATTTTGTTGACCGTAAGTTTAAAGAGGGTTGGAAGTGGGGCACTAGTCAGCAGTCTTTTGAAGTGGTCAAGTCTAGAGGAAACAAAGAAATGGATGAGGGTTTTAACAGCAGAGAAGCTGAAACTGGCATGATGTTGAGCGATATTATGCAGGTGGGAATAGACAGTCTTATTCATGGTGTGAGTATGAGTTCAGAAGCTCCTGACTGATCAAATGTAACACTACAGGGAGGTGGTGGTGTAGTGGTATTGTCGCTGGACTAATAATCCAGAGACCCAGGTTAATGCTGGGGTCCTGGGTGTGGTGATATTCCTGTAAGCAATATTATAGATGGCTGGTGGTGCGACCTCCAACCAGCAGGTACCGGTACAGACGCACTATGCGGTCTCGACAGTGGTGTGTGACCAGGCACTCTGATATAAGTGGGGGCACATCAGGTGATCGAGAGATAGTTATAAGATGTACAAGTGGATAGACGTGCCCAGGGGTGGTTCCAGAGGAGTACAAAGAGTTCATGATAACTTTCTCTGTAACAGATGGTTATCTTACCATGTGTAATTTAATAAAGATCCTGGTTTGGCCAAGTCACAAGTTGTTGAATAAATTCCTTGCTGGACACTGAACACAACACTGGGTTCGAATCACACCATGGCAGATGGTGAAATTTGAATTCAATAAAAATCTAGAATAAAAAGTCTAATTGATGACCATGAAGCCATTGCTGATTGTCATAAAAACCCATCTGAATCACTAGTGTCCTTTCGGAAAGGAAATCTGCTGTCCTTACCTGGTCTGGCCTACAAGTGATTCCCGACACACGCAGCGATACGGTTGAATCTAACTCTCCCACTGAAATGGCCAAGCCATTGAGTTCAAGGGTACATAGAACATAGAACATAGAAAATACAGCACAGAACAGGCCCTTCGGCTCACGATGTTGTGCCGAACCTTTGTCCTAGATTAATCATAGATTATCATTGAATTTACAGTGCAGAAGGAGGCCATTCGGACCATTGAGTCTGCACCGGCTCTTGGAAAGAGCACCCTACCCAAACTCAACACCTCCACCCAACACCAAGGGCAATTTGGACACGAAGGGCAATTTATCATTGGCCAATTCACCTAACCCGCACATCTTTGGACTGTGGGAGGAAACCGGAGCACCCGGAGGAAACCCACGCAGTCACAATTAGTGATGGGGAACAAATGCTGGCCCAGGCAGCAACACCCACATCCCAAGAACGAATAAAATAAGGTTGCACACAGACTGAATTAATTTTGGACTGCTACCAGGAAGAGAGTTAGCTAGGATAAGTAACATATAAATATGCTTGATGAACTTAATGACATTTTTAACAGGTATAATACAAGTATGTGTCCCAATTGATCTATAAAGTTGGTTACTCTTGTCCTGCTTTAATATTCTGGTTCTCTTGTTGTTGAAAAGTTTGAATGATAGTCATCTCGCTGAGCTAAGCTGTCCTACAAACCAAAACCCATGTTAGATAACATTAGAAGTCATCGAGGAATTGTAATTTTCTTGCTTGAAAACAGTGTGGTTACATGTTTCAGGTCCTGGAGCTCTACCTGCAATGAAGTACAAAAGCTCATTGTAAGCTACAATTTATTCTACTTGTGCTGTTGGAAAACCACAGCCAAATGCTGTGCTTAGTGGAACTGGCAGCAGAATTTATTTAAGGATTTCTGCTGAAGCTAAAACTCCTAAGAAGCCTCATTATCTCATCCATAGCGGGTACTGGATCTGTAATATAGAGAAGTAGGCCATCCACGTAAAGGGAAACCCGATGCTCCACCCCTCCCCGATTTATTCCACTGCACTTAAAAAAGGACCTCAGCGCTACAGCAAGCAGTTTTATTGCCAAAGCAAACCGGAGCAGAGACAGTCTTGTGCCCCTATTCAACGGGAATAGCCAGAGTTCAGATCATTTGTTCGAACACGAGCAGTGGGGGCCTTATAAAGTAGCCGAATCCAGGAGATAAATTTGTGTCCAAATCTAAACCTCCAAAGAATCTCAAGCAGGTATTCCCACTCCACTCTATCAAACGCCTTTTCGGCATCTAGGGAATCAGTCACCGCTGGTTCAGGCAATGAGGAGGGGAAAAGAACAATGTTTAGTATATTGGCCGACAATTGCCGACCCTTAACAAAGCCTGTCTGATCCTCCGAGATCACCCCTGGGAAGCAGGGCTCCAGCCACAGCACCAGCACTTTGGCAAATACCTTAACATCTACATTTCAGAGTGAGATGGGTCGATATGACCCACACTCTGTTGGATCTATCTTTCTTGAGAATCAAAGAGATAGATCCCTGAGTGAGGGGAGAGGGCAATGAATCCCGGGATAAGGAATCATTAAACATACCCAGAATTAAAGGTACCAACTGCTCTGCAGATTTCTTATAAAATTCAATAGGGAAGCCATCCGGGCCAGGAGCATTACCAGTATGCTTCAACCCAATACATTTCATCATTTCCTCTGGGCCCACAGAGTTTCCAACTCTTTGGTCCTTTCTGCCTCTAGAGCTGGGCTGGGTAGGCTGTCCAAAGTGTCAGTCATGACTGATCCCTCAGCCAGAGGCTCGATTTATAAAGACCCCATAGAACGATTCAAAAGCCGCTTTCATCGAATCATAGAATCCCTACAGGGCAGAAGGAGGCTATTCGGCCCATCGAGTCTGCACTGGCTCTTGGAGAGTGCACCCTGCTTAAACCCATGCCTTCACCTTATCCCCGTAACCGAGTAACCTTTTGGACACCCAGGGGGAACTTATGATAACCAATTCTTCTAACCTGCACTTCTTTGGACAGTGGCAGGAAACTGGAGCACCCGGAGGAACTTGAGATGGTATGGCACCAGGCTGCTGTTCGAGTTACGTACTTGTGCAATCTCCCGGGAAGCTGCCTGTCTTCTCAGCTGATGAGTTAAGAGGTGACTGGCCGTCTCCCCATATTAAGTTTTTAAAATTAATTTAAAGTACCCAATTATTTTTTTCCAATTAAGGGGCAATTTATCGTGGCCAATCCACCTACCCTGCACATCTTTGGGTTGTGGGGATGAGACCCACGCAAACATGGGGAGAAAGTACAACCTCCATTTTGACAGTGATCCGGGGCTGGGATCGAACCGGGATCATTGGAGCCATGAGGCAGCGGTGCTAATCACTGTGCCACCATGCCGGCCCTATTCTTCCCGTATTCTTAAAACTTGCCCCTCGAACATCGCAGCTGGCCCACTACTATCTGTGTATAATTGCATCTGCAGCTTTTTCCAACTTGTCAACAACTCCAGGGTTGGGGCAAATACTGGTGGTCCACCTCGAGAATGGAGTCCACCAGCCTCTGTTGCCCTGCCCTCTCTGTCTTCACATGTGCACTTTGTAGGAGATTATACCCCCCCCCCCCCCCCCCCCTCCCCGGACCACTGTAAGTGCTTGCCACAGCATATAAAGTGAGATTGACTCAGTTTTATTAAATTTTTATAAATATTCCCTAATTGCGGTAGACATGTGTTCACAAAATATTTGCCCGCAATAATGTTAGGTCCAACCTCCATGGCAGACACTGGGAGGGACCTGACTCGAGTGCCAAATTAACAAAGTGCAGGGTATGATCTGAAATCGCAATTGCTGAGTAACCAGCCGCCACCACAGAAGGCAGGAGAAACCTATCCTCCAAACAAAAAACAATCTGAGAGTATACCTGACCACTTAACCAAAGCATGTGAGAAAAATGAAAAATCTCTATCACCTGTGTGCAAAAAGCCCCCCCCCCCCCCCCAAACCTCAAAAATGTTCCATGAAAAACAACCAAGTTCTGGCCACCTCCAATGAAGTCAGCGATTTGCACTTTGTACAAAATCACATAAATCAAAAATATAACACAGTACCCCCCAAACCTGCTGCCGACAAACAACTCCTTGGAATAAGGACAACAACATCCTACATCTTGCAAAGAACACCTCCTCTGACACTCTTATAGCGAACTTGACTTTTTCCAACTTAAGCTCCGTCACATCCCTCAAACATGCCGACACTCTCGGTGGCTCCATTGACCTCCACCCCAATAGAATTCACCACTGGGCAATCAGCGCGGCGAAGGCTACAACATCAGGCTCCTTCCCTTCTGTGGTGATCTGCCTATGGGCTGTGTAATAGATGGATGATGGGCGACCTCCAACCAGCAGGTGGCGATGCAGACACACCATGTGGTCTCCAGACCAAGGTCATGTGACCAGTGACTCCCAAATTAGGGGGGACACATCCGGCAATCTGGAAAATTTAATTGAGAGGGTAATCGGACATACAGGTGAATGGTCAGTGCCAGATGCAGATTCCAGAGGAGTAATAACGTGCTCTGACAAATTGCTATCTTGCCACAGGAGACCCAATAAAAGATTCTGGTTTGGACAAGTCGAAGTGTTTGGCAGATTCCTTAGTAAGAGGGCCGCATGTGGCGCAGTGGTTAGCACTGGGACTGCAGCGCTGAGGACTTTGGTTTGAATCCCGGCCCTGGGTCACTGTCACTGTGGAGTTGGCACATTCTCCCCATGTCTGCATGGGTTTCAACCCCACAACCCAAGGATGGGCAGGTTATGTGGATTGGCCACGCTAAATCGCCCCTGTTATGGGCCAGGGTTTAGAAAACTCCAAAGTATATCATGGAGTTCACTGACTTACAACTGTTTATAGATTTTGGTTATGAGGAGCACAAGGGTCTGCCTTTCAGGAATTATTCAACAAAGCCCGTAAGCATTTTTAATCAAAAACAAAGTTTATTCTATGAATTCAGTTAACATTTTTATAAACCTAAAACCTTTAATGAATTCCCCTTGGTTGTTTCAATCAAGTAACAACATCCATAAACCAAAAAAACCTTTTTACCAAAAGAGTAGGTTTGAATTCCTTCCAGAAAACAGTTATTACTTTAAAGTTATCAAGTGATCTGGGGACACCGTTTAACATGCAGACAGAGAGAGACACAAGACAGACCTCTGACTCCAGCTTCCAAATGTAAAACCAAAGTAAAACTCAGAGCCACAGCCAACTCCCAGCTCAAAAACGAAAGTAAAAACCCAAAGCCACAGCCTAGCTCCACCCACACAATGACATGTCTGAAGCCGTTTGATAATACAAAACAGTTCTTAAAGGGACACTCCCATGACACTCCTTAATTGGAGAAAAATTAATTGGGTACTCTAAATTTATTTTTAAAAAATTCCTTTGTAAGGTATAAAGGATCAAACACAACACATTCCAGTAGCTCCGGCAGCTCTGAATTCCGAAGATCGCCACCAACGGGCATGGCGACATCTTCACCCCTGCGATCTGAACACTCCTTCAAAAATCGGGGTCCAAAACCACACTAATCTCGGACATGACCAAAACATATGGACCTGATTGCCAGCCTCCTCCACTTCTCTTGCACTTATCCCCTACCTCTGTGATGAACCCGTTCATACAAGCCTGCGCCATATGAGCCTTGTGCACCACTTTAAACTGTACCAGATTCATCCTAGCACAAAATGATGTTGCATTAACCCAGTGCATAATTTCACTCCAGACCTCCCATCCCAATTCTACTCCTAGCTCTTCCTGCCACTTCTGGTTTATCCCCTCAATCTCCGTATCAAGCAAACACCCGTAAATGTCCGCAATCGTCCCATCCCCTAGCTCGTCCTGTGTTAACAACCTGTCCAGCAAGGTATGCTCTTTCCGCACATAGTTCTGCACCTGCATGTACCTGACCTCATTCCCCTCGTCAACTGGTACTCCCCTGCAGCTCTCCCAACCTTGTGAACCTCCCTCCCATGAACAGATCCCTAATCCACTCCACCCCTTCCCTCTGCCAATGCCTCAAGTCGCATCTATCACCATTGCCACACCTTCTCCACATTCGCCTCTCAATAGTGGTACAGCAGATTTGGGAGAGCCACCCCCGCCGCGGCATCTTGCCTGCCCAATAAAAATGCCAAAATTAATCTGTCCACTTTTCGGAGGAGCGCCGTTGGCAGGAATATCAGGAGGGACTGAAAACCCCCCCAGAAACCTTGGATGGACATTCATCTGTACTCTCCTCGCCAGTGACAGCAGATGGGCACCCCACCTCTTCAAATCCCCTTTCACCCCCTCCACCAAACTGGCCAAATTCCACTTATACATTGCGGGTCACCTGAATACCAAATATCTAAACCGGCCTCTGGCCAGTCTGAATGGTAGGGCGCTCACCGGAAACACTTCACTTTTTGTCACATTCAATTTGTATCCCGAAAAAGTGCCAAACCGCCCCAATATGTCCATTATCTCATCCATGATTCTATGATACGCTCCCAATGGATTTGAAATGTGCAGCAGTAAGTCATCTGCAAGTAATGAGACCCTTTGCTGCCTGCCTCCCCTTACAATGCGCGGCCACTCTCTTGATGCACTGAGCGCAATGGCCAAAGGGTCAATAGCACAAACAACAACGGCCACCCCTGCCCCATTCCCCGATATAGTTGGAAATCTCCTGAGCTCATCCTTGCACTAGCCATGGGGGCAGTATATAGTAAGCGCACCCTGGAGATAAACGTAGCCTGAACCGCCCCAGGATTTCCAATTAATACCTTCACTCTACCCTATCAATACCTAGTCCGCATCCATGGGCTCAATAACCTCTGGCACCTTACCCTTTAATGGAGTCACAGCCACATTCAACAATCGGCTAATATTGCTCAACAACTGCCACCATTGAATGAAACCTGACTAGTCCTCTGGCACGCACCTCTCCAGCCACCTAGCTAACACCTTAGCCAGCACCTTTGCATTGCTATTTAAAAAGGAGATGGGCCTGTTTGACTCGCACTCTTCTGGGCCCTTATCCTTCTTGGGGATTAAAGAAATTGATGCCACAGAAGCTCCCTCTGTGCCGACGAATCATTAAACATCACCAGAAGATGTGAGGCCAACTTTACTGAAAATTGTTCTAAAATTCTACCGGGAAGCCATCACGTTCAGCTCCTTCCCCGATTGCATCAACCCAGTTGACTCCATGACCTTCTGTAGTCCCAGAAGCGCCTCCAGTCCCTGCCCCTCTCTCTCTCTCTCTCTCTCTCTCTCCGGGAACACCCAACACATCCAAAAAGCATCCCGCCTCCCCTCGGGGCTCAGAACTGTACAGCCCACTGTAGAATGCCTCAAATGCCCCCCCCCCCCCCCATCCCTCACCTGCACTATTTCCCGCATGGCTGCTTGTCATCGCAACTGATGCGACAGCAGGCGGCTGGCTTTCTGAACCCCCCGAGATTGCCAAAGCTGCCCACCGCCTTCTCTATCATCAACAAATCAAATTCCCGTTGCAATTTCTTCCGCTCTGCCATAACATCCTGGTCAGGGCGACTAAGTACCACCGATCCACTTCCAAAATTGTCCCCTCCCCACCAACCTCTGTCTCTCCTCCCTCTCCACCGTATCTCTATGGACCTTGTACGATATTACTTTTCCCCCCACACCACTGCCTTCAGCACCTCCCGAAACGTGGAAGGCGAGACCTCCCTGTTTTGGTTGAACTCTACACACCGCTTTATCACCACCCCTTCATCACCAAAGTCACCTTTCCACAAAACGTTTTATCTGCCAGCAGCACTGAATACATCCTCCACGAGGGTCTCCGTGCCCAGCCCATGCAGAGCCTTGCATCCGTGTAGTGCCACGATCACCACATATTCCACCCCTACTATCCTGGGAGCACCGATTTCCCCACCATGAAAAGATCTATATGGGAATATACACGGTGCACGTGGGAGAAGTAGGCAAACTCAACCCCCACCCCGTAAAAATCTGGTCCATGAGCACCCCCACCCAGCCCCTTCACCATTCCCAACCTGACCAGCGACTTTGGATTTGACTGATCTCTCCAAGGGTCAATCGCTCCCCCCCCCCCCCCCCCCATTATTAATTGATGCGAATCCTGGTCCTGGATGGCCGCCATCATCACCTTGCTAAATTTTGCATTGCCCCAGTTGGGCTAACGACGTTTACTAACACAATTGGTGCTCACTCCAAGACTCCGCTCACCATCATGGACTGATCCCCAGAGTTATTGGGGGAAGATCGCAGTCGAAGCTGGCGAGGAAGGTCTGTTGGCCAACGCTGGAAACAGTGGCTCCTGTGTCCATATCCCCAACACCAGAGGATGCCTGTTCACTTGCACTGTGATTTGGATCGGTGCCACCTTCGGGTCATAATGCAGTTAAGCTGTATCATGCTCTCCTTTTTTAAAAACATTGTTTTATTGGTATTTTCAAAATTTATAAACTGATATATATATGTTGGCCGTGTTTATTCGCTGTACAATACAGAAATGGTTGTCCTTTCCTTCCCTTAATTTCCCGTATTTACACTCTGCCGCCCTCTGGCTCGGCGTGTGGTCCCCTTGTCTCTCTCTCTCTCTCTCTCTCTCTTCCCCCCCCCCCCCCCCCCCCCCCCAACAAACTTTGGTTGTGTTTCCCCTGTGATTTTGGGGGGGGGGGGGGGGGGTTGCTCACCCCCTCCCACCTTGTGTCCCTCCAGCCTTTTCTCCTCTTTGTGACTTCCGCAGATGGGAGCCATGGGGGACATCCTAGTCAGCCCGAAGTGCTGCCTTAATTGGGCCCACGATTTCAGTGTGGCTGCTACCACTGGGCTTGATGTGTACTTTGCCGAGGGGGATGGGAGTGCTACTGTACCAAGGCCTGGAGAGTCGTCTCCTTGCGGGGGGCCTCCTCCATCCGCACCCACTCTGAGTTGGGTTCGTTTACACATCCCCTCACTCTTTCTGCCATTGCTGCCCAGTGGTAGTACTGCAGGTTTGGTAATGCCAAGCCACCTTTGATTTTCCTCCTTTGCACTGTCAGTTTGGGAACTCTCTGGTTCTTCTCTTCTCTTTCTCTCCCCCCCCCCCCCCCCCCCCCCCCCCCCCCCAAACAAATACACGCACAAACACCATAATTAAGCTGTCTATGTTTTGGAAAAAGAACTTGGAAATGAAGATCGGTATGGATATAAACTGGAAGAGGAACTTTGGCAGCACGCTCATCTTGATCGTCTGCACTCCCCCCCGCCCTCTAGGTCCTTTTTAACTTCCTCCACCAGCCTGCTCAGGTTCCATTTGTGGGCCTGTGACCAGTCTCTGGCTATTTGGATCCCCAGGTATCGGAATCTGTTCTGGGCTGTTTTAAACGTGAGTCCCTCCAGCTCTTCCCCTCTCCCGTTTGGGTTCACTGGGAATGCCTTACTTTTGCCCAGGTTGAGTTTGTAACCCGAGAATGTTCCGAACTCCTTCAGGATCTGATTGATTGCCTTCAGTCCTTCCTGCAGCTTCGAGACCTACAGGTCATCCACATAGAGTGAGATTCTATGCTCTGTCTCCTCTCTGGATGCCCTTCCAGCTTTTCAAGTCCCGCAGGGCTATCGTGAACAAGAGTGAGGGCAACGGACCATTCTTGCCTTGTGCCTCTTTGCAGCTGAAAGTATTCCGAGCTGGTGGTGTTGGTTTGAACACTCGCCGTGGGAGCATTTTACAGGAGTCTCACCCAGGCAGTGAATCCCACTGCTAGCCCAAACCGTTCCAGTACCTCGAGGAGAGTTCCATTCGACTCTGTCGAAGGCCTTTTCTGCATCCAGGGAAACGGATTAACTCTGTGTTCTCTCCTGGGGGTGGGGGGGAAGGGAGTGTCATTATTACATTCAGCAGCCGCCTGATGTTCGCAGTGACTTCCCTACCCTTTATGAAGCCTGTTTGGTCCTCTGCCACCACCTCTGGTACGTAGCTTGCCAGACTTTTGACCAAGACCTTTGCGAGTATTTTCGCGTATTAATTCGGCAGCGAAATGGGTCGAGATGATCCACATTCCGTCGGGTCTATATCCTTTTTGGGTATTGAGATTGTGGCCTGCGCTAACGTGGGAGGCCAAGTGTCCCTTGCTACCCGAGTCCGTGAAAATGTCCCTTAGGTGTGGGGGCAGGGCTAGTGTGAAATTTTTATAGATGTCTGCCGGGAACCCGTCGGGTCCCGGTGTCTTCCCCTCCTGCATGGAGATGATGCTCTCCATGATTTCTCCTAGATCTATTGGTGCTTCCGTCCCCCTCCGCCTGTCTTCCCCCACAACTGGTAGTTCCAGTCCTTCAAGGAGGCTCGGAGGTGAACAGGCCTCGGCAGAAGGTCTTGAATGCTTGATTGACCTCTTTTGGTTCTGCTACTAGTCTGCCTCTGATACCATCTTCTGATGGCGCCACATGCAAGGCCCTAGCTTGTGGTGACCTTAACAGGCGCCGGAATGTGGCGACTAGGGGCTTTTCACAGTAACTTCATTGAAGCCTACTTGTGAAATAAGCGATTATTATTATTCATCGGCAGCACTGAGTGGCATTCTCTCTGCCGTTTCTTGCGGCCCCGATCACCACATGTTCTTCATCCACACATCCGGCAATGTGGTCGGCCTACCTCCGGGCCGGTATCCTGTTGATCTGTGATGGCTTCTGATTACTCGGCCTGATTGCAGAATTGCGCCTTCGGTTGCCTCTTCGGTGGTGATCTGGCCATTCCAACACTGCCATGTGAGGTTGCGGGAGTCCGATATGGTGGGCAGGTCAAACTATGGACACCAAGCTCCTGTATCCCTTTCTCTGTATTTTCTCAGGAGAGTGGCAACCCAATAGCCCGTCTTGACTTGGCCTCCGCCAACAGCTTCCTTTGTGTGGCCATGTTACCTATACCATAAACAAGCCTCAACATTGCCAAGAGGAACAGCTTGAAGTCAGTGCTCCGCTAGCCACCTAAGGCGTGTCAAAAAGTCAGTCACCGACTCACCCGGGGACTGTATAGCCGCGTTGAACCTATAGTGCTGCATTATATATTTTTTAATAAATACATTTAGAGCATCCAATTCTTTTTTCCAATTAAGGGGCAATTTAGCACGGCCAATCCATCTACCTTGCACATTTTTTGGGTAGTGGGGGTGAGACCCACGCAGACACAGGGAAAATATGCAAACTCCACTTGGATAGTGACCTGGAGCTGGGATTGAACCTGGGTCCTCGGCGCTGCGAGGCAGTAGTGCTAAAACATTGCATTATATCGTAAGATTTTGGATCATGGTGTTCAGCCACTAGTGCAACCAACTCATCGAGCGATTGGAGTCCGGTGAGGCTGGGTACGTAAGGTTCTTTGTAATCCCAAAGATCGGAGTCCTGCAAGCTGTCAGGAGAATCACTTTTTGATGGTCTTCCCCCAAGATACCATTGGCCTGAAAGAAGTACTTCATACGTTTTGCATATTGGCCCCAATCTTCCAGGCCTGCGTCAAAAGCCTCTAGCTTACCAAATAGCAGTATTTTTAAACCTTATGTCCTCACATTCTTGCATAGTAGTCATCCGGGGTGGCTGGTAATCTTAAAGCGCATCAGGAGTTTCCTTTTTCCTCATCGTCAGCTTTAATAATAATAATAATAATAATCTTTATTGTTGCACGTAGGCTAACACTGCGATGAAGTTACTGTGAAAGGCCCCTAGTCGCCACATTCCGGCACCTGTTCGGGTACACGGAGGGAGAATTCAAAATTTCCAAATTACCTAACAGCACATCTTTTTGGACTTGTGGGAGGAAAGCGGAGCACCTGGAGGAAACCCACGCAGACACGGGGAGAACGTGCAGACTCTGCACAGACAGTGACCCAAGCCGGGAATCAAATCTGGGACCCTGGTGCTGTGAAGCAGCAGTGCTAACCACTTTGTTACCGTGCCGCCCTTAATGACCAAGGAAGTCAGTAGTAGGAACGAAAATAGTTATTTTACTTTTAACAAAAAGCTGCCCATGGCATTAAATATCCACAATCACAGTCCCCGTTGGGACAACCAACGTACCTGTCTCTGCTTGGGCTGGCTTTTGCGCTCAGGTCAACGAACCACAGCTGGGTGGGAAGCTTGTACTCCACAAGCCACATGGGGAGATCAATGGGGGGGGTGGGGGGAGGAGGAAGTATAGTGTTATGTTTTTCCTGGTGATACAAATGAAAGTAACATTTTCTTTAACCAAAATTATTTTTATTGCTAATGTGTGACACTTGGCAGCCAATATCATCTTGATTTGTTTATTTCTCTAAGGGTACATTTGGTGTGAGTTAGCATTGTAATACCAAAATTGTGTTCATGTTGTCAATACGATTATTTGACTTCGAGACGATGCATTGCATTTCTTCCCATTAGTCATGACACATTGTCAGCTGAGTGCTATTGTGCAGGAATTGGAGGTGGTATTAATACATTGAATGAAGAACTACTAACGTTTATGGACTTTAGGTCATGAACCAGGTTGTTTCCTTGCAATTCACATCACACTAGATTAAATGGTGTACAAGCCCTATGCTTTTTCAGTTTTAATTTTCATAAATAACGCAGAAACTTTTTTTTAACTACCCCATGGAAAGTTTATGTGGATTGGCCATGCTAAATTGCCTCTTTGTCTCCAAAGATGTGCAGGTTAGGTGGGGTTGCGGGGAGTGGGCCTGGGTTGGGGGGGGGGGGGTGCCCTTTCAGAGGGACAGTGCAGATTCTACAATGTAGGAATTCTATGAAATCGGGAAAAAAACATCTGGCACAAATTGCGGTAAAGCTACTGCTTGATGTGCATTTTGAGTTTTTAACAATGTGGATCTTTCTGTTGTAGCAAAGCATATATATATATATGAGAATGGATGTAGCCTTCCATCCGGGAATTTCAATCCAAAGAAATTAATGTTTCCCCAAAGGAAGGGCACCAACCTTTCCTTTGTAACTCTGGCAATACAGACTTTGGCTTTGGCATATCTAATCTCATTGCTATTTCTTCACTGGTACAGTACAATTGTGAGAACAATCCCATTCTTTCATTTGTTAATTGATCGCCATATCAGACGTTTGTAGTTGTTTATCTCTCATGTTTTGGTGTGAAACCCTTCATCTTGAAATTGTATTGGTAACAAATTTGAGTTGAGGATACTAAAGCATAGCAGCTGCTAATTTACCATTCACCATCCTGTGGCAGCTGAATGATGACTTTGAACTTGAAAATGAATCCTGTGGCTTCTTATTTCCAACTCGGCTGAATGAATAAATATTTTAAATAGATGGCGAGGTAACATTGCGCAATAACTAGTCATTGTTGACCTTCATGGCAATTGCATAATATTTTCTGAGGTGATTTATTATCCCTACTATATTCTAACATCTCTGTTTCGCTGCATTTATTTGGAATAATCCAGCAACTAAAAGCCAGTTAGCCTAATGTCAATAATGGGAAATTTTAAAACAAACTTACTGTAACAAAATGATTTGGCATTTAGAAAAGAATGGGTACATAGAACATAGAACGATACAGCGCAGTACAGGCCCTTCGGCCCACGATGTTGCACCGAAACAAAAGCCATCTAACCTACACTATGCCATTATCATCCATATGTTTATCCAATAAACTTTTAAATGCCCTCAATGTTGGCGAGTTCACTACTGTAGCAGGTGGGGCATTCCACGGCCTCACTACTCTTTGCGTAAAGAACCTACCTCTGACCTCTGTCCTATATCTATTACCCCTCAGTTTAAAGCTATGTCCCCTCGTGCCAGCCATTTCCATCCGCGGGAGAAGGCTCTCACTGTCCACCCTATCCAACCCCCTGATCATTTTGTATGCCTCTATTAAGTCACCTCTTAACCTTCTCTCCAACGAAAACAACCTCAAGTCCATCAGCCTTTCCTCATAAGATTTTCCCTCCATACCAGGCAATATCCTGGTAAATCTCCTCTGCACCCGCTCCAAAGCCTCCACGTCCTTCCTATAATGCAGTGACCAGAACTGTACGCAATACTCCAAATGCGGCCGTACCAGAGTTCTGTACAGCTGCAACATGACATCCTGACTCCGGAACTCAATCCCTCTACCAATAAAGGCCAACACTCCATAGGCCTTCTTCACAACCCTATCAACTTTCAGGGATCTATGTACATGGACACCTAGATCCCTCTGCTCATCCACACTTCCAAGAACTTGATCATTAGCCAAATATTCCGCATTCCTGTTATTCCTTCCAAAGTGAATCACCTCACACTTCTCTACATTAAACTCCATTTGCCACCTCTCAGCCCAGCTCTGCAGCTTATCTATATCCCTCTGTAACCTGCTACATCCTTCCACACTATCGACAACACCACCGACTTTAGTATCGTCTGCAAATTTACTCACCCACCCTTCTGCGCCTTCCTCTAGGTCATTGATAAAAATGACAAACAGCAACGGCCCCAGAACAGATCCTTGTGGTACTCCACTTGTAACTGAACTCCATTCTGAACATTTCCCATCAACCACCACCCTCTGTCTTCTTTCAGCTAGCCAATTTCTGATCCACATCTCTAAATCACCCTCAATCCCCAGCCTCCGTATTTTCTGCAATAGCCTACCGTGGGGAACCTTATCAAATGCTTTGCTGAAATCCATATACACCACATCAACTGCTCTACCCTCGTCTACCTGTTCAGTCACCTTCTCAAAGAACTCGATAAGGTTTGTGAGGCATGACCTACCCTTCACAAAGCCATGCTGACTATCCCTGATCATATTATTCCTATCTAGATGATTATAAATCTTGTCTCTTATAATCCCCTCCAAGACTTTACCCACTACAGACGTGAGGCTCACCGGTCTATAGTTGCCGGGGTTGTCTCTGCTCCCCTTTTTGAACAAAGGGACCACATTTGCTATCCTCCAGTCCTCTGGCACTATTCCCGTAGCCAATGATGACATAAAAATCAAAGCCAAACGTCCAGCAATCTCTTCCCTGGCCTCCCAGAGAATCCTAGGATAAATCCCATCAGGACCCGGGGACTTATCTATTTTCAGCCTGTCCAGAATTGCCAACACCTCTTCCCTACGTACCTCAATGCCATCTATTCTATTAGCCTGGGTCTCAGCATTCTCCTCCACAACATTATCTTTTTCCTGAGTGAATACTGATGAAAAATATTCATTTAGTATCTCGCCTATCTCTTCAGACTCCACACACAATTTCCCATCCCTGTCCTTGACTGGTCCTACTCTTTCCCTAGTCATTCGCTTATTCCTGACATACCTATAGAAAGCTTTTGGGTTTTCCTTGATCCTACCTGCCAAATACTTCTCATGTCCCCTCCTTGCTCGTCTTAGCTCTCTATTTAGATCCTTCCTCGCTACCTTGTAACTATCCATCGCCCCAACTGAAACTTCACACCTCATCTTCACATAGGCCTCCTTCTTCCTCTTAACAAGAGATTCCACTTCTTTGGTAAACCACGGTTCCCTCGCTCGACGCCTTCCTCCCTGCCTGACCGGTACATACTTATCAAGAACACGCAGTAGCTGATCCTTGAACAAGCTCCACTTATCCAGTGTGCCCAACACTTGCAGCCTACTTCTCCACCTTATCCCCCCCAAGTCACGTCTAATGGCATCATAATTGCCCTTCCCCCAGCTATAACTCTTGCCCTGCGGTGTATACTTATCCCTTTCCATCATTAACGTAAACGTCACCGAATCGTGGTCACTGTCCCCAAAGTGCTCTCCTACCTCCAAATCCAACACCTGGCCTGGTTCATTACCCAAAACCAAATCCAACGTGGCCTCGCCTCTTGTTGGCCTGTCAACATATTGTGGCAGGAAACCCTCCTGCACACACTGTACAAAAAACGACCCATCTAATGTACTCAAACTATATCTTTTCCAGTCAATATTTGGAAAGTTAAAGTCTCCCATAATAACTACCCTGTTACTTTCGCTCTTATCCAGGATCATCCTCGCCATCCTTTCCTCTACATCCCTAGAACCATTTGGAGGCCTATAGAAGACTACCAACAGGGTGACCTCTCCTTTCCTGTTTCTAACCTCAGCCCATACTACCTCGGAAGATGAGTCCCCATCTAGCATCCTCTCCGCCACCGTAATACTGCTTTTGACTAGCAGCGCCACACCTCCCCCTCTTTTGCCTCCTTCTCTGAGCTTACTAAAACACCTAAACCCCGGAACCTGCAACATCCATTCCTGTCCCTGCTCTATCCATGTCTCCGAAATGGCCACACCATCGAAGTCGCAGGTACCAACCCATGCTGCCAGTTCCCCAACCTTATTTCGTATACTCCTGGCATTGAAGTAGATACACTTCAAACCACCTACCTGAACACTGGCCCCCTCCTGCGACGTCAAATCTGTGCTCCTGACCCCTCTACTCTCATTCTCCCTTACCCTAAAACTACAATCCAGGTTCCCATGCCCCTGCTGCATTAGTTTAAACCCCCCCCCCCAAAGAGCACTAACAAATCTCCCCCCCCCCAGGATATTTGTGCCCCTCAGGTTCAGATGTAGACCATCCTGTCTGTAGAGGTCCCACCTTCCCCAGAAAGAGCCCCAGTCATCCAGAAATCTGAATCCCTCCCGCCTGCACCATCCCTGTAGCCATGTGTTTAATTGCTCTTTCTCAAAAGGTAAATGAATGAAAGTCAATATTTGCTGAAAGGAATTTTCAATTCTGAAGGGAACGAGATAAAAAAACTCTCCACTGATTAGAGTGATAACTTAGCACAAAGGAAGATGGCTGTGACTGTTGAAGGTCAATTATCTCAGTCCCAGGACATCACTGCAGGAGTTCCTCAGCTGTTTCATCAATGACCTTTCCTCTATCATAAAGTCAGAATTGGGGATGTTCACTGATGATTGCACAATGTTGAGCACCTTTTGTGACTCCTCAAATACTGAAACAGTCCTTTCCTATAGCAAGACCAGGACAGCATCCAGGCTTTTGTTGAAAGTGGTAAATAACATTCACACTACTCAAGTGCCAGGCAAGAACCATAACTAACTGGAGAGAATCCAACCATCTCCTCTTGACAATTGATGGGATTCCATCGCTGAATCTCCTACTATCTAAGTCCTGGGGGGGGGGGTTACCGTTGACCAGAAACTGAGCTGGACTAACCATATAAATATTGTGGCTACAAGAACAGGTCAGAGGCTTGAAATTCTGCAAAGAATAACTCACCTTCTCACTACCCAAAGCCTGTACACCACCTACAAGGCACAAGTCAGATCTGTGATAGAATTCTTTCCACTCGAGTGGATGAATGCAACTCCAGCAACACTCCAGAAACTTGCCACCATCCAGGCCAAAACAGTCTGCTTGACTGGCACTCCATTCACCACCTTCAACATCCACTTCCTCCACCACTGATGTGCATTGGCAGCAGTGTGCAAATCCACAAGATGCACTGCAGCAACTGACAGAGGCTCCTATGACAGCACCTTCCAAACCCAAACTCTACCATCTAGAGGATTTGAGGTTGGCAGATGCATGGAACACAACCAGCTGGAAACTCCGCTCCAAGTCACACCATTGTGACTTGGAACTAATCTGCTGTTTCTTCAGTCCTGGACTCTCTTCTGACAGTGCTCTGTGTGTACCATACCAGCACCAAATGGACTGCTGTGATGAAAAAAGGCGGCTTGCCACCATCTTCTCAATGGCAATTGTCCTTTAGTGAAGGAAATCTGTCATCCTTACCTGATCTGACTTATGTGTGACTCCAGACCCACCGTGATGTGGTTGACTCCTAAATGCCGTCAGGAATATTTTTTTTTGCACTGTAGGGACTGTAGTGTTCCCCAGGTTGGTATTTTGCTTATTAATGATCCATACTTGGGTATGCAGTGCATAATTTCAAAATTTGCAAATTTTACAAAACTCAAATGTTATAAACAAGACAGATTGTTACAGACTTCCAGAGTGCATCCAAATGTAAAAAAGTAAAATACATGGTAGAAGAAATTTCCCGTACCCGCCTCCCCGAACAGGCGCCGGAATGTGGCGACTAGGGGCTTTTCATTGAAGCCTACTCGTGACAATAAGCGATTTTCTTTTCATTTCATTTAACAGGAGTATGAAGGAATGCATTTAAGAAGGATGGATGAGGAGAGGCAATGTGAACTATATTTAAAGGGTGTCCTAGAGCAGAGAGACGTGATAGTGTATATATCTTTGAAGGTGGCAGGTCAAGCTGAAAATTCCATGTTTTAAAAAAATGGGATCCTTGGATTTATTGATAGTGGAAGAGAATGCACATGTAATAAATTGATGCTAGACTTTGTAGAACATTGGTTAGGCTTTACTGGTTAGGCCTCTTCTGGAGTATTCTGTTCAATTCTGGGTGTCATACTTTGGTAAGAATGTCTGAGCCTCGGAGAGAGTACAGAATACAGGGGGACTTCCGTTCTATGGAGATCCTGGAGAAACTGGAGTTCTTTGAACAGAGAAGCTCAAGGAGAGCTTTAATAGAATTTAACTTAATTATGAAGGTTTTTGATAAGATAAATAAAGAGAACTGTTCTTAGTGGAAGAAAGATCAATAACTAGAGAATACAAATTAAGATGTTTAGCAAAAGAACCAGAGGCGATGTGAGGAGACATCTGGGTTGTCATCTGAATTGTAATACCTAAAGAAATGGTGGAATCAGATTCCGTCAAAACATTCAAAAGAGAATTAGATAAGTACTTAAAAAGAAAAAACATACAGAGCTATGGAGGAAAGAGTAGGAAGGTGGGAATAGTTCCACCAGATCTGGCACAGACACTGTGTTGCAACTAATGGCCTCCTGTGCTGTATAATTCCATGAAATGAGCCTGTGATACTATTTCAAAGAAGGAGAGTCTTTCTCCTCAAAGTTACGGCTCTGCCAACAAACTTTGCAAATCTATCATATCATCATGCTGCGTGAAAATTGGCTGCCATGTTTCCTTACATTACATTACAATAGTGACTCGAGTTCAAAAGTACTTTATTGGTTGTAAAGTGCTTTGGGGTGTCCTAAAGTTGTGAACGGCACTATATAACTGCATTTTTCCCCTACATGCCTGAATTGACAAGAATTTTCAATGGCTGATGAAACCAGGGAATCATTAATTGAATGTATTATGTGCTGTACTTGCATTATCCATATCTGGGTTAGCAAAGATATTGGGCAAATTGCAGATACTGTGAAGCAGAATTGTTTTTTTCCTCCTAAATCTGCCATCAAACATACATTTGTGGACACAATCTGTCCATGCATATCTGTCTTTGCCTCTTGTTGTTTCCCCACCACCTCCCACTCGACCCACCCTACTCCCTGCATGTCCCTCAACCGTCAGCATAATCAATAGGGCAATTAGGGCAGCACGGTAGCATTGTGGATAGCACAATTGCTTCACAGCTCCAGGGTCCCAGGTTCGATTCCGGCTTGGGTCACTGTCTGTGCGGAGTCTGCACATCCTCCCCGTGTGTGCGTGGGTTTCCTCCGGGTGCTCCGGTTTCCTCCCACAGTCCAAAGATGTGCAGGTTAGGTGGATTGGCCATGATAAATTGCCCTTCGTGTCCAAAATTGCCCTTAGTGTTGGGTGGGGTTACTGGGTTATGGGGATAGGGTGGAGGTGTTGACCTTGGGTAGGGTGCTCTTTCCAAGAGCTGGTGCAGACTCGATGGGCCGAATGGCCTCCTGCACTGTAAATTCTATGAATAAGGGTGCTCCACTTCAGGATTACCTGGCGGATTATTCAGTATTCTTTTTAAATCATGCTGTTGTAATTTAACTTTTCGGCCAGCATTTATTGCCCAACCCTTAAGGGCATAGGAATGGGCAATAAATGCTGGCTGAGCCAGCGACCCACACATTCCATAATTAATTTTAAAAAAGCTTAATTTCGGAGTTATTTTTTAGATTACTGATGGAAAGGCAACTAATTGTGAGGAAATGATCTCCCCATAATCATTCTTGGCTAAGTATTCACTGACACATTTTTCACAAAACAGTCAATCAATATTCAGCGTTTCAAACGCATCTTCTTGTCTACTCTGACCTGCTAGTCAAATATCCATACTGCAATCATATAGCAGAAATCTAAATTTGGTCCAATGTGTATGACCATTTGTTAAATAATTTGCTAAAATTATGGACCATATCTTAGGCACAAATGCTTGTCATTGACATGATTCATGGAAAAATAAGTTTTAGATGTTTGAATCTCTAAAGCTGGCTGAGGTACATCAATATATTGCCAGGGGGGAAAAATCATTTGGGTAGAACAGAGAGGTGCGCTAAATAGTTAACTTTTCAATTATGAATCTGACACCACCTCTGACTCCTGTGGCTCAGCTGAACATAGTATTGTATCGTTAACAACATATTCTATTAATTTAGGTATAATAGCCTTGGGTATTATAGTAAAAGTTGGGGTGGCAGGAGTAGAGGAGTCTTTGAACTATTTCTGGTTCTCTTTTAATGGCTTTTTTCTCAGATGTGCAACACCATACCATTTTGATTTTGCTGGTAGAAATGCTGGTCTGTTTATTCAGAAGAACTTGAGTGGCTTTGAGGTACAAATGAAATGGTGATTTCAGCCTTCCCTTAAGTTTCTCACATTATAGTGCCGAGTAAGGAATGTGCCAAAGGTTAGATTAACTTGTGGGCAATACAGAGTAGGTTCAGTCATGTGTTCGGATAAAGAGTTCTGCAATATTGTGGGAACTAGTTGTTGTGACATTTCACTTGTCTGATGTAAATTTATGAAACTTCATTAATCTTAATTACTTTTATGATTGCTGAAATCAGTCTTGGGAGAATGTCAATTTCTAGCTACATGAATTGTGGCTGATTTGTCATTCCATCTTCAAAATAGCTTTGAAGGGTACTTCTATTTAAGATTACTCCACAGATCATGGGCAGTGTTCTAGTTCTTTTGTTTTAATTATTACTAATGTAATCTGACATTCACAGTATTACTTGTGTGCTTAAATTAATATTGTATATGTTATGTTCTCACTGCACCTTGCTGCAGCATTTAAAACAACGAGCACACTGATTTTTCTCATTGGCATCTATTTTTGTTACGGTCAATATGTACCATTTTATTAATTTTAGTTTGGTTACAAATAAATTCATATCATTTTGTTGGAAATTCTTCCCTTTGATCAGAGAATTTGTTTAAAAATTGTCCTCAAGGCCAGCATGACAGCACTACATGTTTTAATCATTTTTCCTATGAAACCCTTTTTGATAAGGTGTTTTTATTTACTTATAAATGTAGTATGCACAAAATGGAATCCAGATTTTTAATTAACAAGGAGAAGCAAAGATAATTGCAAAAAATCATTTCATACCCCCATGAGCATCTAGTCATTTGCTACAACTTTCTGGCCTCGTAACGGAGCTTGGGCCGTTTCAGCTTCATATGATAAGTTCAGTCTGAGCTGGTGTCTTATTTCTGTGGCAAGTCAAGACAAAGAGTTTCATTCAAACCATGAAAAAGGATGGAACAAGTGATCTGAGGAATTGCAGCAGGGCAATCTAGGATGCAGACAGATGTCTGATATCTCAACATCAATTGTTATGTTGTGTGGGGAAGAGATGTTGGGTCACCAGCACCATACTGTGGGCCTAACCTTTAATTGGGTAAAATAGATTTACTTAATGGTTACTTTTTCTCACTGACATTTCTGAGTTGTCTTTCCTTTGTCTTGCAAAATATAATACATATTTATTTAATGATGTCATTGTTTGCATTTAATTTTAATGAATTTTAGTTTTACTTTATCTCTATCCTGGGAATTGAACAAATCATAAGCATGAAATAAATAAAGCTTGAATTATGGGAAAGGGATGGTTTGGAATTGCTGCTGTCACACCCCAGCCAAAGTCTTTTTGTTTGAAAGTAGAATCAAAGGAATGTTAAAAACGCACAGTTAAAGAAAGAAATCAGTTCCACTCTTTCAAGTTTTATGTGTTTGAAGCCTGCTAATGGTGTTCAAAATTCATGACACAAAATACTTTAGTTGTAAGGTTTTGTACATTTTTTTATACTCTGCACACTTTAAAAACGTCATCAACAAAGCAGGGGTTTTTATATGCAGCCAATCAAAATATATTACTTTCTTTAATTATTTTACTTAGCTGCAAGTCTTCTCTCTCTCTCTTCATTAAGAAAGCTACATATTATAATTAATCTATTTGCCAGGGCTGTTGTCTTTGCGGCTGTTGGGTGGCTATCACCGGGGAGGGGGGGCGGTGGGGGGGGGGGGGGGGGGCGCGGGGGGGAAGAGAGAGAGAGAGACTTGTTCTTCTTTCTCCCTTGTTGAGTTCTGCACCCTCTTATTTTGCAGGAGGCTGAAGTAAAGAGTTTTGAGTGTGAGAATTGAATAGTGTGGTGAAGATAGAATTCTAACATTTATGGAGGGTGCATGTGAGGCATGGGTATGAGATGGCATTAAGATGAGGGTAGGTTTAAGTGTTGTCTGTTCTGATGGAGATATGAGGAGATGCCTTGAATGAGAGGAGAGTAATGAGTGGAGCTACAAGGTGTGAAGGCCTGAGGAGTTTAATGCAGGAAAATTCGCGGAAAGCCAGAGTAGGGCTTGGCACTCAAAAGTGGAATGTTACTCACTTTTTTTGGCCTAATGAAGTAACTAAACCTCTTGCCACACTGAATCCAGGTTAAAGGGACCATGACCTGACTGACCTATGAATGTCACTTCCATCCACAGCTGTGTCTCTCAACCTGCAGCAAAGCCTATGGACAAAGAGCCAACGAACCAGGCGCCATCCTTCCCATGTACTTCCATTCCTTAGCTTGCAACAATCTGAGAAATCAGTCTGGAATGTAGATCCTTCCGGGATCCCTTTTGAGTTGAAAACCTTCCATTGATCATTGTGGGAAGGACCTGTTCTCCACTTGCATTTTCACTTAGGCACTTTAGACATGAGGTCACATCAATACCTATCATGTTAGAAGTTTTACGTGCGTTCTTTTCTCCTGTTCAACATAGACAACCATTCCCATAAGCAGCCCTTGTGATCTAGAGTGCATCTTTTTCTGACTCAATATCAAGGTCTAAGATGATGAGACTTGGAGATTGCAAAGCCTATCTTTAATATGCTGATTGCTCCTTCAGTGACACATTGCATTATTTATATGACTTTGATTGTAGCTCTCTGGGGCCTTGCTTGGATTCTTCAAGGCTATCAGAGAGTCACATTAAGTAGGTAGCTGTTGAGACAAAGCAGGTTCCTGGTAAGTCTATTCTATGGTGCAGAGTTCAGGAAAGGTGAACTGGCACAAGGCAAAAATCATCACAACAGTTCCTTGAAATCTTGTGCACACTTACATTGTCAAGCTATCTGCAGTTGCAAACCAGCTGTACTTGATGGAGTGGAAGTTCAAGAACACTCCTGGGAAATCTGGCAGTTAGATTTACAATTGTATGCAGTGAATAATCTTCTATAAGACCATAAGCTGTAGGAGCAGAATTAGGCCATTCGACCCATCGAGTTTGCTCTGCCATTTGATCATACAATAATAGAATTTACAGTGCAGAAGGAGGCCATGCAGCCCATTGAGTCTGCACTGACCCTTGGAAAGAGCACCCACTTAAGCCCACGCCTCCACCCTATCCCTGTAACCCCGTAACTCAGTAACCCCACCCAAACTTTTTGACACTAAGGGACAATTTATCTTGGCCAATCCACCTAACTTGCACATCTTTGGATTGTGGGAGGAAACCGGAGCACCCGTAGGAAACCCACGCAGACATGGGGAGAACGTGCAGAAGACTGATATGTTCCTCATCCCCATTTTCCTGATATTAAGCAAGACATCCCCTCATTAATCAAAAACACCAGATTTGTGCTTGAGCTGTTACCGACAGGACTACAGACCAAGAGCTGGAAGGTGGAATTAGACAGAATAGTTCTTTCTTAGAACTAGGAGCAGGATAGGCAATTTAGCTTTTCGAGCCTGATCCACCATTCGATACGATCATGGCTGATTTCATTGTGGCGTTGTCGTTCTCTGTAACCCGTCAACCCATTAGTAATCAAAAATCTATCTAACTCCTCCTTAAACTTGCTCACTGTCCCAGCATCCATACACTCTGGCGTAGTGAATTCCAGATTCATGACCCTTTGGAAGAAGTAGTTTCTCCTCATCTGTTTTGAATTTGCTACCCCTTATCCTGAGACTCTGACGTTTTATTTTAGAATGCCCCACAAGAAGAAGCATCCGCTCCACGTTTACTTTATCCATACCGTTCATCATCTTGTACACCTTAATTTGATCTTCCCTTATGGGCCTAAACTGCTCAATCTCTCTTCATAAGGCAATTCCCATATCTAGTGAACCTCCTCTGAACTGCCTCCAATGCCACAAGATCGTTCCTCAAATAAGGGGACCAAAACTGTGCACAATACTTCAGGTGCGGTCTCACCAATGCCTTGTACAGTTGCAGTAACACTTCCTTACCTTTTATACGCTATTCCTTTCGCTATAAATGCCAACCAGAAAAAGACTAATTTATCCTGACTCTGTGCTTTCTGTCTGTTAGCCAGTCTTCTATCCAAGCTAATAAATAACCACAATTCCATGTGATATAGTCTTGTGTATAAACCTTCTGTGTGGCACCTTGTCAAATGCCTTTTGGAAGTCCAAGTATACTACATCTACAGGATCCCCATTATTCACTTGGCTTGTAACATCTTCGAAGAACTCGAACAAATTAGTCAAACATGATTTACCCTTCATAATGCCATGCTGACTCTGATGGATTGTATTTTGACTTTCCAAATGACCTGATATTACTTCCGTAATAATGGATTCTAACAATTTTCACAAGAACAGAAGTTTAACTAACTGGTCTGTAATTTCCTACATTCTGTCCCCTCCCCGTTTCTTGAATAGGGGCATTATATTAGCATGTTTCCAATCCACTGGAACCAATCCTATGTCTAGGGAATTTTGGAATATTATAACCAATGGATCCACTATCTGGACTGCCACTTTCTTTTGACACCCTAGGATGTAGGCCATCAGGCTCTGGGGACTTGTCTGCTTTCAATCCCAATAGTTTGTTGAGTACGGTTTCTCTATTGATGCTGATTGTTCTAAGTTCCACACTTTCTATTACCTCTGAATTGCCCATGCCTATAGGGATGGTATTAGTGTGCTCCACCGTGAAAACCAAGATTAAAATATTGATTTAGCATCTCCGCCATTTCTGTGTTCCCCACTATTAACTCTCTGGTTTCATCTTCCAAGGGACCAACGTTCACTTTAGCAACTCTCATCCCTTTAGTGTATTTATAGAAGCTTTTGATATCCGTTTTGAAATTTTGCGCTAACTGTCTTTCGTAATTTACTGTAGCTCTTTTTATTACTTTTTAAGTAACCCTTTGTTTATGTTTGAAACTTTCCCAATCTTCCAGCCTGCCACTGGCCGTTGCAACATGTTATACCTTCATGTTTGTCTTTATATTGTCCTCAACCTCTTTGCTTAGCTATGGATGTTTTTTTAAAAATCTCTTACCCTCTTTCTTCCTCTCTGGAATATATTTTATTTGTGAGGAACTGAGTATCTCCTGAAACAACTGCCACTGTTCATCAGCTGTCCTGCCATTTAGCCTTTCTGCCCACTCTACTCAGGCCAAATCTGTCCTCATGCCTATGTAATTACCTTTGTTTAATCCCAGTACGCTAGTGTGGGACTTCACTCTCTTGCCTCCAAACTCGATTTGAATGCTACCATACTATGGTCACCATTCCCTAGAGGATCCTTAACTATGAGGTCATCAATTAATCCCCCCTCAATACACAATACCAAATCCAGAGTAGCTGCTCCCTGGTTGGTTCCACAGCATATTGATCGAAGAAACAATCTCTAATACATCAATGAATTCTCCCTCGAGGCTACCCACGCCAATTTTATTAATCTATTCCATGTGCATATTAAAATAACCATGATTATTGCCGTACCTTTCTTACAAACTCCTAGAACATACTCTGAACATGGGCGGCACGGCAGTACAGTGGTTAGCACTGTTGTTTCACAGCTCCAGGTTCGATTCCGGCTTGGATCACTGTCTGTGCGGAGTCTGCATGTTCTCTCAGTACTTGCGTTGGTTTCCTCCGGGCGTGCCAGTTTCCTCCCACAAGTCTCGAAAGATGTGCTATTAGGTGAATTGGACTTTCTGAATTCTCCCTCTGTGTACCCGAACAAGTGCTGGAATGTGGCGACTAGGGGGCTTTTCACAGTAACTTCATTGCAGTGTTAATGTAAGCCTACTTGTGACAAAGATTATTATTGTGAATCCTGCCTCTCTCTCTCAGCTCTTTATTGAAGTCCCGCCTCTGTGCTCTTTATTGAATTAAGTCCTCCCTCTCTCTCCACGCTCTTTATTGATGTCTCGCCTCTCTCTACGCTCATTGTTGGAGTCCTGCCTCTCTGCTCTTTATTGAAGACCCGTCTCTCTCTCTCTGCTCTCTTTATTGAAGTCTCATCTCTCTCTCTCTGCTCTCTTTATTGAAGTCTCATCTCTCTCTCTCTCTGCTCTCTTTATTGACGTTTACCCCTTCAATTCTCTTTATTGAAGTTCTGTCTCTCTTTCTGCACTCATTGTTGATGTTCCGCCTCTCTCTCTGCACTCTTTATTGAAGTCCCGCCTCACTCTCCGCACTCTTTATTGACGTCTCGTCTCTGTCTCTGTGCTCTTTATTGAAGCCCTGTCTCTCCGCATTCTTTATTACAATACTGCCTCCGCGTTTTTTATTGACGTCCCGCCTCTCCCCGTTCTTTATTGAAGTCTGCCTCTCTGTGCCTTCTTTATTGAAGTCCACCTGCCTCTCCCCACTCTTTATTGAAGTTCTGCCTCTCGCGCTCTCTCTCTCTCTCTTTCTCTCTCCCTAAGATCTTTATTAAAGTTCCGCCTCTCTCTCCGTGATCTTTATTGAAGTCCTGCCCCTCTCTCCACGATCTTTATTGAACTGCCGCCTCTCCTTGCTCTTGGAGTTCCACCTCTCTGTGCTCTTTAATGATGCCCTGTCTCTCTGCGCTTTTTGTTGAAGCCCCACCTATCTTTCTGTGCTCTTTATCATTTTTGTCCCATTATATAATTCAATAAAATTGACGAATTTCAGTTGCCATCATGCTGCTCAAGAATGATCCTCTAATTGGTCTTGAGAAGATGATGGTGAGCTGCCGCCTTTATTGCTGGGGGCCATGTGGTGTAGGTGCACCCACAGTGCTTTCTGGAATGGAATTCCATAATTTGGACCCAGTGGCAGTCAAGGAAGAAGATGTGGTTCCAAGCCACTGATAGTGTGGAACTGGAACGTGGTGATGTTCCATGCATCTGCTGCCCTTGTCCTTCTCAGTAGCAGAAGTCACAGGTTTGGAAGGTGCTGTCAAAGGTATCTTGACAAATTGCTATAGTGCATCTTGTAGGTCGCATAGGCTGCTGCCATAATGTCAGTGGTGGAAGGAGTGGATGTTAAAGTGATGGGTGGGGTGCCAGTCAAGTTGGTTACATTTGTCCTGGATGATGTTGAGCTTCCGAGTGTTAGAGTTGCACTTATTGCAGCTATTGGTGAGTATTCTGTCACACTCCTGACTTGTGTCTTGTGGATGGTGGAGAGGTTTTGGGGAGTCAAGGAGGTGGTGAGATACTATGAAGTGAAACACAGCCGTGACACATTGGGATTCCATGATGTCTTTTGCTTCCTCTGTTCCCTGATTTCCACAATTCATCAATTATCATTTTGTCCGACTATATAGTTCAATTAAGATGAACCAATTTCTATAGCCATCACGCTGCTCCAGAAACTCGCAAGTCAGTTATAAATGCTATGCTGACCTATAAAGCCACTGACTGATGTACTGCACGTCTGAGTTCGCTATGCTTCCCCTCCCCACAAACCAGAGTGTCTGCAAATTAAAATCCCCCTGCCCAGTTTTTTCCTAATTATTTGTTACGACTTAAGCAAATATAAGGTTGAAGTGCTGAATCTGAACAGAATTAGTGTTTGCTTCTTCAGACTTGAGCGGGCTAATGATTACAATGTTTATATTTGGCCAGTGGACAGAAAAGCATTAATGGTTCTAGCCAGATTCATTCCGAGTAATCAGTGAAGAAGGAAAGCCCTGCCGTTGTTAGAATAATAAAACTGCGATGCTAATTACAACCATTGAAGAAACAAACAATAAAAGGCCATTCTTGCTGTGTGTGGTCCATTAATTATCATTTCATTTTTCCCTTTGATTATACAGAACTGTTACCGTTGCTTGTCATCTGGAAATCAACATTTGTTTTCTGGAATTTTAGTTTTTTATGTGAGGTGTTGAAAACTCCCACTAAATTGCAGCTTTGATCGATGACCTGAAACCTGTTTAATATGTCCCAGGGTGGGATTTTCTGTGCAACTCGCCATGTGATTCGTGGCAGCGAAGGTGGCCTGCCATTGGGCAGTGACAGGATCTCCTGATCCTGCCGTTGTCAACGGGGTTTCATGTTGAATTTGTCCCTTGCTGCCAGGAAACTCGTGGTGGGGGAGCACCTTTGGCTGGACTGGAAGATCCTGCCGGTGTGAACGATGGGAGAATTCCAGCCATATTTGCAGTGGTACCGTACTTTTTCCTCAACCTAGGAGTTCATGAGAGAGAGAAATATTATCTCTGCAACAATTAAGAAGCCACGCTACTGTAATCAATAAAGAGTAACATCCAGAACAAATTCAATGTACTTTCAGAAATATTTTGTATTTGCCATTGAGCAGATGACTTTTGTAGCAAAGCTTTGCAGCAAATCTGAAATTTGTACAACTACCAGATGTGGGAGAAAATAGTCATTTAAAATTTCTCAAGAGTACTTGCATTGCATGTGTTTTTAAGATTTACAGCTAATGAACACTAAAGTCAGTCATCAATTTAGGGAAAATGTTTGCCATTCAAAACGTGAAACAAGTGTTGCTTTGTTATCGCTTTAAAAAAAAATACTACATCCACAAAAATGACGTCACATCTTTCCTGTCCTACACTTGTTTTGAGAAGTTGTAGAAAAATCTTCCATACATGTGTACGGAAGAGAAAAACTGGATTAAACTTGGTAACATTTGATGATGCGTGCCTCTCCTTTGGAAAAAGATGTGATTTTTCTGTGACCGCAGTAGCCACAGGAAATCAGCTCATCTGTATGCATAATTAGGGAAATGGGGGTGATTGAAGGGACTACAGACTATTCCTTGCAGCATTTCTAACTGCTGGTACAATGGTGAGAGAATAATAGCTGACTCTTTATTGCACTGGTCTTGATTTGATTTTTAATTGCGCCGAATTGTCAAGTGCAGAACTCACATTCTTATTGGTATGCATTACTATTAAATGCACAATACTTGTTTATGCTTTATATTTTTCAGAGGGTTAGGACAACTAATACTAAAGCCAAAATTTAATTTTACTTTTAAGCTAGTTTAAAAGAAATCACAGATAATTCTTGATGCCTTTGTATGCTTTGGAAACCTAAATGTTTGCTTTATTCTGCAATGACTGTTGGTTGTTAGAGTCTCCTTAAATAGGTCCCCAGCTGACCATATGTGTCATGAGTTAGAATTGCTAGCAACCTTGAGAAGGGGGGGGGGGGGGGGGGGGGCGGTGGTAAAAGGCTGGATCACAGCTGCATGCTTTGGGTGCTGGTGTGCTACACTGTATTCGTCAACTTTAGCAGTGAGCAGTAGTCTTGAGGAACAATCCCAGTTGAAGGAGGGAAACGGGAAATGTCAAATTGTAAAATACAGCTGGAGAAGATAGAATGTCATGAAGAAAATGGTACAGCTTTCAGACTATTTTGTATCCTGTATATTTTGATTCCTCATTGTGAAAGGGATTATATATATTCTGTTCATTCTGTATTTGTATGACAACTTAATCCCAGTGGTCAGAAGTTTGCGGCAGTTTTGCCAGACAGTAGGATTGTGGTCTGTTGTAAAAGGCTAGAAAATCTTTTTGTTATTTTGTGCAAGCTACATAGCACGCAAGTTACTATGAACTTTTTTAGTGAAAAAAGTTTGATGCATTTTTTTTGCATGGTCTTTCATTAATGTTTTCAGAAATGGGCCAAATGCTTATGTTAAATGTTTTATTTACACATTGTGCAAATTATTTCGGATAAAAATCACAGTTGAATTGAAGCTCAACTTTGCTGGTGCTCTGTTAACACTGTTGAATAGCTGGCTCTGGTCGCTGTAAAGAGAAGGATTTGTGATTTATTGTTTTTTTTTGTAATTTTGTTGCACCAGAACTGCAAAAGATCAGATTTTTGACATTTGTCACCCTTCCTTTTTTGAATTAGGATACAATTCAGATGATAACTGGGAAAGTAAGCCAGGGCAGTAAATTAGCAAGCTAGAGTGATACTCCGAATCTGTGTGCATGATGATGTGTTCCTGATATTTGTTGATAACTATGTTCACTGCATTTAAAAAAAAAACACACCTTTTCATGGGATGTGGGCATCGTTGGCTACGCCTACATTTATTGTCCAACCCTGATTGCTTGTGAGAAGGTGGTGGCGAGCCACCTTCAAGAACTGCTACGTTGATATGGTGTAGGTATCCCCACAGTAGTGTTAGGAAGGGAGTTCTAGTATTTTAATCCAGCAACTGTGAAGCACTGATGATATAGTTCCAGTTAAAGGATGTGTGTGACTTGGCGGGAACTTGCAAGTGGTGATGTTCTCATTTATACTAGGAATTGGAAAACATTTTGGAATTAGATTTAGTGGTGTTGAGCAACCAAAACGCTTTCTTACATTTCAGTGGTTTTCTATACTTCCACACATGTTTGGAGTGTGATGAATCGTCCACATTGCTATTTCTACCTAATTCCAAACAGGCTTGCTCTGTTATTTGGCTTGAGAGTGAAAGGAGTTGACCCTGTCAGGATATCCAATTAAATTCCTATTTGTTCATGAACGAGTATACACATTGTTGCTGTCAGGCTGGCAGAAGATGGACTGAACAGAGAACCTCTTTTGAACTTCTACAATGTGTTTTATTTGTTCTGGAAGCTGTCCAGGTGAAATGAAGAACAGAATGAAAATAGCGTAGGAAGTTAAATCTTTTAATTGTGCCTGTTTTATATTGCATTTGATGTATGGCTTCCATAAAGATTTACTGTTTTTAAACTATCATATTAGCAGATCAGTTATTTTCAAAATGCACAAAGGCTTTTACCTCGACTACAATTAAATGTTTGGTGGGGATGAAATTCTATACTACCAAACATATTTTGGTGTGGGAAGAGTTTTATTTCATCTATACTTAAATGGTTGAATGAGTGGGAAAACATTAATACTATCTTTTAATACTGGGTGGGGTAAACAAAAGTTTTCTATGACATGCGATACAATGTTTCAGGAGAGAAAAGGGTATTAATGCTACCTATAATGCAATGTTTTTGGGTGGATTAAGAGCTTTGTGCTGCTATAAATGTTTGTTGAGTAATATTTATGATGTCGATAATTTAAGGAAGTAAAGCTTTGAGGGGTTTTACAGCTCATTCCTGGCACGATGCTGCTTATTTGGAGGTTTTCATGGCTCTTCTGCCAAAGTTACAGTGGATGTGAACCCCTGTGGAATTTCACTCCCTAGATGTTTTTGTGGTGGTGTTGGAAATTAGGTTTAATGAGTACATACTGTGGATACAAGTATTGCTACCTACTTTGGATTGGATTTGTTTATTGTCATGTGTACCGGACAGTGAAAAGTATTGTTCTGCGTACAGTTCAGACAGATCATTCCGTACATGAAAAGAAAATACATAAGGGTAAACATAAAATACACAATGTAAATACATAGACACAGGCATCGGATGAAGCATACAGGAGTGTAGTACTACTCAGTAGAGAAGATGTGTGAAGAGATCAGATCAGTCCATAAGAGGGTCGTTTAGGAGCCTGGTAACAGCAGGGAAGAAACTAAATCTGTTATTGCGAGTTCTTAGACTTTTGTATCTCTTGCCCGATGGAAGAAGTTGGAAGAGTGAATAAGTCGAGTAGGAGGGGTCTTTGATTATGCTGCCTGCTTTCCCCAGGCAACGGGAGGTGTAGACCGAGTCAATGGATGGGAGGCAGGTTTGTGTGATGGACTGGACGGTATTCATGATTCTCTGTAGGTTCTTACGGTCTTGGGCTGAGCAGTTGCCATACCAGGCTGCGATGCAGCCAGATAGGATGCTTACTATGGTGCATCTGTAAAAGTTGGTAAGAATCAATGTGGCCATGCCGAATTTCCTTAGTTTCCTGAGAAAGTATAGGCGCTGTTGTGCTTTCTTGGTCGTAGTGTCGGCATGGGTGGACCAGGACAGATTGTTGGTGATGTGCACACCTAGGAATTTGAAGCTGTCAATCATCTCTACCTCTGCCCCGTTGAAACAGACAGGGGTTTTACAATACTTTGCTTCCTGAAGTCAATGACTCTTTAGTTTTGCTGCCATTGAGGGAGGTTGTTGTCATTGCAATCTCCCTCCTGTATTCTGACTCATTGTTGTTTGAGACCCAACCAATACGGTCGTGTCGTCAGCAAGCTTGTAGATGGAGTTGGAGCCAAATGTTGCCAGTCGTGTTTGTACAGGGAGTATAGTAGGGGGCTAAGTACGCAGCCTTGCGGGGCCGCGGTATTGAGAACTATCGTGCAGGAGGTGGTGTTATTTATCCGTACTGATTGTGGCCTATCGGTCAGAAAGTCGAGGATCGAGTTGCAGAGTGAGGAGTCAAGTCCTAGGTTTTGGACCTTTGATATGAGCTTGATTGGGATTATGGTGTTGAAGGCAGAGCTGTAGTCAATAAATAGGAGTCTGATGTTGGAGTCTTTGTTGTTGAGATACTCCAGAGATAAGTGTTGGCCAGGGAGATGGAGTCTGCTGTGGACCGGTTGTGGCGATATGCGAATTGCAGTGGAGCTAGACATTTTGGGAGTATGGATGTGCCTCATGACCAACCTCTCGAAGCACTTCATTACGATCGATGTCAAGGCCAGTAGTATTGAGGCACTTTGGCTGGTTCTTCTTTGACACCGGTATGATGGTGGTCTTCTTGAAGCAGGTGGGGACCTCAAAACGGAGTAGGGAGAGGTTGAAGATGTCCGCAAACACATCTGCCATCTGGTTCGCGCAGGATCTGAGTGCGTGACCAGGGACCCCATCAGGACCCGTCTCCATTCGACGGTTCACTTTCAAGAAGGCCGATCTAACTTCGAAAGCTGTGATGGTGGGTATGGGTGTGTCCGGGGCTGCTGGGCAGTTGACTGGTTTAACAGTTTCCTGCTCGAACTGAGAATAGAATGCATTGAGTTCATCGGGGAGGGGTGCGCTGCTGCCGTAAATTCTGTTCGGCTTCGCTTAGTAGCCCGTTATGTTATTTAAGCCTCGTCATTACCGCGACAGTCTGTGACATTAATCTGTGACTCTAGCTTGGTCTGATATTCCTTCTTGCCATTCCAGATGGCTTTGTGGAGGTCATACCTGGATTTCTTGTATAGATCAGGGTCGCCTGACATTAACGCCTCAGACCTGGCCTTCAGTAAGGAGTCAATCTTCCGATTAATCTCTGGGGAGGGATTCTGTGATCCTGAGGCTAAGTGTTGACGCCGTCGAGAAACGCGAAGGCGTCAACACGGCCGCAGGATTAGCAATTCTGACCCCTACAGGGGGCCAGCAAGGCACTGGAGCGGTGCACGCCACTCCAGCTGCTGATCCCGGCATCAAATGGGCGCCGCGGGATCCGTACATGCGCAGTGGCACCGGTGCCAACGCGCGCATGCGCAGTGGCTTCCTTCAATGCGCCAGCTCGGCCGCAACATGGCGCAGGACTACAGGGTTCGGCGCAGAAGAAAGGAGGCTGCTCGCCAGAGAGGCCTGCCCGACGATCGGTGGGCCCCTATCGCGGGCCAGGCCACATCTGAGGCCCCCCCCCTCCAAAATTCGGACCCCCTTACCCCCCAACAGGCTGCCCCCCAACCCTTCTACGCCGAGTTCCCGCTGGCTGAGAGCAGGTGTGGACGGCGCCGGCGGGCCTCGGCTTTTTTACGATGGCCGCTTGGCCCATCCCGAGTCTAGAATCGGCGGGCCAGTCGCGTAGAGCGGCCCCCGTCCGGCGCTGCGCCAACCATGCTGGTGCTAATGGCGGTGCTCTGCGGAGAATCACATGCTGACGTCGGGGCGGCGTGGCGCGATTAGCACTGGTCGTGGGGATTCTCCGGCCTGGCCCCGTGGGGGCTGAGAGAATCCCACCCATGGTTTCCGGTTGGGGTACGTGCGTACTGCTTTCTTTGGAACGCAGTGTTCTACACATTTGGTGATAAAGTCTGTGACGGTTGTGGCATCCTCATTGGTCACTTGAGTTCTTAAATATGGACCAGTCCACTGACTCCAAGCAGTCACATAGGAGCTCTTCTGTTGCCTTGGACCAGCACTGCACAACCTTGTTAACCCGATTCTCCCGCTTACGTTTTCTGCTTGTATGCCGGGCGAAGGAGCACCGTCTTATGGTCCGATTGTCTGAAGTATGGAATGGTAGGCACCCTTGATTTTTGTGTAGCAGTGGTCGAGAGTGATGGAGCCCCTGGTGGGACAGGAGACGTGTTGGTGGAATTTTGGCAGTGCACTCTTGAGGTTGGCCTGGTTGATTGAAGTCCCCGGCCACGATGAACAAGGCTTCCGGGTGTTCTGTTTCATTGTTATTGATAGCTGTGTACAATTCGTCCAGCACCTTCTTCACTGCTGCCTGGGGTGGGATGTGGACTGCTGTGATAATGGCTGAACTTAAATGTTGCAGGAGCATATCTGGGTCGTACTTCTTACTGGCAGAAGTTATCATGATCTCTGTGGCTAATATTTTCCAGTATGAGCTGCAAAGAGACATGTTAAACTACTTCAAACTTCCCACAAGTAGTTATCATTGCTAAAATGAGGAATGCTGGCAGTAAATTTAAGGGGCATCTTGACTAATACATGAATAGGATGGGAATAGAGTGATACGGACCCAGGAAGTGTAGAAGATTGTAGTTTAGTCGGGCAGCATGGTCGGCACGGGCTTGGAGGGCCGAAGGGCCTGTTCCCGTGCTGTACATTTCTTTGTTCTTTGTTAAATAGAGGAGCAAGAAATGTGTGCAAATAATTCTCAAACAATTATTAACGGCTGTTCCCACATCCAGCCACCACCACCATACATGAAAGCACTTTGGTGTTCAGCGCAGTACTGAGGAGTTGCTCTTTGGGTTTGATAATTTCTGACTCCACCTCCATGCTTAGGTGATGTTATAGAAATCCCATCGCAGTATTTGAAGAAAAGCAGGGGGTGATCTCTGAAACTGGTTACCATTCTTCCCTCAGTCTGCACTGTCAAAACAGAGGATTCGTGCCTATGTGCAGTTTTAACTTTATAATCTGATCCATTCCCTTACTTTAAAATAATTTGTCGTCAGGCTCTAATTTCTCAATGGACATGACTAATGATGCTTTGCAATGTCATGATATTTGTGAGTTTCAACAAATTTGATACATTGGAAGCAACTCAAGATTTGTCTTTCCGTGGTCTTCAACCTTTTCTATGTTTAATTCTGAGTAGTCCTCAATCTCTTTGCATTTCCCTTGTATTCTCCTCATTACTCAGCTAATTTTTAGCACTAGTTCAGTTTCCCCCCTCGCAAAAGTGACTTTGATTCCAGTTTTCCTTTACTAAATTATCATGTTTAAATTATACAGAAGGCTTCCCTTCTCCCAAAAGTCTCAGTCTTGCCACTGTATCCCTTTATATTAGTTTGGATTACTTAGTTGAGGCTTTAGTCCAGATATTTTTTGCCAGGTCTGCACAGCCATGCCAGGCTATTCCTCCATGACATCATTGCCTTTTCTGCCCAGCTGTATTTGTGCGTATATGGCCATTCAAATCTCTTTGCTCCGAGCCAGCCCTCCTCTGTGGATTATTCTATTTCATATGACATGTTTCTTACAAAAGTATCTTTCACCATCAGCCGAAGAAGGCAAAGCTCTGCACAATTAAAATTGCACAATGACGGTGAATGAGTGCAGAAGGAAATGCACTGCAATGTGATTATGGCACCTGGGTTTGGGGGCATGCTTTACACTGAATTGGAATGTACCTTGGTGCCTTGTGGAGCAGAATTCCTGTGCTGCAAGCTCATCATAAGAGCACTAAGCAATTGGCTGAACAGGAGCCTTCGGTCATTGGTACCCAATCTGCTGTCACAATGCACCACGGGGGCAGCACGGTAGCATTGTGGATAGCACAATTGCTTCACAGCTCCAGGGTCCCAGGTTCGATTCCGGCTTGGGTCACTGCGGAGTCTGCACATCCTCCCTGTGTGTGCGTGGGTTTCCTCCGGGTGCTCCGGTTTCCTCCCACAGTCCAAAGATGTGCAGGTTAGGTGGATTGGCCATGCTAAATTGCCCTTGGTGTCCAAAATTGCCCTTAGTGTTGGGTGGGGTTACTGGGTTATGGGGATGGGGTGGAGGTGTTGACCTTAGGTAAGGTGCTCTTTCCAAGAGCCGGTGCAGACTCGATGGGCCGAATGGCCTCCTTCTGCACTGTAAATACTATGATTGATAGAGAGCAGTCGAGCGTTCTCTATTCAGCATCATATGGGTCAGCAGCCTGGTGGTTTTTAGCAAATTTCCTTTCTGAGAATTTGACAAATTTTCTTAATTTTGTACGTGAAGTAGCTTTAAAAGATTCCTTAGTACTAAATGACCTTGAGGAAATTTTAGAGGTAGTCATATGCACACAACATGCAGGTAAGGCAATGCAATAGTTTATATTTTTACAGTTTTATATCTGCAAACTCCTCAATTGCATCAACGTAACCTAATCTAGGGGAGGAATTAGAACATAAAACATACAGTGCAGAAGAAGGCCATTTTGCTCATCGAGTGTGCACCGACCCACTTAAGCCCTCACTTCCACCCTATCCCCATAACCCAATAACCCCTCTTAAGCACTAAGGGCAATTTATCATGGCCAGTCCACCTAACCTACAAGTCTTTGGACTGTGGGAGGAAACCGGAGCTCCCGGAGGAAACCCACACAGACACTGGGAGAACGTGCAGACTCCGCACAGACAGTGACCCAGACTTGTACCCACACAGGACGCCGTCTCCAGCCTCTTCCATGCAGCCCCCTCCCCCTCCATCACCCACTTGCGCACCATCGTCGCATTGGCGGCCCAGTAGTATCCACAGAGGTTGGGCAGCGCCAGTCCCCCCTCTATCTCTACTCCGCTCCAGAAACACCCTCTCACCCTCTGAGTCCCTCGCGCCCACACAAACCCCATTATACTCCTGTTAACCTGCCTGAAAAAAGCCTTTGGGATAAACACGGGGAGGCACTGGAACAAAAACCTTGGGAGCACCGTCATTTTGATTGACTGCACCCTACCCGTCAAGGACAGCGGCAACTCGTCCCACCTCTTGAACTCCTCCTCCATTTGCTCCACCAGCTGTGTAAAATTAAGCCTATGCAGGGTCCCCCAGCTCCTGGCCACCTGGACTCCCAAATACCTGAAGCTCCTCTCTGCCTTTTTTAGTGGGAGCTCGCCAATCCCCCTCTCCTGGTCCCCTGGATGAACTACGAACAGCTCGCTCTTCCCCATGTTGAGCTTGTACCCCGAAAAGTCCCCGAATTCCCTAAGAATCCTCATTACCTCCGGCATTCCTCCCACCGGGTCCGCCACATACAGCAGCAGGTCGTCCGCATAAAGTGACACCCTATGGTGCTCCCCACCACGCACCAACCCCCTCCAGTTCCTTGACTCCCTCAGTGCCATAGCCAGGGGTTCAATCGTCAGTGCGAAGAGCAGGGGGGATAAGGGACACCCCTGTCTCGTCCCTCGGTGGAACCGAATGTACTCGGACCTCCTCCTGTTTGTGGCCACACTCGCCATCGGGACCTCATACAGCAGCCTAACCCACCTGACAAACCCCCCCCCAAACCCGAACCTCTTCAACACCTCCCATAGGTACCTCCACTCTACCTCCACTCTACCCTATCGAAGGCTTTCTCAGCGTCCATCGCCACCACTATCTCCGCCTCCCCCTCCCTCGCCGGCGTCATGATAACGTTCAAAAGCCTCCGCACATTCGCGTTCAACTGCCTCCCCTTCACAAACCCCGTCTGGTCTTCATGAATGATCTGCGGCACACAATCCTCGTGGCTAAGACCTTCGCCAGCACCTTGGCATCTACATTTAGCAAGGAGATCGGTCTGTAAGACCCACACTGCAGGGGATCCTTGTCCCGCTTCAGGATCAAGGAGATCAATGCCCGGGACATAGTCGGGGGCAAACCCCCCCCCTCCCTTGCCTCATTAAAGATCCTAACTAACAGCGGACCCAACAGGTCCATATATTTTTTATAAAATTCAACCGGGAAACCGTCCGGCCCCGGTGCCTTCCCCGGCTGAATGCTTCCTATCCCTTTGATCAGCTCCTCCAGCCCAATCAGGGCCCCCAATCCCGTCACCAGTCCCTCTTCCACCTTTGGAAACCTCAATTGGTCTAGGAAACGGCCCATCCCTCCCTCCTCCCGTGGGGGCTCGGATAGGTACAATTCCTCGTAGAAGTCCCTGAAGACCCCATTGATGCCAACTCCACTCCGCACCACACTCCCTCCCCTGTCCTTAACTCCCCCGATCTCCCTCGCAGCGTCCCACTTCAGAAGCTGATGCGCCAGCATCCGGCTTGCCTTTTCCCCATACTTGTGAATCGCCCCCTGGGCCTTCCTCCACTGCACCTCCGCCTTCCTGGTAGTCACCAGATCGAATTCGGCCTGGAGGTTGCGCCTCTTCCTCAAAAATCGTTCCTCGGGCTCCTTTGCATACCTCCTGTCTACCCTCACCATCTCCCCCACTAGCCTCTCCCTCTCCCCCCGCTCCCTCCGCTCCTTGTGGGCCCTAATGGAGATCAGCTCTCCCCTCACCACCGCCTTCAGTGCCTCCCATACCATCCCCACTCGGACCTCCCCGTTGTCGTTGGTCTCCAAGTACCTCTATACTTCCTCGGACCCGCTCGCTCACCTCCTCGTCCGCTAACAGCCCCACCTCCAAGCACCACAGCGGGCGATGGTCCCTCTCCTCCCCCATCTTCAAGTCCACCCAATGCGGGACGTGGTCCGAAATGGCTATTGCAGAATAGTCAGTATCCTCTACTCTCGCTATCAGCGCCCTACTCAAGATGAAAAAGTTGATTCGGGAATAAGCCTCATGGACATGTGAGAAGAATGAAAATTCCCTAGCCCCCGGCCATGCAAATCTCCAAGGGTCCACCCCTCCCATCTGGTCCATAAACCCCTTCAGCACTCTAGCCGCCGCCGGCTTCCTACCCGTCCTAGACCTGGAGCGATCCAGTGCCGGATCCAGCACAGTGTTAAAGTCTCCCCCCATTATCAGGCACCCCACTTCCAAGTCTGGGATCCGACCCAACATACGCCGCATAAAACCCGCATCGTCCCAGTTCGGGGCATACACATTGACCAGTACCACCGTCTCTCCCTGCAACTTAGCAGTTACCATTATGTACCTACCGCCATTATCTGCCACAATACTCGTGGCCTCAAACGACGACACCTTTCCCACCAAGATCGCCACCCCTCGATTTTTGGCATCCAGCCCCGAGTGAAGCACCTGACCTACCCGCCCTTTCGTCAATCTTACCTGGTCTGCCACCTTCAGGTGTGTCTCCTGAAGCATAACCACATCCGCCTTGAGCCCCTTCAGGTGCGCGAACACGCGGGCCCGCTTAACCGGCCTATTCAGTTCCCTTACATTCCAGGTTGTCAGCCGGATCTGGGGCTACCCGCCCCCCCCCCCTCCCCCACCGACTAGCCATGACCCCTCCTCGGCGAGCCACGCGCCCGCACCCCCTCCACCCCACTCACTCTAGCTCCTCCTTGACCATAGCAGCAGCAACTCGACCCCCCACCCCCGGCTAGGACCCATCCTAGCTGATTTACTCCCCCCATTGCACTTCCGCAAATCAGCTGACTCCTGCTGACCCCGGCCATTCCCGCCTCCCCTTCGACTCCTCCCATTCTGTGGCACACCCTCCTCTCCCGTCCCCATCCATAGGCTCTCTCCCTCCCCCTTCTGTTCTAAGCGCGGGAAACAACCCTCGCTCCCCCCCCCCCCCCCCCCCCCCCCCCGGCCCCGTCCCCTCCAGTCTTCAGCGTGGGAAAAAGCCCGCGCTTTCCACCCACCAGGCCCCGCCACCTCTGACGCAGCTCCTTTTACAGGCCCGGTCCCCTCACCCCTGACTCGGGCCTCCCCACGGGGCCCCATCTCACCTCCAAGAGCCCCCCCGACCAACCCAACCAAGACCGTGCCCAACCCGCCCCAGCCACCCTCACTGGACCAAAAGAGAAAAAACACAAAGAAAAGAAACCCGGAGCAATACAAAGGCCCCCCCTTGAAGCAAAACTAAACATAGCATACCAACCGCAGTCCCCAATCGTCCGTCCCGACCCTCAATCTGTGTCCAACTTCTCGGCCTGAACAAAGGCCCACGCCTCCTCCGGAGACTCAAAATAATGGTGCCGGTCCTTGTAGGTAACCCACAAGTCGCGCCGGCTGCAACATGCCAAACTTCACCCCCTTCCTGTGCAGCACCGCCTTCGCTCGATTGTACCTGGCCCTCCTCTTCGCCACCTCCGCACTCCAGTCCTGATATATCCGAACCTCCGCGTTCTCCCACCTGCTGCTCCTCTCCTTGGCCCACCTGAGCACACACTCCCAATCTACGAACCGATGGAACCTCACCAGCACCGCCCGCGGAGGCTCGTTAGCCTTGGGCCTCCTCGCCAGCACCCTATGGGCCCCTTTCAGTTCCAGGGGACCCTGGAAGGACCCCGCTCCCATCAGCGAGTTCAACATGGTGACCACATAGGCCCCCACGTCCGGCCCCCACGTCCGGCCCCTCCGGGAGGCCCAGAATCCGCAGATTCTTCCGCCTCGACCGATTCTCCATCTCCTCGAACCGCTCCTGCCATTTCTTGTGGAGCGCCTTGTGCGCCTCCACCTTTACCGCCAGGCCTAAGATCTCGTCCTCATTGTCAGAGATCTTTTGTCGAGCCTCGCGCATCGCCACTCCCTGGGCCATCTGTGTCTCCAGCAGCTTATCAATAGACGCCTTCATCGGCTCTAGCAGGTCCGTTTTAATCTCTCTGAAGCAGCGCTGGATACCCTCCTGCTGCTCTTCCGCCCACTGCATCCACGCTGCCTGGTCTCCGCCTGCCGCCATTTTGTCCTTCTTCCCTCGCACCTTCTTCGGGTCCACCACCACCTTTTGTGTCGACCCGCTCCTAGTTGAAGCCATATACTGACGGGGAACTGTTGTAGACTCCTTCCTACACCGAGAAACATTGAAAAAGTGCCGTTGGGGGCCCTGAAAAGAGCCCAAAAGTCCGTTTTTGCGGGAGCCGCCGAATGTGCGACTTAGCTCCGCATAGTCGCAACCGAAAGTCTCTGGGAAATGTATATTCTGAGATACTAATATTTCAAAAGGACAGACCAAATAGATAGTGTTAAGTGATCTGCAAGTGTTTTGAGAAAAATAACGTAACTTAAATTTGGTACTTTTCACATTTCTAAGATTGCCACTGCTCAAAGTATAAATGGATGAAGAGCTGTCATCATTGCTGATGCTTCTGGCTCTTATGCTGCATAGTCTAAATAAATTATTTAGAATGGATATGGGTTTGGATTTACAAGTTGATGGGGTGGAGGGAAACATTATTAACTTGTCCATGGCGAATACATTTTGAAAGTAATATATCAGTTTGAGTGTGGCACAGAAGTTACTGTGCGGCAGTGGGCCTAGGTAGGGTGCTCTTTCAGGGGGCAGTGCAGATGTGATGGACTGAATGGCCTCCTTCTGCACTGTAGGAGTTTATGGTTCCAGTCCCACCCCAGGACTCAGCTGATGAAGGTATTTTCATAACTTTGCCAAACATGTTTTTTTTTAAAGAAAAAGTATTTTTATTCAAATTTTTACATATTTGCAACAACCCCCCCCTTTACAGGAAAAAGAAAAGCAAAGAACACATAAATAAACATCTCACAACTACATCATGAATTCCCCCAATACACAAACCCCCCATTAAGCAATAATAAATACAGTAGAAAACACAAAGTACAACCCCCCCCCCCCCCCCAAGCCTGGGATGCTGCTGCTGCTGACCATCTCCTAACGCCCCGCTAGAAAGTCTAGGAACAGTTGCCACCGCCTGAAGAACCCTTGCACAGACCCTCTCGAGGCAAATTTTACCCTCTCCAATTTAATGAACCCTGCCATGTCGCTGATCCAGGCTTCCACGCTCGGCGGGCCTCGCATTCTTCCACTGTAGCAGAATCCTTTGCTGGGCTACCAGGGACGCAAAGGCCAGAATACCGGCCTCTTTCGCCTCCTGCACTCCCGGCTCGTCCGATACCCCAAATAGTGCTAACCCCCAGCTCGGCTTACCCCGGGTGTTCACCACCTTAGACACCATCCTCGCAATACCCCTCCAGAACCCATCCAGCGCCGGGCACGCTCAGAACATATGGGTATGATTTGATGGGCTCCCTGATCACCTCCCACACCTGTCTTCCACCCCAAAGAACCTGCTCAGCCTCGCCCCTGTCATATGTGCTCTGTGAAGAACCTTAAATTGTCCCTGTCATATGTGCTCTGTGAAGAACCTTAAATTGTATCAGGCTAAGCCTGGCACAAGAGGAGGAAGAATTAACCCTACCCAGGGCATCCACCCACGTACCCTCGTCTATCTCCTCCCCAAGCTCCTCCTCCCATTTACCCTTCAGCTCCTCCACCGAGGTCTCCTCCTCCTGCTGCATCTCCTGGTAGATCGCCGAGACCTTGCCCTCCAACCCACCCCCCCGAGAGCACCCTATCCTGGATCCTGAGTGCTGGAAGCAGCGGGAACTCCCTCACCTGCCGTCTTACAAACGCCCTTACCTGCATGTACCTGAAGGCATTTCCGGGGGGAAGCCTGAATTTTTCCTCCCAAGGCTCGCAAACGTCCCATCTAAAAACTGGTCCCCCATCCTTCTAATTCCTGCCCTGTGCCAGCTCAGGTACCCTCCATCCATTCTCCCCGGGACGAACCGATGGTTCTCCCGGATCGGGGACCAAACCGAAGCCTCTACCTCACCCCTATGGTTTCTCCACTGCCCCCAAATTTTCAAAGTTGCCGCCATCACCGGACCCGTGGTGTACCTAGTCGGCGGGAGCGGCAGCGGTGATGTCACCAGCGCTCCCAGACTCGTGCCCACACAGGACGCCATCTCCAGCCTCTTCCACGCCACCCCCTCCCCCTCCATTACCCACTTGCGTATCATCGCCACATTGGCAGCCCAGTAATACCCACACAGATTAGGTAGCACTAACCCTCCTCTGTCCCTACTCCGCTCCAGAAACACCCTTCTCACCCTCGGGGTCTTTTTCGTCCACACTAATCCCATGATGCTCCTACTGACCCGCTTTAAAAAGGCCTTAGGGACCAGGATGGGGAGGCATTGGAATATAAAAAGGAACCTCGGGAGCACTGTCATCTTCACCGACTGTACCCTACCCGCCAAGGGGAGTGGCAGCATATCCCACCTTTTAAACTCCTCCTCCATCTGCTCCACCAGCCTCGTCAAGTTGAGCTTGTGTAGGGCCCCCCAGCTCCTGGCCACCTGGATCCACAGGTACCGAAAATTCCTTTCCGCCCTCTTCAGTGGAAGCTCGTCTATCCCCCCTCCCTGGTCCCCTGGGTGTACCACGAAGAGCTCACTCTTCCCCACATTGAGCTTATACCCGGAAAAGTCCCCAAACTCCCTGAGGATCCGGCATCCCCCCCAATGGGTCCACCACATAGTAACAGGTCATCGGCATAAAACGAAACACGGTGTTCGGGGCTTCGTAAAGTAGCCTAACCCAACTAATGAACCCCTCCCCGAACCCAAACCTCCTCAACACTTCCCAGAGATACCCCCACTCCACCCTATCGAAGGCCTTCTCCGCGTCCATCGCCGCCACTATTACCGCCTCCCCCTCCACTGTAGGCATCATGATTACGTTAAGGAGCCTCCGCACATTGGTATTCAGCTGCCTTCCCTTAACAAAACCCGTCTGGTCCTCGTGAATCACCCCTGGGACACAGTCCTCAATTCTGGTAGGCAACACCTTCGTTAACAGCTTCGCGTCCACGTTGAGGAGAGATTGGCCTATACGACCCACACTGTAATGGGTCCTTGTCCCGCTTCAAGATCAGCGCCCTGGACATCGTCGGGGGTAGGGCTCCCCCTCCCTCGCCTCATTGAAAGTCCTCACTAATAGAGGACCCAGCAGGTCCATGGACCTCCGGTAAAATTCCACCGGGAACCCATCTGGACCCGGTGCCTTCCCCGCCTGCATACTCCCCAGCCCCTTAGTCAGCTCCTCCAACCCTACCGGTGCCCCAAGCCCAGCCACCTGCTCCTCCTCCACCCTCTGGAACCTCAGGCGATCCAAAAATCGACGCATCCCCCCCTCCTCCGTCGGGGGCTCAGACCTATACAGCCCCTCATAAAAGTCTCTAAATACCCCATTTATTCCCACCGCAGTCCGCACGTGTTCCCCCCCCTTTATCCCTAACTCCCCCAATCTCCCTTGCTGCCTCCCGCTTCCGAAGCTCGTGTGCCAACATCCGGCTAGTCTTCTCCCCGTACTCATATACCGCCCCTTGCGCTTTCCTCCACTGCATCTCTGCCTTCTTGGTGGTCAACAGGTCGAACTCGGCCTGGAGGCCTCGTTGCTCCTTGAGTAGTCCCTCCTCGGGGACCTCTGCATACCTCCTATCCACCCTTAAAATCTCCCCCACCAATCTCTCCCTCTCTCTCCTCTCCTTCTTCTCCTTGTGGGCCCTAGTGGAGATTAGCTGTCCCTTAATCACCGCCTTCAGCGCCTCCCAGACCACCCCCACCTGCACCTCCCCATTATCGTTAGCCTCTAGATAGCTTTCAATGAGACTGGTTTAGCACAGGGTTAAATCGCTGGCTTTTAAAGCCGACCAAGGCAGGTCAGCAGCACGGTTCCTTTCCCGTACCAGCCTCCGTGAACAGGTGCCGGAATGTGGCGACTAGGGGCTTTTCACAGTAAATTCATTTGAAGCCTACTTGTGACAATAAGCGATTTTCATTTTGATTTCATTTCATGCACCCCCAGACCCGCCCGCTCACCACCTCATCCGACAGCAAGCCCACAGCCAGGCACCACAGCGGTCGCTGGTCCCTCTCCTCCCCTAGCTCCAGCTCCACCCAATGCGGTGCATGGTCTGAGATGGCTATGGCCGAATACTCCGTGCCCTCCATCCTCAGAATTAGTGCCCTGCTCATAACAAAGACGTCTATCCGGGAGTAGGCTTTATGGACGTGGGAAAAAAAAGAAAATTCCCTGGCCCCCGGCCTGACAAACCTCCATGGGTCCACTCCCTGCCTCCAGGTCCGGTATCCGGCCCAACATGCGCTGCATAAATCCGGCATTTATTCGGGGCATGTACATTCACTAATACCACCCGCACCCCCTGCAGCTTACCACTCACCATCACATACCTACCTCCATTGTCTGCCACGGTGGTCACCGTCTCAAACGACACCCACTTCCCCACCAAAATCGCCACCCCTCGATTCTTTGCGTCCAACCCCGAATGGAAAACCTGCCCTACCCACCCCTTTCTCAGCCTAACCTGATCTGCCACCCTCAAATACGTCTCCTGGAGCATAACCACATCTGCCTTCAGTCCCTTCAGGTGCGCGAACACACGGGCCCTCTTGAGCAGCCCGTTCAGGCCTCTCACATTCCCCCCCCCCGCCGATTAGCCATCCCCTTTTCTAGGCCAGCCACGTGCCCGCGTCTTCCGCACTCTCCATTCCCCCCAGCGGCAGACCCCCGCCCCGACTCTCTCTCCGAGCTCCAGCTCACCTTTGGCCACTGCAGCAGCAACCCAGTCGTCTGCCCTCCCCCTAGCTGCGGTGCTCCCCCATAGCCCTCCCGTAAGTCAACTGACTCCTGCTGACCTCCGCCACTCCATCGACCCCCCAGTGTGGTAGTTTCCCCCCCCCCCCACCCCGTCCATCAGCGGGTGCTCCTCCCCAACACCGCCCTTTCTTTCCCCCCCCCGCCCCCTTCCTTCCATAGCGCGGGAAAAAGCACGCGCTTTCCATTAGACCGGCCCCGCCCTCTCTGGCGCAGCCTCCTTTTTGCGGCCTAATCCCAGCTCCCCCACCTCGGGCCTCCCATCGCCCCTCCCCCCCCAACGGGGCCCCGTCCTTCCAACCACCGACGCCCACACTCTCTCAAAACTCTCACTTCGAACCATTTCACCCTACCCCACCCAACACCCAAGGAAACAATACAGAACAGAATAGACCATTCCCCCAAAGCACAGTAACCACAGTAGCCCCCCGTGACCTCCCCTCACAACCGACCCTCAGTCCGTGTCCAACTTTTTGGCCTGAATAAAAGGTCCATGCCTCCTCCGGCGTCTCAAAGTAATGGTGCCGGTCCTTAAACGTGACCCACAGTCACGCCGGCTGCAGCATCCTGAATTTCACCCCCTTCCGATGGAGAACCGCCTTAGCCCGATTGTACCTGGCCCTCTTCTTGGCCACCTCCGTGCTCCAGTCCTGGTATATACGGACCTCTGCATTCTCCCAACTGCTGCTCCGCTCCTTTTTTGCCCATCTTAGGACACACTCTCTGTCCACCAAGCGGCGGAACCGCACCAATACCGCCCGCGGCGGCTCATTAGACCTGGGCCTCCTCGCCAGGACTCGGTGGGCCCCATCCAGCTCCAGGGGCCTCGGGAAGGCACCCGTGCCCATCAACGTGTTCAGCGTCGTGACCACATATGCTCCAGCGTCCGACCCCTCCACTCCTCCTGGGAGACCCAGAATCCGCAGATTCTTCCTCGACCGATTCTCCATGTCCTCGAACTTCTCCTGCCATTTCTTTTGCTGTGCATCCACGTTCACCGCCAGGCCCAATATCTCGTCCTCATTCTCCGAGGCCTCCTGCCGCACCTCCCGTATCGCCGCCCCTTGGGCCGTCTGGGTCTCGACCAGCTTGTCGATCGAAGCCTTCATCAGCTCCAGCAGCTCTGCTTTCAATTCCGTGAAGCAGCGCTTGAGAAACTCCTGCTGCTCTTGCGCCCAAGCTGCCTGGTCTCCACCCGCCGCCATCTTGGCTTTCCATAACAGGGCAACATCAGGTCCACAATTTAAATACATAGACACCGGCATTGGGTGAAGCATACAGGAGTGTAGTATTAATCGGGTCAGTCCATAAAAGGGTCGTTTCGGAGTCTGTTAACAGCGGGGAAGAAGCTGTTTTTGAATATGTTTGTGCGTGTTCTCAGACTTTTGTATCTCCTGCCCAATGGAAGAAGAGAGGAGCGAGCAAGCCGGGTGGAATGGGTCTTTGATTATGCTTCCCGCTTTCCCCAGGCAGCAGGAGGTGTAGACAGAGTCAATAGACTGGGCTGCGTTCACGACTCTACATGGAAAGCTTGATGCAACCAAACTTTCTCTTGGCAAGCTATTGGTTTTTTTAAATTAGGATGCAGCTGTACTCCACATAGTAAATTTTGCTGCTTTGCACATATCATTTGTTACTAAATAGCAATATATTAATTTAATATATTTTATGATAAAGTAAATATATTTTAAATAATAGTGTATTTCCCTATACATCACTTGGAATTAAAAGTAATGAAGCAATGTCCAGTCTTCGGAGACCAATTATAATAATAATTATAATAATTGGTCTTGTCATGGGCAGGAGGGGTGTCAATTTACCAATTTAAACAACCCTGATGGCCCTATCCGGAAACAAAGGCGTTTAAAAAAAAAAAAAAAAAAAAAATTGATTTCCCCCTTTATAAATGGTTGTGTATTTTCTCCAACTCTTAAATTTGGAAATGGTCTAATTCTCTGTTGATCACTTGCACAGCAAACTCGAGGTAAGATGAAAATAAAAGGGTTGGTTCATTTTTACACGGGCACATGAAAGGGCTTTCACTATCCACCCTTTTTTATTGTCACAATAAATGGAGGATAAGGAAAAAGGGAGAGGGTTCAGGGCACGACCACAATAAAATACAAGTATAGGTTTTACATGTGTCCAGATTCCAGAAACAGAAGTCAGCTGCAATATTTCTTTCGAGGGGAGATTGACTAATTGTAGAATGTTTTATCTGCCCAGGGTGAGATTCCCACGACGGGAGAAGGCATGTAGAATGAGTTAGCTTGGAGGCACCAGTTCCAAGGACCCAGCAGTTGGCAGGTTTGATGAGGGTCCGAGTACTTTCTGCAGCCACCAGTTTGATGATGGACAGCACATGCTGTTGCCTGGAGTTCTGTTCACTTTGGAGGTCAAAAACAGTAACTGCTGGAATTCTGTTCCAACAGACAATATTACAGTGCAGCTGGAGGGAGGTCATATGACATACCTCAATGTTGGACACAAAATGACTGGAATCTTGAGGTTTAATTGGAGTCAGGTCAGGAGTCCTTTTGTGTTTGGAGATACTGGTGGCTTAACTAACTGACTCGCTTTATTTGTCACAACTTACGACTGCTAATGCTTCGGCCATTAGTACCATCATGGGAGATTAAGATCTGCAAAGATTTTCCTTTGTTCAAAGTTAGCTGGAACAGATTCACCGTACCCATGACCATTGTTACTTTGAAACTACTGCAAGGCATCAGGTGACCAGCTGGAGCATGTTAGCTCAACAATTTTCAATTTGTACAGAAAAAAATTGACTTTATAAAGTAATTCAACGGATTAATGTATTTTCCGTCACATCTTGACCATGACAGTCTGCATTTATACTACCGAAATATTGCACTACTGTTGCACAAGGATAACTAATCGGCATGGTTTAATCAGATGTCAGGTCACTTTGACAGGTGCTCGTAATTTATTTTCCCTCTAAGCATATGGATCACATTGTTGTACAATGGAGGGTGATGTAGAAAGAAGCTGTTCTGAACCTGAATTTTTTATTGCGAACAGATTTGTATGCTCGAGAATGGGGTTGTGCTGAGGGAAGTTACTTCATTTATGTTGAAAGGCTTATGCCAATTTTTCAGTTGCACTTATTTATTCTTTTTACTTTTAAATGTGATGAATAGTTTTTACCATTACATTGTGCCATGCAGTGAAGTATTGTCTCATGAATGATTTATCGCAGATGGCTAATTTTGACTATGAAAGGCAGCAACAGTTGGGGAAATAAAAGATGAAAGGACTGTTGATTGGCAGGACTGCAAAACTATACTATGTATGATGAATTAAGTCTGATCCGTCTTCTCTGTTGCATCTGAGATGTTGTAGCAAACATTCGATTGTTATGCATAACGTGCAAAATATGCATTAGAATTTATTTTGAGTTTGTAGCTTCAAAAATGACTTGTACTTCCGGATATTGAGTCACTCAACAAGGAGAAATTGACAAAGGTTCCTTGAAAGAAATTAGCATCAGGCGCCATCCCTGAGTTTCCCCCTGCAACTCACCCCTGATTCCACTCTGTTCAAGACTGGGTTGTATAGTTAACTACTAGCAGTTGATGTTCTGTGCATTTTCCCCCACATCAGAAATGCTTCAATTGCAATTACAGTTATGGCTAAATGAAGTTTGATGATTAAATTATAGAATTTATTTTGTTTCATACAATAATGCTACTGACCTACTGTAGCTTACCACGTGCAAGCCATTTCTGCTTTACCCCAGTTTTGCAGTTTCTTATCATTTCTTGAGTTTTCAAGATATGACACCTGTTTCAAATTCAGTAGAACTTGACATTACCAACTCATTGCATTGTCATACAGCTTTGCCATAATGTTGAAGCTCAATTTCTGTCCGCGTACGATTCAGTTAAACTCATTAATCGTTCATTCCCTGGTCACGTATAATTTCTTACAGTCTGAACAGTTGAACTGGTCCATGTGTCACTGAAGATTTGTTGTAGAAATTTATGGGTAATATATAACTTTCATTTGGCTCTTAGATTAGCATGAGTTTGTATTACCTGTAGAAATTAATTGATACAACTCATTCTGATGGTGATTTTACTTGGGATTGAGTTGGGAAAAGCTGAAATGATGGACTCTATGGTGCAACAATTGTGGTATAAAGTTAATAAATATATTTGACAGTATAATTGTTTTCTCATAATTAGATTGTTTTTCTTTAAGTGCTATACATAGAAATGAGAGGATTGTAGGCCTGTGTGGCTTTGCAAAGAAAGCAAACAAATCAATTTAAGTGGTAATATTAACTGCTCCACTAAAATGTAGCACTTTTTAAAGGTAAAGAAGAATGACCAATTTTCTTTTACGAACTGTCAGCACCAACATTAGACAGAACAAAAATATTGTGAAAATCATTTGAGCTAAATAAAAACTGGTATGTTTAAAATGCTGGTAAATGATGACAAGTGGATTTGCTTATGAGCTGCAAGAGGAGCCTATGGGCACGATTTAATGCAAAAGTTTCGAAGTGTGGTAGTGAGCGCGAACTGCCACTTGTTTCCCGACATTCGACCCGGCGAAGCCGACACTGGTATCAAACGTTAATTGGTCCACTTTAACGAGGCCCCATGGGCTTCACACCATAAATGATAGTCCCGCCAGCTCATTCAACAGGACCGCGCCACCAGCTCGCCACCAACTTGAACCCCACACAGCTCGCAGCCATGCCACCAAGAAGACCAGCCCCATAATTTGGGGATAACCGATCTGGCCAGATTTATGTACGTGGTCGAGTGCAGATATAAAGCCCTGTTCCCCCGAGGGGCTCGGAGGGTCAGCCATTGGGCAGCCAGTGTTGCCTGCGAGGAGGTGGCAGCGGCCATTAGCTCGGAGAATATCCCCAGGAAGACCGGCACCCAATGCCGTAAAAAGATAAATGAGGGAGACTTCCGGGTGCGGCGATGACCAGCTAGGTCGCACGTTTCGGCAGCTCCCGGTGGAACGGACTTTTGGGCTCTTGATAGGAGCCCCAACGGCAATTTTAACGGCAAAAAAACACTGTGCGGTAATCCAGAAGGGAATCCCCCCTGGACACGGATGGAAAAAAGAGAGGAAAGTGGCCGGATTGCGGTGGATCCTCTAGAGCAGCGGCCAGGAAGGCAGGCACAAAGCAAGGTGGCGTCGGAAGGAGGCAGTTTAATATGGGGCCCTGACCAACAAGAGTTCCTGCGGTGTTGCGTGGAAGAACTCAAAAAGGAGATGAAGAAGGAGCTGTTGGCCCCGATATTACAAGCGATTGAGGGGCTAAAGGAGGAGCAAAAGACCCAGGAACAGGAGCTTCGGGTCGTGAAGGCACAGGCTGCTGAGAATGAGGACGACATACAGGGCCTGGTGGTGAAAACGGAGATGCACGAGGCACAACACAAAAGGTGCGTGGAAAGGCTGGAGAATAATGCAAGGAGGAAGAATTTAAGGATTCTTGGTCTTCCCGAAGGTGTAGAAGGGGAGGACTTTGGGGCATATGTGAGCACGATGCTGCACTCGTTAATGGGATCGGAGGCCCCGACGGGTCCACTGGAGGTGGAGGGAGCCTATCGAGTTATGGCGCGAAGACAGAGGGCTGGAGAAATTCCTCGAGCCATAGTGGTGAGATTTCTCCAATATAAGGACAGAGAGATGGTCCTCAGATGGGCAAAGAAAACTCGGAGCAGTAGGTGGGAGAACGCGGTGATCCGCGTATATCAAGATTGGAGTGCGGAGGTGGCGAGAAGGAGGGCAAGCTTTAATCGGGCCAAGGTGGTGCTGCACAAACGGAAGATTAAATTTGGAATGCTGCAACCGGCAAGTCTGTGGGTCACACATCAAGGGAAACACCACTACTTCGAAACGGCAGATGAAGCGTGGGCATTTATTGTCGAGGAGAAACTGGAGTGAGCGGGCCAGAAAAAGAACGTTTGGGACAAAGTGGGGGGGTGAATATGTGGGATGAAGGGGGGGGAAAAGAGGGAAGAGATGACTTCCCAAGTTGTTAATCCTGCGACCCTGTAACTTTTCTCTCTTCCCCATGTCGTGGGGGAGGGAGGATGAGGAGCTGAGGGCGCTGGCCATTGGGGGCGGGGCCAAAAGGGAAGCGCGGGCTTTGTTCCCGTGCTATGGTAATCACGGCGGGAACAGGGAAGCAGGAAGGAGGGGGCCTCGCACAGTGTGAGCCGAGGTCACGGGGGGGAAGCCGAGGTCAGCCAGAGTTTGCTGACTTCTGGGAGCAACATGGGGGTGTGCAATTACGCTAGTTTGGGATCTAGCGGGGGGGGTTAACTGGGTTGCTGCTGCTGGGGAGAAGGGGGAGCTGGTATGGGGGGGGGGGGGTGGTCGGGGCGGGGGGGCGCTGCTTGGGGGAGATACGGCTACGTGGGAACCGGGTGAGGAGCTGGATTGAAAAAGGAGATGGCTAGTCGTCAGGGGGGGGGGGGGATAAAGAGCCCCCCAACCCGGTTGATCACGTGGAGTGTGAGAGGGCTGAACGGGCCGATAAAGAGGGCACGGGTACTCGCACACCTAAAGAAACTTAAGGCAGATGTGGTTATGCTTCAGGAGACGCATCTGAAGCTGATAGACCAGGTCAGACTACGCAAAGGATGGGTGGGGCAGGTGTTTCATTCGGGGCTAGATGCAAAAAACAGGGGGGTGGCCATACTAGTGGGGAAGCGGGTAATGTTTGAGGCAAAGACTATAGTGGCGGATAGTGGGGGCAGATACGTGATGGTGAGTGGCAAATTGCAAGGGGAGGCGGTGGTATTAGTGAATGTATGCCCCTAACTGGGATGATGCCAACTTTATGAGGCGTATGCTAGGACGAATCCCGGACCTAGAAGTGGGGAAGTTGGTGGAGATTTTAATACGGTGCTGGACCCAGGGCTGGACAGATCGAGGTTCAGGACCGGAAGGAGGCCGGCTGCAGCTAGGGTGCTTAAGGACTTTATGGAGCAGATGGGAGGAGTAGACCCCTGGAGATTTAGTAGACCTGGGAGTAAGGAGTTTTCGTTTTTCTCCTATGTCCACAAAGTTTATTCACGAATAGATTTTTTTGTCTTGGGAAGGGCACTGATCCCAAAGGTGACGGGGACGGAGTACACGGCTATAGCCATTTCGGATCATGCTCCACATTGGGTGGACCTGGAGATAGGGGAAGAAAAACAACAGCGTCCACCCTGGAGAATGGACATGGGATTATTGGCAGATGAGGGGGTGTGTTTAAGGGTGAGGGGGTGTATTGAAAGGTACTTGGAACTCAATGATAATGGGGAGGTACAGGTGGGAGTGGTCTGGGAGGCGCTGAAGGCAGTGGTTAGAGGGGAGCTGATATCTATTAGGGCACATAAAGGAAAGCAGGAGGGTAGGGAAAGGGAGCGGTTGTTGAAAGAACTTCTGAGGGTGGACAGACAATATGCAGAGGCACCGGAGGAGGGACTGTACAGGGAAAGGTAAAGGTTACATGTTGAATTTGACTTGTTGACTACGGGTAATGCAGAGGCACAATGGAGGAAGGCACGGGGTGTACAGTACGAATACGGGGAGAAGGCGAGCAGGTTGCTGGCCCACAAACTGAGGAAAAGGGGAGCAGCGAGGGAGATAGGGTGGGGTGAGAGATGAGGAGGGAGAGATGGAGCGGGGAGCGGAGAGAGTGAATGGAGTGTTCAAGGCATTTTACGAAAGATTATATGAAGTTTAGCCCCCGGATGGGAAGGAGAGAATGATGTGCTTTCTGGATCAGCTGGAATTTCCCAAGGTGGAGGAGCAGGAGAGGGTGGGACTGGGAGCACAGATTGAGACGGAGGAAGTAGTGAAAGGGATTGGGAGCATGCAGGCGGGGAAGGCCCCGGGACCAGACGGATTCCCAGTTGAATTCTACAGGAAATATATGGACTTGCTGGCCCCGCTACTGATGAGAACCTTTAATGAGGCGAGGGAAAGGGGGCAGCTGCCCCCGACTATGTCAGAGGCAACGATATCGCTCCTCCTAAAGAAGGAAAAAGACCCGCTGCAATGCGGGTCCTACAGGCCCATTTCCCTCCTGAATGTGGACACAAAGATTCTGGCCAAGGTAATGGCAATGAGGATAGAGGATTGTGTCCCGGGGGTGGTTCATGAGGACCAAACTGGGTTTGTGAAGGGGAGACAGCTGAATACAAATATACGGAGGCTGCTAGGGGTAATGATGATGCCCCCACCAGAGGGGGAAGCGGACATAGTGGTGGCGATGGATGCCGAGAAAGCATTTGATAGAGTGGAGTGGGATTATTTGTGGGAGGTGCTGAGGAGATTTGGTTTTGGGGATGGGTATATCAGGTGGGTACAGTTGCTGTATAGGGCCCCGATGGCGAGCGTGGTCACGAATGGACGGGGGTCTGACTATTTTCGGCTCCATAGAGGGACGAGGCAGGGATGTCCTCTGTCCCCGTTATTGTTTGCACTGGCGATTGAACCCCTGGCCATAGCATTGAGGGGTTCCAGGAAGTGGAGGGGAGTACTCAGAGGGGGAGTAGAACACCGGGTATCTCTGTATGCGGATGATTTGTTACTATATGTGGTGGACCCGGCGGAGGGGATGCCAGAGATAATGCGGATACTTGAGGAGTTTGGGGATTTTTCAGGGTATAAACTGAACATGGGGAAAAGTGAGTTGTTTGTGGTGCATCCAGGGGAGCAGAGCAGAGAGATAGAGGATTTACCGCTGAGGAAGGTAACAAGGGACTTCCGGTACTTGGGGATCCAGATAGCCAAGAATTGGGGTACATTACACAGGCTTAATTTAACGCGGTTGGTGGAACAGATGGAGGAGGACTTTGAGATGGGACATGGTGTCCCTGTCATTGGCAGGTAGGGTGCAGGCGGTTAAAATGGTGGTCCTCCCGAGATTCCTTTTTGTGTTTCAGTGCCTCCCGGTGGTGATCACGAAGGCTTTTTTCAAAAGAATTGAGAAGAGTATTATGAGTTTTGTGTGGGCTGGGAAGACCCCGAGAGTGAGGAGGGGATTCTTGCAGCGTAGTAGGGACAGGGAGGGGCTGGCACTAACGAGCCTAAGTGAGTACTACTGGGCCGCTAATGTTTCAATGGTGTGTAAGTGGATGGGAGAAGGGGAGGGAGCGGCGTGGAAGAGATTGGAGAGGGCGTCCTGCAGGGGGACTAGCCTACAAGCAATGGTGACGGCACCGTTGCCGTTCTCACCAAAGAAATACACCACAAGCCCGGTGGTGGTGGCTACATTGAAAATTTGGGGGCAGTGGAGACGGCATGGGGGAAGGACGGGAGCTTCGGTGCAGTCCCCGATAAGAAACAATCATAGGTTCGTTCCGGGGAGAATGGATGGGGGATTTGGAGCATGGCAAAGAGCTGGGGTAGTACAACTGAGAGATCTGTTTGTAGATGGGACGTTTGCGAGTCTGGGAGCGCTGACGGAAAAATATGGGTTGCCCCAAGGGAATGCATGTCGGTACATGCAATTGAGGGCTTTTGAGAGGCAACAGGTGAGGGAATTCCCGCAGCTCCCGACGCAGGAGGTGCAGGATAGAGTGATCTCAGAGACATGGGTGGGGGATGGTAAGGTGTCGGACATATATAGGGAAATGAGGGACGAGGGGGAGATCATGGTGGATGAGCTGAAGGGGAAATGGGAAGAAGAGCTGGGGGAAGAGATTGAGGAGGGGCTGTGGGCTGATGCCCTACGTAGGGTAAACTCATTGTCTTCGTGTGCCAGGCTAAGCCTGATACAATTTAAGGTGTTACACAGGGCGCATATGACTGGAGCACGGCTTAGTAAATTTTTGGGGGTAGAAGATAGGTGTGCGAGATGCTCAAGAGGCCCAGCGAATCACACCCACATGTCCTGGTCATGCCCGGTACTATAGGGGTTCTGGGAGGGGGTGGCAAAGGTGCTTTCGAAGGTGGTGGGGGTCCGGGTCGAACCAAGCTGGGGGTTGGCTGTATTTGGGGTTGCAGAAGAGCCGGGAGTGCAGGAGGCGAGAGAGGCTGACGTGTTGGCCTTTGCGTCCCTAGTAGCCCGGCGCAGGATATTGTTAATGTGGAAGGGAGCCAAACCCCCGGGTGTGGAGACCTGGATAAACGACATGGCAGGGTTTATAAAGTTAGAACGGATTAAGTTGTGTTAAGGGGTTCGGCTCGGGTTCACCAGGCGGTGGCAACCGTTCGTCGATTACCTCACAGAAAGATAGAGGGAATGGAAAAGAAGTAGACAACAGCAGCAACCCAGGGGGGAGGGGGGGGAGGGAGGGGGGAGGAATCGGACGGACTCTCAGAGATGTTATTGTATATGTATAATATGTATAGGTATTTGTTTTAGGTAATTGTATATTGGATTGTTGGATTGTATTTTTGGAGAGTATTTTTTTTTGGACAAGGCAGTTGCCATTCAGTTTTGTTTATATATTATTTATTTATTTGTTTAAAACTGGCCACTGTTATTTATATTGCTTTATTGTTGTATAAAAGAAACACTATGTTTTTTTTACGGACCACTGGGAGCTGTTCCGGGGCAGATGTGACCTGTATAAGAAGGACGGGTTGCATCTAAACCGGAGAGGCATAAATATCCTGGCCGCGTGGTTTGCTAGTGTCACACGGGAGGGTTTAAACTAGTATGGCAGGGGGGTGGGCACGGGAGCAATAGGTCAGAAGGTGAGAGCATTGAGGGAGAACTAGGGAATAGGGACAGTGTGGCTCTGAGGCAGAGCAGACGGGGAGAAGTTGCTGAACACAGCGGGTCTGGTGGCCTGAAGTGTATATGTTTTAATGCAAGGAGCATTACGGGCAAGGCAGATGAACTTAGAGCTTGGATTAGTACTTGGAACTATGATGTTGTGGCCATTACAGAGACCTGGTTGAGGGAAGGGCAGGATTGGCAGCTAAACGTTCCAGGATTTAGATGTTTCAGGCGGGATAGAGGGGGATGTAAAAGGGGAGGTGGAGTTGCGCTACTTGTTCGGGAGAATATCACAGCTGTACTGCGAGAGGACACCTCAGAGGGCAGTGTGGCTATATGGGTAGAGATCAGGAATAAGAAGGGTGCAGTCACAATGTTGGGGGTATACTACAGGCCTCCCAACAGCCAGCGGGAGATAGAGGAGCAGATAGGTAGACAGATTTTGGAAAAGAGTAAAAACAACAGGGTTGTGGTGATGGGAGACTTCAACTTCCCCAATGTTGACTGGGACTCACTTAGTGCCAGGGGCTTAGACGGGGCGGAGTTTGTAAGGAGCATCCAGGAGGGCTTCTTAAAACAATATGTAGACAGTCCAACTAGGGAAGGGGCGGTACTGGACCTGGTATTGGGGAATGAGCCCGGCCAGGTGGTAGATGTTTCAGTAAGGGAGCATTTCGGTAACAGTGTCCACAATTCAGTAAGTTTTAAAGTACTGGTGGACAAGGATAAGAGTGGTCCTCGGATGAATGTGCTAAATTGGGGGAAGGCTAATTATAACAATATTAGGCGAGAACTGAAGAACATAGATTGGGGGCGGATGTTTGAGGGCAAATCAACATCTGACATGTGGGAGGCTTTCAAGTGGCAGTTGAAAGGAATACAGGACCGGCATGTTCCTGTGAGGAAGAAAGATAAATACGGCAATTTTCGGGAACCTTGGATGACGAGTGATATTGTAGGCCTCGTCAAAAAGAAAAAGGAGGCATTTGTCAGGGCTAAAAGGCTGGGAACAGACGAAGCCTGCGTGGAATATAAGGAAAGTAGGAAGGAACTTAAGCAAGGAGTCAGGAGGGCGAGAAGGGGTCACGAAAAGTCATTGGCAAATAGGGTTAAGGAAAATCCCAAGGCTTTTTACACGTACATAAAAAGCAAGAGGGTAGCCAGGGAAAGGGTTGGCCCACTGAAGGATAGGCAAGGGAATCTATGTGTGGAGCCAGAGGAAATGGGCGAGGTACTAAATGAATACTTTGCATCAGTATTCACCAAAGAGAAGGAATTGGTAGATGTTGAGTCTGGAGAAGGGGGTGTAGATAGCCTGGGTCACATTGTGATCCAAAAAGACGAGGTGTTGGGTGTCTTAAAAAATATTAAGGTAGATAAGTCCCCAGGGCCTGAAGGGATCTACCCCAGAATACTGAAGGAGGCTGGAGAGGAAATTGCTGAGGCCTTGACAGAAATCTTTGGATCCTCGCTGTCTTCAGGGGATGTCCCGGAGGACTGGAGAATAGCCAATGTTGTTCCTCTGTTTAAGAAGGGTAGCAAGGATAATCCCGGGAACTACAGGCCGGTGAGCCTTACTTCAGTGGTAGGGAAATTACTGGAGAGAATTCTTCGAGACAGGATCTACTCCCATTTGGAAGCAAATGGACGTATTAGTGAGAGGCAGCACGGTTTTGTGAAGGGGAGGTCGTGTCTCACTAACTTGATAGAGTTTTTCGCGGCGGCCACTAAGATGATTGATGCAGGTAGGGCAGTAGATGTTGTCTATATGGACTACAGTAAGGCCTTTGACAAGGTCCCTCATGGTAGACTAGTACAAAAGGTGAAGTCACACGGGATCAGGGGTGAGCTGGCAAGGTGGATACGGAACTGGCTAGGCCATAGAAGGCAGAGAGTAGCAATGGAGGGATGCTTTTCTAATTGGAGGGCTGTGACCAGTGGTGTTCCACAGGGATCAGTGCTGGGACCTTTGCTCTTTGTAGTATATATAAATGATTTGGAGGAAAATGTAACTGGTCTGATTTGTAAGTTTGCAGACGACACAAAGGTTGGTGGAATTGCGGATAGCGATGAGGACTGTCAGAGGATACAGCAGGATTTAGATTGTCTGGAGACTTGGGCGGAGAGATGGCAGATGGAGTTTAATCCGGACAAATGTGAGGTAATGCATTTTGGAAGGTCTAATGCAGGTAGGGAATATACAGTGAATGGTAGAACCCTCAAGAGTATTGAAAGTCAAAGAGATCTAGGAGTACAGGTCCACAGGTCATTGAAAGGGGCAACACAGGTGGAGAAGGTAGTCAAGAAGGCATACGGCATGCTTGCCTTCATTGGCCGGGGCATTGAGTATAAGAATTGGCAAGTCATGTTGCAGCTGTATAGAACCTTAGTTAGGCCACACTTGGAGTATAGTGTTCAATTCTGGTCGCCACACTACCAGAAGGATGTGGAGGCTTTAGAGAGGGTGCAGAAGAGATTTACCAGAATGTTGCCTGGTATGGAGGGCACTTGCTATGAGGAGCGATTGAATAAACTCGGTTTGTTCTCACTGGAACGAAGGAGGTTGAGGGGAGACCTGATAGAGGTATATAAAATTATTAGGGCATAGACAGCGTGGATAGTCAGAGGCTTTTCCCCAGGGTAGAGGGGTCAATTACTAGGGGGCATAGGTTTAAGGTGAGAGGGGCAAGGTTTAGAGTAGATGTACGAAGCAAGTTTTTTACGCAGAGGGTAGTGGGTGCCTGGAACTCTCTACCGGAGGAGGTAGTGGAAGCAGGGATGATAGGGACATTTAAGGGGCATCTTGACAAATATATGAATAGGATGGGAATAGAAGGATACGGACCCAGGAAGTGTAGAAGATTGTAGTTTAGTCGGGCAGCATGGTCGGCACGGGCTTGGAGGGCCGAAGGGCCTGTTTCTGTGCTGTACATTTCTTTGTTCTTTGTTTGTTCTTTGTACTGTTATGTTTGGCCAAAAATCTTGAATAAAATATATTTAAAAAAAAAAAAGATAAATGAGCACCACTGGCAACCACCCGCCCTGGCCCAGCCATGTCCAGCAGTGCTGCCCCCCCCCCCCCCCCCTTAAAATCTTCCGTGATGAACGAAGTGTGTGGCTCAATGCTCGCTGTGTGTCCCCACAGGAGAGGTTGGCCAACAACAGCCAACCAGCAGAGGGCCCAGAGGGCGGCGGGGTGCCAGACATCAGAGACCCCCACCCCCAAAATGAGGAACGGACCCTAGAGATCACGAGGGTCGCTACGAATAGATTGGGTACCGACGTAGAGGTTGGCGTTCGGCGTGGATGTGAGGATCCACTGGTAGCCATCCAGATGGACTGTCACATGTGAGTTATTAATGCCATAACGAATGATCCATTGCCACATGTCCATTATCCCGCACGATCGCCATCTGACGGTGCTGGCCCATCCTGGGTGTCACCCCCCCTGCCTCCCAAGAGAACACCCTGGAGGGGAGATGCGAGGAGACCATCATATTCGCGGCATAGCTGTCATCCCCACCCTCCACCAGTGCGGAGAGACACACCTTGGTGGGCGAAAGCAGTGGTCAGGCTTTTGGGGCACATTCTGGTGAGCAGCACACAGTTGCTGCTGCACATCAGGTGGAGGCAGGGATATCCAGGCGAGACATCAGTCGGAGGTTTGCTGCATCTCAGGACCCAGCAGGGTCCTAGTCAGATGTGGAGTCTCTGGACCTGGTTTGCTCAGACCTGATACAGTCGATAGGGTGCGGTTGTGATATTCAGAGGGGGATTAGCAACACTCCAGGTCCATAACCAATTGGAGGAGTCCCAGAGGCTACGGGTGTAGGATATAGTGCCAGTAATGCGTGGCACCGAGGCCAACACTGCTGGGGTGGCGACTCTAGTGGAGAGCCTGATGCACGGTTCCAGCAGCACGTGTGTTGGCATCCAAGGTGTGGCTCAGTCAGTGACGGTCATGGCTGAGTCCCTCGACAGCATGTCCGACTCGTTGGGGGACGTGTCCCACTCCCAGGTGGATCTGTCTGAGGCCTGCGGAGCAGCATGTCCCAGTCACGAGAAGGGGCTGGGGGGCATCGGGGCCTAGGGACAGTTGGGGACACAAATGTGCAGCATTAAAATACGTTGCACCAGAGAAATATTATGCTTTTAGCACTTGCACGAGGTAGGCTGGCCCCCAACCTCCTGCCCGCCCCCCCACACATCACATTATCGGTGTGAGCACGCACTCAGCAGACACTGATGCCCGCTCATCAGTCCGCATGCCCGGAGCCCAGCAAGAAACAGCAAGCTGGCCCAGGGGAAGATTTAAAAAAAAATCTACTTCAATCGTCCTGCCTGAAGCGACTGCAGAACAGGTGCTCTGGGTGCGATTGCGATTCTTCCATTTTGTCAGCAGCAAACCAGCAACAGGACTATAACATTTAAAATGGATCATTTTGTAATGAGAAAGAAAGGGCCAGAGACACAAATAGGCCAGGATTTCACAAGTAAACCTTCTGGAGAGAGTGGCTCAGGAGAATCCACAGCAGGACAAAGCAGTGGTGGTATAAGCTGTTTAGGAGAGTCCACAACAGGAGAGAGCAGTGATGGTGTGAACTCCAGGACCTCTGCTGAACAACCCATCGAGAAATGTAACATTGAATGACAAAGCAAGTGAGATCGTGAGGACCAAGCAGGATCACCTGTCGCATTAAAGGTCAGCGAAAATGGTGGGTCATGAAGTTTGGGCGGCGTGGGTAGTGAAAGTCAGCTGGTGTGGATCCCGAAGGTTGGCCGGTTGGTAAAAATGGGTCCCCGGAAGAAAAGTTAGAAAAACACTGGAATATGGCATAGATGAAGGAGCACCAGCTCTGAAAGAGTTATCATCATCACCACACACACACACTCACACACCCCGGGACCCGTTGTCAGCGCCGACACAGTAACGTCATGGAGTCCCTGGGAGGGTGGAACACAGTGAGATGACTGACTAAGCCATGTTCTATGGTAAGTAGACCTGGATGAGACCCTCCTTGGCCCTCTGGACTTGCCGGACCCTCACCGCTGCCAGCTGCCCTCCAGCTGATCCTGCGGGTCTTCCCTGGGCTAGTCCTCCAGCCTCTCCAGGTCCGGCTCCTCCTCTTCCTGAGGTGGTCGCATGTTCCTCCTCCTCCTCTACCTCCATCACGTCACCCCGCTGCTGTGACAGGTTATGGAGGGTACTGCATGCCACCACAAAGTGACCGACCCTCTGGGGGAGTGTACTGCAGTGTACCACCAAAGCGGTCGAAGCATTGGAACCACATTTTGAGAGTCCGATGCACCATTCAGTGTCGGCCCGGGTGGTCGCATGGATCTTGTTGTATCAGGTTGCCGCATTGGTCACCAGTCTCCTTACTGGCGTCGTTAGCCAGATCCTCAGCGGGCACCCCTTATCCCCCAAGAGGCAACTGGCTATCCTGTGATGGTCTACGAAGAGGCTGGGATGTCCGATTGCCCCAGGATGTAACTGTCGTGCATACTCTTCACAAGCTGGACGTTCAGGGAGTGGAACTCCTTCCTGTTGATGTCGGCACATCCTAATGGCCTGGTGCACGCAAGGCGACGTGTGCCATCTATTACCCCCTGGACCCAGGGCATCCCTGCGATGGCGGACAATCCTGCTGCCTGGGCCTGGTCCATGTCAAAGTTGATATTTTCTGCCCAGGCAAACAGGGCAACTGTAACTTGTGAGATGCCACTCAAGTCCCCACTCGAGCCCCGAAATGATCCTGAGGGGCAAACGTTCAGAGCTGCGGTGGCCTTGATGGCCACCTCCTCCATGTGGTGCCAAGTCTGCGAGGATGCCGCACCATCCTCTTGTCGAGGCTGAGCCTCCTGCAGTACATGCTGTCCGTCATCTGTTGGAAAGACCAGTGATGCCTGTATACCATGGGCCGTGCCCCCACCCCCCAGTACCTCCCAACGCCTGATGGGCAGCTAGGCCTCGGTGTGGGCTGCCGCCATCTCCTGATTCTGGCCGCCTGGCCTCCCAACAGCACTGCGAGGGCAGCCCCCGTTGGGTCCAGGATATCATCCACCCTGTGAAATAGAGATGGTGAGGGACTGTCAACCAGTGGTATCTTCCACCCCGGGACCCTCCATTCCCCTGCCATTCAACACACCCTGACCATGCACCTCCGTCTGCAGCGGGTCCCCTGGTCACCGTACCCCAGTCGTCCACTTGTGACGTTACCTGAACGGGCGCTGGTCTCCTTCGGATGCACGCACCCACTCTCTGGTCGCGGAAATGTTCCTGGTGCAAGGGCCCAGCCCCTGAATGTTTGGATGTTGGCCGCTGAGTCCGTGCTATCACTTCCTGAAGTGTTCAGGCAGTGTCCAGGCATCATGGTCTGATTGGGGCGCTAAGCAATAACTCCCACATGCTATATGGCACGCCTGCCCATGGAAATTCACGGGAGGTGTTCACTTTACGATTTGCAATTTCCTATTTTCGATACCTTCAGTCGTGCGGCCAAAGGCCTCTCCGGTCAGTGGGAGTTTTGGGTGGTCGATGGGCAGACAGGCAGGGGCTGGGGTTGCCCCTGTTATGGGTGCACCTGATCCACCGATCCATGGGGTGGCATGGCGGACCTGTGGGTGCCGAGACACCCCCCTCCAACCCAGGGGCACCACCCCACTGGTGGCAGCCCAGCCCTCCTTCCAACCAAGTCCGCCTCCCACGGGGGCAGCAACCCCAGTGCCCCCGGCTTATTGCCCGGGGCCGAAGATGGCTGCTCACCTCCCCTGATCCCCACAGCAGCCAGCCGCCAGCTTCACATTTCTAAAATAGGTGCCCATGTGACCACTTGCTGGGGAGGCGGTTAGATCTCGGGAGGCCGTTAGATCGGGGGTCAATTCCGTAATGGTGTGGAGATTTAAGTGGTGATTATTGGTTTCTCGCCATGGTGGGATCCTGATTTTGCCAACGGGAGCGGGCCGGTTAGATCGCAAACCAATCGTCACCCTGCGCGGTTCCTGATCTTGTCGCCTACCCCGATCTAATGGCACTGTCGCGCTTGATCGAGAGCGTGACGCGGCCGTAAAATCGGATCCATAGTATTCTATGCTCTGATTGTATGTTTCCAGAGGAAGACCAGTCAACATATTTTCCAGTCGCTGCGATGTTTGCTGCTCATTATGATTTATATGTATATTTTTCTGAATATGTATATCTCCTTGTACAGACTTGGGTGGGGTTTTATATAATTGCAGACAAACTTTAAAAGAAAGCATAACCATATATTATAATTAGAATTTCCCCATAACTTTCAGATTAGAAAAACATGTTATTCACAGCGCAAATCTATAATAATACTCAGTTTTTGCCTGTATGTACAGTTTTGATTGTCAGTTTAAGGGTGTTTTTGTAAGTGGGTTGTTCACGTTGTCTGTCAAACGCAGAGCTTGCAGAGAGCTATATAGAGCGTAACACATGCAGCTGCCAACGGCTGCTGGCGGAGGTGGTGGCAGTTAGTGGGGGTGGGGGGGAGTGGGAGTGTGCGATGGGCGAAGAACGAAAGCAATGGAAGGTGAGGGGAACCAACAATTAGGATACTTTAGCTGGAAAGATTGTTTCCATGAGAGATGGCATTGAACACACAAAATAGAAACAGGTGTAGACCACACACCCCATTGAGTCTGTTCCCATTCAGTATGATCATGGATGATTTTGACCTTCAACTTCATTTTCTTGCCCACTCCTCACATTCCTTAATTACCTGAGACGAAAAATCTGTCTATCCTAGCCTCAAATGCATTCAATGATGGAGCATACAAAACTCTCAGGGGTAGAGAATACCAAAGTGTAACAACTCTGAGTGAAGTACGTTCTCCTCCTCAGTCTTAAACATTTGGTCCTTTATCTATAAGTTACAATGAGATCACCCCTCATCCTTTTTAAAAAAATAATTTTTATTAAAGGTTTTCATAAAATATCAATCACAAAATGAGAAAGAAAAAAGAACCCAACAGGGTTAAGTACAAAACACAATCTAAAAAAGCAACCCCCCCCCGTACCTAAATAATAAATTAACATTAACACCCCGACTTAAGACAACAGGTGTATATACCCCCTCAGACTCTTCCAGTGGAAATAACATAAACCAAAATAAAGTAAACGCCCCCCCCCCTCTCCCCCACCCGCCCGAGCTGCTGCTGCCATTGACCAATGTCCATCGTTCTGCCAGAAAGTCTAAGAACGGTTGCCACCGCCTAAAGAACCCTTGTACCGACCCTCTCAAGGCGAATTTCACCCTCTCCAATTTAATGAACCCTGCCATATCGCTGATCCAGGATTCCACGCTTGGGGGCCTCGCATCTTTCCACTGAAGGAGAATCGTTTGCCGGGCTACCAGGGACGCAAAGGCCAGAATTCCGGCCTCTTTCGCCTCCTGCACTCCCGGCTCCTCTGCCACCCCAAATATTGCGAGCCCCCAGCCCGGTTTGACCCTGGATCCTACCACCCTCGACACCGTCCTCGCTACGCCCTTCCAAAATTCCTCCAGCGCTGGGCATGCCCAGAACATATGGGTGAGATTTGCTGGGCTCCCTGAGCACCTAACACACCTGTCCTCACCCCCAAAGAACCTGCTCATCCTTGTCCCGGTCATGTGTGCCCTGTGCAGCACCTTAAACTGTATGAGGCTGTGCCTCGCGCATGAAGAGGAAGAGTTCACCCTTCTAGGGCACCTGTCCATGTCCCCTCTTCGATCTCCTCTCCCAACTCCTCCTCCCACTTACCTTTCAACTCCACCACCGAGGCCTCCTCCTCCTCCTGCATCACCTGGTAAGTTTCCGAGATCTTCCCCACTCCCACCCACCCCCCCCGAGAGCACCCTGTCCTGTACTGTGTGTGGCAGTAGCCGTGGGAATTCCACCACTTGCCGTCTGGCAAACGCCCTTACCTGTAAGTACCTGAAGGTGTTCCCCGGGGGAGCCCGTACTTCTCCTCCAGCTCACCCAAGCTCGCGAACGTCCCGTCCACAAACGGGTCCCCCAACTTTCGTATCCCTGCCCTGTGCCACCCCGAAAACCCTCCACCTGTTCTTCCTGGTGCGAACCGGTGGTTCCCCCGTAATGGGGTCCATGCTGAGGCCCTAACTCCTCCTCCCCCCCCCCCCCAATGCAGCCTCCACTGCCCCCAAATTTTGAGGGCTGCCACCACCACGCTCGTGGTATACCTCCTTGGAGGGAGCGGCAGTGGCGCTGTTGCCAGCGCCCCCAGACTCGTACCCACACAGGACGCCGTCTCCAGCCTCTTCCATGCAGCCCCCCTCCCCCTCCATCACCCACTTGCACACCATCGTCGCATTGGCGGCCCAGTAGTACCCACAGAGGTTGGGCAGCACCAGCCCCCCCAATCTCTACTCCGCTCCAGGAACACCCTTCTCACCCTCGGAATCCCTCGCGCCCACACAAACCCCATTATACTCCTGTTAACCCGCCTCAAAAAAGTCTTCGGGATAAACACGGGGAGGCACTGGAACAGGAACAAAAACCTTGGAAGCACCGTCATTTTGATTGACTGCACCCTACCCGCCAGGGACAGCGGCAACGCGTCCCACCTCTTGAACTCCTCCATTTGCTCCACCAGCCTTGTAAAGTTAAGCCTATACAGGGCCCCCCCCAGCTCCTGGCCACCTGGACCCCCAAATATCTGAAGCTCCTCTCCGCCCTTTTTAGTGGGAGCTCACCAGTCCCCCTCTCCTGGTCCCCTAGCTGAACTACGAACAGCTCGCTCTTCCCCATATTGAGTTTGTACCCTGAAAAGTCCCCAAATTCCCTAAGGATCCTCATTACCTCTGGCATTCCTCCCACCGGGTCCGCCACATACACCCCTCATCCTTCTGAACTCCGTAGAATATAGACTGCTTCCAAGGTGGCAACTCCCAACGTACAAGGAGAGATTGAGTCGGTTAGGATTGTATTTGCTGGAATTAAGAAAAACGTGGGGGGTTCTCGTGGAAACTAATAAATCTTTTTTTTCTTTTTCCCAAAAAAAGAAGAGTACCCAATTCTTTTTTTCCAATGAAGGGGCAATGTAGAGTGGCCAATTCACCTACCCTGCACATCTTTTCGGCGTGTGGGGATGAGACCTGCGCAGACACTGGGAGAATGTGCAAACTCCACGTACAGTGACTTGGGGCCAAGATTGAATCCGGCGCTGAGGCTGCAGTGCTAATCACTGTGCCAACGTGCCGGCCTATCAAATTCTAACAGGACTAGAAAGGGTCGATACAAGAAGGATGTTCCCGATCGCAGGGGTGTCTCGAACCAGGGGTGACATTCTGAGGAAATGGTGTAGATCGTTTATGATAGAGATGAGGAGAAATTCCTTCACCCAGAGAATGGTAAGCCTGTGGAATTTGTTACAACAGAAAGCAGTTGAGGCCAAAACCCTGAATGTTTTCAAGAGCAGCTAGATATAGCACTTGGGGCGAAGGGCATCAAAGGATATGGAGGAGGGAGGTGGGATCAGACTATTGAGTTGGATGATCAGCCATGATAATGAATGACGGAGCAGGGCCAAATGGCCTCCTTGTGCTCCTATTTTCTATGTTTCTATAAGTCCAATTTACTCCGTCTCTTATCATAGGACAACACCCATAATCCTAGGGACCAATTTAGGGACCCTTGATTGTACTGCCTCCAAGGCAACAATATATTTATCAAAACCAAAACTGCACAAAGCATTTCAGATGCAGTCTCACCAAAACTCTGTACAATTGTAGCAAGACTTCTTTATCCTTGTACTCCAATCTCCTTGGAATATTTATAATCTTTATTGTCACAAGTAGGCTTACATTAACACTGCAATTAAACTATTGTGAAAGTCCCCAAGTCGCCACATTCCGGCGCCAGTTCGGGTACACAGAGGGAGAATTCCGAATGTCCAATTCACCTAACAGCACGTCTTTCGGGACTTGTGGGAGGAAACCGGAGCACCCGTAAGAAACCCACGCAGGCACAGGGAAAACATGCAGACTCCGCACAGACAGTGACCCAAGCCGGGAATCAAACCTGGGACCCTGGAACTGTGAAGCAACAGTACTAACCACTGTGCTACCGTGCTGCCCTACAAAGGCCAGAATGCTATTTGCTTGCTTCACCTGCATGCTAACTTCCTGTGTTCCTTGTACAAGTACAATCAAGTTTTTTTTGAACATCAACACTTAAAGTTTTTCACCTTTAAAAAACATTTTGCTTTTTTTTATTCTTAACCAAAATGAATGACTTCACACTTCTCTATATTATACTCCATCTGCCTTGTTGCTCACTCGCCTAACTTGTCAATATCTCTTTGCAGCCTCTCTGTGTCATTCCCACAGCTTACCTTTCAATGGGCGTTGTATTATTAGCAAACATAGATACGTTACTTGCTGTCTCTTCATCTAAATTTTAATATAGACTGTCAATGCCAGCACCAATCCCTGAGTCACTCCACTATTCATTGCCTGCCAACTTGGAAAACCCCCATTTATGACCACTCTGTTTTCTATCCATGAACCAATTCTCTATCCATGCTAATATATTACTCCCAAATCCAGGCACCCTTGTCCTGCCTATAAGTTTTTGTGCGGTATCTTATTGATTGCCTTTTGGAAATCCAGATATACTATATCTACTAGTTCCCCTTTACCTGAATATTGCATACTCAAACTCTTGATACATTTTCAAATAGGATTAATTTAGCAAAACCATGTTGACTTGGTTCTAATCATTCAATCTTCTAAGTACATCGTTAAATAGTAGGATTCAACATTTTACCAATAACTGATGTTAGGCTAATTGGTCTGTGGTTCACTGTTTTCCCTCTCCTGCCTTAAGAGGGAATAATTTGCCAACTTCTAATCTAGTACAACCGTTCCCCCAATCTGAGGAATTTTATAATTTAAGATTTGGAATTGATGGAAGAGAAGGGAATGACATGGGAGGGATGGCAGGGGAGGGATAGATGAGATAATGAAATTGGTTAATTGTAGCAAAATGGTCAGGCATCCTTAAATTAACTTTCACTAGATTTGAGTGCACTTATTCGAACTATGTGGTGAATTAAACCAATATACAAGCGTTGATTCTACAGACAAAGATGATAAAAGCAGTCAATACCCTCCAGAGTTTCTTCAATGGGCATGTGTTAGAGTCCTTCCTTTTGATTTCCCTTTGTTCCCATTTATTTTATCTTTGGTCTGGGGATCGGTACTTGTGATATAGCTTTAAGTTAAGCGGAGGAAGTACAGAATTCAAAGTTTTGAAAAGCTTGACAACTGGAACACGTGTCCTCACGTTTTGTATTTGGCAAAGGAAATCCCAGACATTCTGGCATCCAGCAGAATGGAGGGATTTGGTTTGATTGGTTGGCTGCCAGCCAGTGGTAGGCCAGAGACCGTGTTCTGCCTGGTAACGGAAAGCGATTGGTTCCTGCCAGGTGAGGTTTTTCAGAGAGAACCAGCTCTCTGTCGTTCTCTGGCTGTCTGGTGTCTCTGCTAGTCTACAGTGACGATCAGATCATTACAAGCTGAAGGAAAAGGTAACTTCCACTAAAGGCCTAAACTGAACAAAGAACAAAGAAAAGTAAAGTACAGGAACAGGCCCTTTGGCCCTCCAAGCCCGTGCCGACCATGTTGCCCGTCGAAACTAAAATCTTCTACACTTCCTGGGTCCATATCCCTCTATTCCCATCCTATTCCTGTATTTGTCAAGATGCCCCTTAAATGTCACTATCGTCCCTGCTTCCACCACCTCCTCCGGCAGCGAGTTCAAGGCACCCACTACCCTCTGTGTAAAATAACTTGCCTCGTACATAAAAGTGCTTTGCAGGGCTCGTCCGGGATTTGAACCCGGGACCTCTCGCATTTTATCGCAGCAGAAGACCCTAAGTGAGAATCATACCCCTAGACCAACGAGCCACATTAAAAATATTTTTTAAAAAATAAAATATTTAGACTACCCAATTCATTTTTTCCCCCAATTAACGGGCAATTTAGCGTGTCCAATCCACCTATCCTGCACATCTTTGGGTTGTGGGGGCGAAACCCACACAAACACGGGGAGAATGTGCAAACTCCACACGGACAGTGACCCAGAGCCGGGATCGAACCTGCGACCTCGGCGCTGTGAGACTGCAGTGCTAACCACTGCACCACCTTGCTGCCCTCTGAACTGGAGAAAGGAACTAAATGGAAGATATCTATCTGAAGTCAAGGATCCTTATCTTTTATTTCTCATCATTATTTTCTTCCCTCTCCACCACCCTTTCCCTTGATGCTGTCTGTGTGTGTGTGTGTGTATATAGTGGGACGAGTTGGAAATGGGGGAGGGGGGTTGGAAATTAGATAGTAGTTTACCAGTTGTATTGTTGTCTATTTCATACTATTAAATAATAAATGGTTACATTGTGTTAACATTTACAAATCTAGTTGCTGTACTTAATTGGGATCAAACCAAAGACATGGGGCGAGATTCTCCACTCCCACGCCAGTTGGGAGAATCGCCTGGGCCGCCAAAATTTCCCGGGACGCCGGTCCGATGCTCTCCCGCGATTCTCCCAAGCGGCGGGAACGGCCCCGTCGAGTTCCACAGGCAGGAGAATCGCTGGAGACACCCAAAATGGCGATTCTCCGGCACCCCCGCTATTCTCAGGCCCGGATGGGCCGAGCGGCCAGGCCAAAACGGCGGGTTCCCCCCCCGGCGCCGTCCACACCTGGTCACTGCTGTCAGGAACAGTGCGGGAACGCTGGGGGGAGATCCTGCACCGGGGGGGTACCTCAAATGTGGCATGGCCCGCGATCGGTGCCCACCGATCGTCGGGCCGTCCTCTCTGAAGGAGGACCTCTTTCCTTCCGCGGCCCCGCAAGATCCGTCCGCCATCTTGCGGCGCTCACGACGGCGTGGCCACTTCGGCTCGTGAGTGGAGAATCCCGCCCATGAGATTTAAGCAACTTTAATTTCACCTGTTTTGCAACCTTGGGTCAAGTGGGGCTGGAATTGACCGTGCACGAGCCCAGGTTGTCATGACACCTGCTACTGCACAAGCTCAGACACTGGGATTTCATAATGTTGCTATGAAACTTGAAACCTAAACTAGGACTGTACCTTGGAACAAGCTTTGTAGTTAGCTGTTTTCTTTGATGGTAAATGCTGACATTTGCACAGTTTGTTTTCAAGGAACAGAGCCCATCTGATTTAAACCTTTTTTAAAAAAATGTTTATTGAAGGTTTGTACAATGACAAAATTATAAACAACCAAGAGTGCAAAAAATTACAAGCAAATATGAAACAAAAGCACATAATTAACTTAAACACTACAAACCCCACTAACAGCTGACAGTGTCTAGATTCTTAAAAAAGAAAATAAATGGTTGCCTTTTCATGTAGAACCTCTCCACTGACCTCCTGATGGTGAATTTGATTTACTGTAAGTGTAATAATGACATTAAGTCGCCCAACCAAGCAGAGGCACTGGGCGGAATGGGAGACCTCCAAAGAAGCAATATTCGCCTCTGGGCAATCAGTGAGGCAAAGGTGACAACGTCCGCCTCTATCCCAGAATGAAATGCTGGTGAATCCGAAACCCCAAATATGGTTACCAGTGGACAACGGTTTAAATCCAGTCAGATTATCTCCGACATAGTGCTAAAATAGGAAGCCCAGAAGGTGGTGAATTTGGGCAGGACCAAACCATATGCGTATAGTTAGCTGGGGTAAGTGAACAGCGATCACATTTGTCCTCAACATTTGGGGGGAAAAAAACAATCATCCTGGTCAAGGGAGCCCTGTGTAACACTTTTAACTGAATTAAGCTCAGCTGAGCACATGAGGACGTGGAGTTGACCCTGTAAAGGGCCTCCCTCCAAGCCTCACTAGTAAGTATAGGACCCAGTTCACTTTCCCATCTCGCCTCGTCCTGTTTCGTGGGGAGGGGTCCGACGAGAGAATATGGTCACATAGGTCCAACATACTCCCCATGCCAGGCTGAGTCAAGGATAAAATCCTCTTCAGAAAGGAGGCAGGTAGAGCCAAAGGAAAGGAAGGGAAAACCGTCCGAGAGAAGTCACGAACTTGAAAATAAGAAAAAGGCGAGAGTTGGGGAGCTGAAATTTGAAGCTCTCTAAAACTGGCAAACATCCCCTCCACAAACAGGTCACCAAAATGCTCAAATAAAGGAGGACAATAATTTGTTGACTTTGACAAAAAAAGGACTTGGGGAGAAAATGGGGAGACATGGAAGAGAAATTAAAAATCGCGGGAGCACATTCATTTTAATAGTCTAAATCCTACTCGCCAATGAAAGAGGACGTTATCCCAACTCTGCAAGTCTGTTTTGAAACTGCCAACCAGATTAGTGTAATTTAATTTTTTTTTAAATTACGTGGCATTAGGAATAATTTATTAGCTTTGATAGATGACTGACCGACGGGCAGGACATGGAGAGTCGGATAAATGGGTCTTTTTCTGGATAGTGGGGTGCAACACGGTTTGGTCCTTGGGCCCCAGCTATTTACAATCTATAGAAATGACTTGGGTGCAGGGATAGAAGGTTCTATAGCCAAATTTGCAGACAAAATAAGTGGGACAGAAAGTTGTAATGAGGAAATAAGAACCGTACAAATGAATAAAGATAGGTTAGGAGAGTGTGCCAGATGGAGTTTAACGTGGATAAGTGGGAGGTCATGCATTTTAGTCGGAAAAATGGAAAAGCAACTTATTATCTAAATGTGGGGAGAAGTCCGGGTGCTCAGTTACAGAGGAATCTGGGGGTCCTAATTCATGAGTCACCAAAAACTAGCATGCAGGTACAGCAGATAATAAAGAAAGCAAATGGAATGTTGGCATTTATAGCTAAAAGATTAGAATATAAAGGTAAGGAAGTGTTGTTGCAACTATACAAAACATTGGTGAGACCGCACCTGGGGAATTGTGCACAGTTTTGATCTCCTTATTTGAGGAAAGATGTAGTGGCATTGGAGGCAGTTCAGAGGAGGTTCACTAGGTTGATTCCAGAGACGAGGGGTTTGTCATATGAAGAGAGATTGAGTATATAAGAATGAGGGGAGATCAAATTGAGGTATATAAAAGGTATGGCTAAAATAGACGAGGAGCGGATGCTTCCTCATGTGGAGCATTCTAGAATGAGAGATCATAGTCTTAGGATAAGAGGTAGCAAATTCAACTCGAGTGGAGGAGAAATGACTTCTCCCGAAAAGTTGTGAATCTGTGGAATTCACTACCCCAGAGTGCGATGGATGCTGGGACAATGAATAAATTTAAGGGGGAGTTAGACAGATTTTTGATTGGTAATGGGTTAAAGGGTTATGGAGAATGGGCAGGGTGGTGGAATTAAGGCCAGGCTGAGATCAGTCATGATTGAATGGTGGAGCAGATTCAATGGGCCAAATGGTCTAATTCTGCTCCTATATCTTAGGAACTTATGAACTATCACTCGCACCGTTCTTTCCAACATTCTCTTTCATGATTTTGACATCATCTCAAAAAGTACTGTTAGATGGTTCGGGTTTGTCAAACAATTTTTTCCGGGAACCGGGCTAAAAGGGCGAAAAAGCAAGGACACTGGCGGCAGCAACTTTGTGTGACCTTCTCCTACATCCCGCTACCAGAAGTTGTGTAATTTAATTTATGAAGCGAGGTGCAATTGTGGGCCTCCCGGACCCATAATTTACGAAAGGCAAGGCAAAAAGGTAAGGTACTCAGTTGGGCTTCCCTCTCCAGGGGGTTGATCGGGGATCATTCACGAGTTCAACTTGTTATCAGAGAAGGAGCCAAAAGTACTAAGCAACTTCAATATCTATCCATGGTGGGTACTGGCTCCGTAACATAGAGAAGTAGGTCATCTGCGTAAAGGGAAACCCGATGCTCCATCCTTCCCCAATTTATCCCCCTTCACTTAGCAGAGGACCTCAGTGCTATAGCGAGCGGTTCTATTGCCAAAGTAAACCGTTGCGATAAAAATGTTGACACGTCTCCTCGCTCCTCTGACCTATAAAGCTTTTTGTAAAAAGCTTCAAATGCAGCATTAACTATATCTGGGGCAGAAACGAAACTACCAATCAAATTCCTTAACTGAATAATCTCCCGGGAGGCCGTCGGCCATCTCAGCTGATGAGCTGATAGACGGCTGGCCATCTCCCCATACTCAAAAGACCCACGTTGAACGCCGCAACGGTCTTACCACCTTCCCTGTAGACAACAGATCAAACTGTGTCAGTAGCTTTTGCCTGCTCACCATGAGTCCGGAGTAGGGTCACAATAGTACCAGCGTTCGACCTCCAAGATATCATCCGCCAACCTCTGTCGTTCCATCCATCTCCTACATACCTTATACGATAAAATCACCACTTTCAAGGCTTCCCAATGCGTGGAGAGCGAGCCAGAATCCTTCCTATTGAGTTATACATACTCGCCAATGGCCTTGGACATGTGCCTTCAGAAAGCAAAATCCACTAATAACTCTACAGCTAAATTCCACAGTGGGCGCTGAGCCGGGCCTTATTCCAGAACCAAATCCACCAGATGTTGACCAAGATGACAATGTATTCTGCCATCCTTACCCAAGGGAGAAGAGACCAAAAAAAGCCAATCCTGGAATACACCTACCTACCGTATGGGTCTTCCTCTTTCTTCTTCTCTCTCTCTCTCTCTCTCTCTCTCTTGATCTTAGTGGCGAGGTTGCAGAAGCTGTTTGGAGTTACTTTCTTTGTACCGTGATGACAATGATGCTGCACTTGGTTGACTGTTGCCTTGAGAGTAGTTATTCACCACTCTTGCACCTGGACCAAGCTTTTTTAATAAAAATGGTTTTCCCAATTAAGGACAATTTAGCGTGGCTAATCCACTTGCACATCTTTGGGTTGTGGGGGCGAAACTCACTGGGTGAATGTGCAAACTCCACATGGCCAGTGACCCGTGGCCGGGATCGAATCCGAGTCTTTGGAGCCATGAGGCAACAGTGCTAATCACTGCGCCACCATGTCGCCCAGATCTGGACCAAACTTGAATAGTTCTGGCAAGTTCTGGAGTACGTTTTCTGTATGTCAAACTAATTACCCGCTGTTCAATAATATCTAAATGCATATGTTGACATGGGTGTGGTATTTACCAGCAACATTTAGAAAGGATGTATCTGTAATCCGTTAAAAACATGTTTAGGCAAGAACTAAGATAAATATGAAGTCAGTTGTTTATTTTCACTGCAGGCTATTAGATCAGTTTGAAGCATGATTTTGTTTAATGGATGATATTTCTCTGACAAGCTTAAGTCTGTATTTCCTATGTTAGCAACCATGTTTGCTGCTAGTAAAAGGCTTATCAGTGCTTTAGTCTTAACAAGCTGTCATCATGGAACTAATGGTGAAAAATATGAAGAATTTAAATTTAAACAGAAATAGTAAACTTCCAAACATTTGCTCGAGCTATGATAGGCAAGTGCAATAATCCTGCTATGTAGACGCTTGTGCATTCTTCACAAATTATCAAGACTATCCTGGCAGTTTGTTTTGCGCAACACAATTCAAATGGTTAATGTTGTACCCACTTGTCTTTTTCCCCATATCTAATTTTTTTGGGGGAAAAGGCCTCAAACTGCCGCAGTGAATTTATTATAACCCAGTTTTTATCTTATGGTTCAATCAAATAGTTGAACATCGCAAACATGCGTTGGTTATGTTTGAAGTGAGGAACTTCCAAAGATGTTTTTTGATAAAATGGAAGTAATTACAGGCCTGATGTTTTTTATACTTATTTAGTGATTTTGTCCTGTACATTTTGATCCTGATCAAAGTATGGGAATGGAATCCATTTCAGGGATCCAGTGGTGGCATTAGGCACTCTTCAGTCAGATACAGCAGAGTAAAGGTTTTTCCAGACAGTCTTAATGACTCAGTTGGCCACGCAGCTGGTTTGTGATGCAGAGCAAGGCTAACAGCGTAGGTTCAATTCCTGTACTGACTGAGGTTATTACTGAAGGCCTGCCTTCTTAACCTTGCACCTCGCCTGAGGTGTGGTGATCCTCGGGTAAAATCACCAACAGTCAGCTCTCCCCTTCAAAGGGGAAACCAGCCTATCGTCGTCTGGGACTATGGCGACTTTACTTTTAATGATGTGCTTTAGCCATCACAGAATTTTACATGCACTCTATTGTACAATTGTGATATTTTGCTGTTTACACAGCAGCCCTCTGGCTCCCTGACCACGATTCCAGTGGTGCAGAATCATGATGTAGTTGATTAACATGTCTTTTGTTGGTTTTATGAGGCTGTAGTGGTTCTAATTGTGCTGAATTTGGCAAAAATTGCACAGAGTTACAAATGCAATTCTAAAATGACTGCATACATACATGCAGTTACTGCAAAGTTACAACTGTGCAATTTCCAGATGTCGGTTCTTTGTAGGCCATTGAAATCTATATTTACTATTTCCAAGCGTGGTTTTATATGTGTGTGATAGTGGATGAAAACAAAGTTGATTAAATAGCATGCTTGAGGCACCAGCTTTAAAACTAGTGACATGTCCTGACAATTCATCATAAAGCAATTGCTTGAACAGTTCACGGGTCAAGATTGCATATCACTGCAATATTGCAGAGTTGTGTCTTGACTGTCACGTTTCTGGAAGATAATAACTGGAGCAGCTAGAGAGTGAACTAGACGGCCACTACGGTTAGACCTCAGCAGTTTGATTTGTCTAAATTGGTAGATAGTTCCAGCAACAAAGCTTCATATACGAATTCATCAGCTTGTGGCTTATTGTCTTTGATTTCATCAGCATCTGGAACTCTGCCTGTTTTAGTATGTAAAAGCTTAACGAAGTTGACCACTGACTTTATTATGGTTTCTGGAATATGTATTGGGTTACGGCAGTCATTTTCAAACTCAGGGTCGCGATTGCGAGTGGGTATCATGTGGGTTGCGGAGCGATGGGTTTTGGTGTTCCCAGTAGCAGGAAGAAGTGCACAACGGCTGCGACCGGCTTAAAAAATTTAAAAATGCAGGCCTCCATCGGCTTTCAAGAATGCCAGCTGTCGGCGCATGCATGCCCCCTCAGCTGGGTCTAGCAATGCGCAGGCCCGGAGCCCAGTGGGGCAGATCACCGCCTCCTGTTGTCAGCGTGCTGTTCACAGGACCAGGGGCTGGATTCTCCATTTCAGGGACTATGTCTCCACGCCGTCGTAAAAACTGTGGTCTTTTACATAAGAAAAACTGGTGTCAAAAGGCCACAGATTCATTGCCTTGCAGGGGCTAGCAGGCAGCTGTCGTGGAGCTTGCAGCTCCAGCTGCTGATACTGCCTCCCGAACCTCCAGGTCAGAGGCCATGCATGCGCATGGCGGAGGCCTCCAACCGCCACGCCGTGCTCCATGGCAGACTTGGGCCGTGGACCTGGACTCCGGAAATAGCGCCCCCATCAGCTGCGCGCCCAACCCGGACCGCTCAAAAATACCCCAGTCCCGAATGAGGCCCCCGCCCTCCGATCAACCCTACCCCGACTGTAGCAGCCGTAGACTGAGTCCACAGTCGCCACGCGAGATTCTCGAATGGCTGGGACCGCATTAGAAATACGCCGTCGGGAATTCGGTCGGTCGGGGGTGGAGAATAGCGGGGCAGGCTTAAGGCAATGGCCTCAGATGGTAGATACTCTGGCTTTTCGGGGGGGCGGAGAATTGCCGAACCGGCGCCGGTTCCGATTTCATGTGGGAAAATATACTCGCTCTTGCACTCTCTCATTCTCACTCTCACTGACGTCACAAGGCGTGGGCGTGAAATCACAGAGGAGAGATTCCTCCATTTTGTAGCTGCCAGCAAGCAAGCCACGGGACCGTGAAGAACTGAAGATGGATCATTTTGTAATAAAGGAAGAGGGGGCCAGAGACACAAACAAGTCAGTATCTCATAGTTGAATCTGCTGGAGTGTGTGCAGCACGGTGCCGCAGTGGTTAGCACTGCTGCCTCATGGCCTTGAGGACCCGGATTCAATACTGGCCCCGGGTCACTGTCCATGTGGAGTTTGTACATTCTCCCTGTGTCTGCGTGGGTCTCACCTCCGCAACCCAAAAGATGTTCAGGGTAGGTGAATTGGCCATGCTAAATTGCCCCATAATTGGGGGAAAAAATTGGGTTCTTTAAATTTATATTAAAAAGAAGAATTTGCTGGAGAGAGCTTCTCAGAAGGATCCATGGCAGGAAAAAGCAGTGCTGGTGTGAGCTGTATCCAGAGCTCCAAGGCCTCTGGTGAACAAACAATTGAAAAGAAACTGAAATCGGAACAAAGCAGTATAAAAATGATTTCTTGAGGTATGGGAAGTACTGACAATTAAAAGTTTAAGTTAAAAGTTGAGTAAAGGCAGGTAATAATATATTTGATCTGTCCCTTTAATAGGAACTAAAAATGGTGAGCTCAGAGATGAAGGAGCTTTAAAACCATCTCCTTAGAATCAGGGTCGATGAAAACTCCTTTCTGTCCTAGCCTGAAATGAAAAGGGATTTTTTTCATGCTGAGTGTTGACTGAGGAAAAGACCAATTGCAATAGTTAGACTATTTTGTGAGATGAGCTTTGGCATAATGATGATTTCAGTGGAAGTAGAAACATTTGGTCAGGTTCCTATGCCAGGATGGCTAGATGGTTGGAGGGAGCAAAACACTCTTCCAGAGGTCCTTGTATAGGGAAATTTAACCAGAGGGCGGCTGGCTGCAAATACATCTCTTTAACAGGGGAGAAAGGGATGGGGGGAATGGGGTGGGGGGACAGGTAACCATAGATTAGGTAGCTTAGCATTGATAGTGGGTAGTAGGCTCTTGGAGGTTCTAATATGAGATGAAATTAATACTCAAGTAGAAATGCTTGGATTAATTAGGATAATCAGTGTGAATTTGTAAAAGGCAAATCAGGTACATTTAATAGAATAACTTTAATAAATAAGGGATTTTTATTTTGAAAGGGTATTTGACAAAATGCTGCAGAGATGATTTATTGAAAATAAATTACATGGCATTGAATGATACATTACAGCTTGGTAGCAATTTCTTAAAGTGTAGAAAATAAATTTCTTGTTATGGATTTTTTTTAGATTGGAGTGATATAAATAGTAATTGTTCCTGGTGATCATGTTTTTGTACCATTACTCTTCTCCGTAGTTTGGATTTTAACTGCTAGCATGTTTCTAAGAACAAAACACTTTGAAAACATAATGCTTCGTTAGCCTGCAAAAGAATGAGACCTGGACAATTCTAACAGCGAAACTTAATTTTAAACGTCAAAAGCCGACTTCTCCGACCCCCCCGCTAGGTCAGAGAATCGCCGGGGGGCGGCGTGAATCCCGCTGGCTGCCGAATTCTCTGGCGCCAGAGATTTGGCGGGGGCGAGAATCATGCCTCGGCGGCCGCTGGCAGCCCCCCCCCCCCGGGCGCGATTCTCCGGCCATCGATGGGCTGAGTGGCCGCCCATTTTTTTCTTTTGCCGGTCCTGCTGGCGTAAATTAGAGTAGGTCCTTACCGGCGGGACCGGGCGGCCTCCGGGGTCCTGGGGGGGGGGGGGGGGAGAGAAGAGGGAGGTCACGGGGGGATCTAGCTGTGGGGGGTGCCCCCACGGTGGCCTGGCCCTCAATCGTGGGCCCACCGATCTGCGGGCAGGCCTGTGCCGTGGGGGCACTCTATTGTTCCGCGTCGGCCGCTGTGGTCCTCCACGACGGCCGACGCGGAGATGAACCACCCCACACCCCCGCGCATGCACTGGGATGCCCTTCGTTGGCGTGGCGCCAAGCCCCTTCCCCACCTGCCGGTGCGGTGCGAACCACTCCGGGGCCGGCCTAGTCCCTGAAGGTGCGGAGGATTCCGCACCTATGGGGCGGCCCGACGCCGGAGTGGTTCACGCCACTCCTCGGCGCCGCTGCCCCCGCCGGTAGGGGAGAATCCCTCCCCATCCCTTATATGAACAAGGGTCTAACCAGTTTTGCTGTCGCTGCTTACTCAGCAGAACAAGATAAAATTGGGAATGGTTGGTTGCTGGTGACTTCAGGGCAGGTAAATAATGAGAATGCTTTTAACTGCACAAAGCTACTGGGTGGAAAGGCTTAAATTTGACCCCAATACATATAAGTTATCTAAACCTTGGTGTGGCATGCATACTATCACATCAGTTATGGCAAGGATAGTGGAATCTGTTATCAGACAGACAAATTAAGCACGTCGCCAGATATCAGCTCATCAGAATCATCATGGATTTGTGAAGTGTAGCTCATGCCTGACTAACTAAGTGGAATTGTTTGAGGTTATCATCACCATGGTGGACAGGGATGTTTATGAACGTTATCTTTATCAGGGGTTCTCAATTGTTTTACATTTGAGGCCTCACTGATTCCCCCCTCTATTTATAAGAATTCCATGAACTCCATAACACGAGCATTTTTTCTAAATGAAATTAGTTGCACGATTATATATGTTTATTTACTTAACGTGAAAGTTGTTGCAAGTGTTGAGCATCAGATTGAGGCTCAGTAAAGAACACCCAAACTAGGTTGAAGCTTGGGTGCGAAGTGTAGTGACTTTTTGCAGCTGCAAGCCATCTTTCTCCTTTGTGAGCGTCAAAACTCTGTTACTGGCCATTGGACGATTCAATCAGAAATGGGAAAATAACTCAAAATTAATCACGGTATTTACAACCAAACATTAAGCTGTTACCAACGTAAGAATTTCATGACCTATATTTTCATACAACGTGGAAAGGAATGTTGTACGTGAGAAAATTCAACACCAGCAGTAAAATGGTTGAAACAAATCTGTCATACTAACAGAATACGTAATTGGTAGTCATAAAGTCCTCATTGTACACTATTTCTCTATTAAATTTGTCTTGTGCAGCTCGTCTTTGGCATATGTACCTGCATGGTGCTGAGTTTTATAAAATATGAAGTTCCATTTGCTAATGAAGCATGACATTCCTGGGGTGCAGTAAGGATTGTAATTCAGTCAAAGCAATTGTCATCAGTAGTGAAACTTCTTCCATTAAGCTTAGTTAATAAAGCAGAACTTTTTTAACCCCTTTGACCAAACTGTCCTGTCCTTTCCTCATTGGATTTAATGCAAGTATTTGGACAGCTGTATGTGCAAGTCCAAAGTAGAAAACCTTATGAGAATATCTTTATACACAGTTTTGTTGCAACTTAGTCGACAACTTCTGAAACTTGCTCCCTGGTAAATAATTTATTTGGCCAGTTTCCTCAATTGAATTTGGTGGATCGATGCAATAAACAGCAGCTAGAGTATTAAAGTAGCTTTATGTGATATCCATGGTTTACGGACCATCAGCTCTCTATTGGGCTGAATGACCGCGAAGTATGGAATTCAGTCTTTACTTCATCACAACTGAATATAACTTTTTTGAGGCTTGGAGGGGGAGAAAGTGTTATAACACTATGAATCATGTAGCAGAATTGCTTTAGTACCAGCAGTTTGAGCATCCTCTGGCATTTTAGCTGTTCTAACAGCAACACCCATGTTAGGAGAATTGGTGATTATGATGAAAGCAACATTATTATTAAAACATAATTTTGTTTGCTGGGAATTCACAGGGTCATATGTTAAAATGCAAGCTTTATTTGCTTGGTTTATTGTCTATTTTTATTGCAACAGTCTTTGTAAGATATACAAAAATGTTTTAGTAAAATTTGTAGTCTTGAGCTATGCAAATTTAGTTAGGAGCCATTTCTCCCCTCCCCCAAAGCATAATACAATGGATGCTGAAAATATGAAAGAAAAACACAAAACTGGAAATACTAAGTAGGCCTGGCAGCATCTGTGGCGAGAGAAACAGAGTTAATGTTTCAGTTTCATGGCTTTTCATCGGGATCTCCTTTCATCGCAACTCCTCACCCCTCGAAAGGTCATTGACTTGAATTGTTAACCCCATTTTTCTTTTCGTAAACTGAATTGGTGATATTTGCTTGCATTTTTTCTTTTTACTTGTTAGGTGCTCAAACAGAACCAATAAAAAAATGCAATTTTTTGCATTTTCTGCACATCACAAAGATAATTATTAATTTTTTGTTAACTGTTAAATTACCCACATTTTCCTTTTGGCAGGATTCTGAATCTTTGGATACTTGTATTCAAAGTACTCTTTCAGCCCTCTACCCACCTTTCGAGGCAACAGCATCCACTGTCCTGTGTCAAGTTTTTGATGTAGTGGAGAAAACGTACCGTGGTGACGGATTGTGCTACCTCATTGATTTCCTTGTTCCAGCTAAGCACATTCTGCAGTGCATTCAGCAGGATGCTTGTGTAAGTATGAGGGTAGTAGGGTGGGGGTAATGCAAAGTAGTTCAATGTACTTTTGCATTTTGTACTTTCATATTTTGTATCAAATGACGGATGCAATGCTAGTTAGTCTGAATGCCATATCTTAAAATTCAGGTCCTGCCACCATAGGTAGCTGCACTCAAAACCCATGGGGAAGACACAGCTCATTTTAATCAGTTCCTCTAACTGCAGCCTTGTATTTTGGAGCACAAAAATACAATTGGTCAGAAAAATATTTGATTGTATAATTGGCATTATGTTAGTTAGAAAAAACGAATTTTTATCTTGTGAGTAATACAGATTTTTGATCGAAATACCACCCCTCCAAGATCACTTTCTTTCCCTTTAAATTTCGAGTACCCAATTATTTTTTCTAATTAAGGGGCAATTTAGAGTGACCAATGCACCTACCCTGCACATCTTTGGGTGGTGGGGGTGAGATCCACTCAGACATGGGGAGAATGTGCAAACTCCACACGGACAGTGACCCGGGCCAGAATCGAATCCGGGTCCTCGGCGCTGTGAGGCAACAGTGATGCCGACTGTGCCACCATGCCACCCCCTCCAAAATCACTTTATGACCATGCGGTGTGAGTAGCTGAAAGGAATCTTAATAGAAACGTCTGTATTTGCTTCAAAAATTGAGGTCTCTTTTGTGTGATACTATTCATCCCTTCTCTTATGGACGCCTGGTCAGCTCTCAGTAGTGTCTACGATACTGGACCAGAACCATAACTTTTTAAGTTTTAATAGGATGCAGAACGATTTATTCATTCCTGGGGTGATAACATAAGTAATAGCACTTAGTTATTTTATAAACTTTTAAACTTCAACCCTAGCAATAACATTGCATGTAGTTTCTTAACCCTAACACACGGGTTCCCATTAAGCAGCACTTCGAAGGAATGTGCATCTCTCATTCCACTTACACAGGCAGGCAAAGGTGATAACTTTATTTGCGACGCAATTTTTCTTTTGTTAGTGAAGTTACTTAAGAACCCTTTTCGAAAGCCTGCCTCTGGAACAACTTTCCATGACACCTCTCTCTGGCTTTTCAAATCCTTCTTTTCAGCTCTCTCTCTCTCGCTCTCTCTCTCAGCTTGACCCAGCCCCTCAAACAAAGATTATTTTATGGGGTATCCAGACTTTAATCCATTATCGTTATCTTGGCTGTCTGATTTTCCATTTCCATTATTGATATGAACCTAACCTCCCATTTACGGATAAAAGTAGCCATGAATAATAATCTTTATTGTCACAAGTAGGCTTACATTGCAATGAAGTTACTGTGAAAAACCCCTAGTCGCCACATTCCGGCGCCTGTTTGGGTACACACACGGAGAATTCGGAATGTCCAAATTACCTAACCGCACGTATTTTGGGACTAGTGGGAGGAAACAGGAGCACCCAAAGGAAACCCACGTAGACACAGGGAGAATGTGCAGACTCCGCACATACAGCGACCCAGCCGGGATTTGTACCTGGGACCCTGGCGCTGTGAAGCCACAGTGCTACCGTGCTGCCCATATACCTCTATAATGGGCTAATGGCTAGTCAAACAAGAGTGTTCTGAAGGACATTGGATCTTGAGTGGATCATCATGGCTGAACAGGAGCATCCTGTATGTTACCACTAACGAGTTTAAGTCTGAATGAGACAATGTAATTCAGGCCAGATATGGGTTGAGGCCTTGCTATCAGTTTTTCACTCGGTCTGTTAACCCCTAAATTACCTGCTACATCTTCGATCCCAAGTTCTTAATATCTCCCTCTCATAACACTTCTCAACTTAAAAGCAGAATCGATTTTGAATAATTCTGGAACTCTTATACACAGTTAGAAAGAAAAACAGCTCTTTAGCTAATAGGCTATTAGGCATTCCCGTAAGTCTTTGACTGTTAAGTGGATCAGATCTTCATGAAATTAAAAATGCAGAAATGAATATGCCCTGCAATTATTTTTCGTTTATCATAAGTATTGTTTAATTCCAGGATTAATTTGTTTTTATTTTCTTTGTATAAATTTAGAGTACCCAATTCATTTTTTCCAATTAAGGGGCAATTTAGCGTGGCCAATCCACCTAAGGGCATTTAAATGGTCATTGGATAAACATATGGATGATAAGGGAATACTGTAGATGGGCTTTAGATTGGTTTCACAGGTCGGCGCAACATAGAGGGCCGAAGGGCCTGTACTGCGCTGTAATGTTCTATGTTCTAACCACATCTTTGGGTTGTGGGGGCGAAACCCACGCAAACATGGGGAAAATGTACAAACTCCACACGGACAATGATCCAGAACCGGGATCGAACCTGGCCGTCTTTGAATAAAACGTGACCATGTAATAGCTTTTTGTTTTTAAAAAAAGATACACCGTTTAAAAAGTAGTTACTTCAGTGGTGGGCAACCTGCAGTCTGGTCCATATGCAGCTCATGAGGGTTCTTGTGGACTATGAGACGTTTTGTTGACTGTTGCCCATGTGCAGAGTTGCCACGTTATGCTGGTTTTCATCTGCGTAGCTTTTTTCCTACCAGTATGACTGAAGTGATATGTATATAGAGCAAAGGCATGTGAAGTGAGGTGCATACTGATTGCACAGGTATGATTTCCCTCTTATGTCCAATCAGGTGTAAATAATTATTTTGTTTTTACCACTTCAGTTGATAGTTTTATCAATGTATGAATGATTCAGCATTTTCTTGGCTTGGGCTCTCCCCCTTTTGCACCCGCTCTCCCCCTTTCGGGCATGCTCTCTACAACTACTTACTAACTGCTATGCAACAAGTAAAGAGTATATTCCGAAAAGCGCATACCTTCGCCACACTATGTTAATTCAGCGTTATTGCAGTTACGCAAGTCTTTCTTGGGGCTTTTTCCTGCCTGGTCGATGTACTGAAACTACAAAGCTGAAAAAAATAAATCCATCTCACAGAGGAAGCTGCAGGCCAGCCCACATCCAACAAGTTGCATCACATTTTGACAGCTGTGACAAATTCAACCACTGCAATTGGGACAGCTACAATATTCTCATTTTTTAAAAAAAGTCAACTTGCTTTAGCACCCAAAAGTAACACATCCTTGCTAAAAAAAATTTAAAATCTCCCTTTTCGAAAAAATATCCAGTTCTTCCTTGGTCCATATCATATCTGTTTGGCAAATTACATTGAAATCCATCCATTAGTTTTTGAGGCATATTGTTTAGAGACAAACAAACTAACTGGCAAAAACATTAGCTTCATCCACCTTCAGCAGTGGAGATAATTAGAATTATTTGTAACAAACTTTGGTAAGGTTTTGAATGCTACCGTGTGAAAAATAATATAAATTCACTTGACTGTAGGTTTCAAGAAATGCACCTATTTACTAACTGCTATGTTCAAGTACATGTTTGTACTAGTGGTCAGTAATTTCTGCCCTTTCAACTCATTTCTATTTCTTTAGCTAAGTTCCACTGCAGCTAGCACAAGAATGCTAATATAATTGCCTGATTATCAAATTTATATGTGTGCTAATTGTCTTCAAAAATGGATTTGGATGGATATGTCCGTTTTCCCATGTAGACAACCATGAATATATTTTTTGTTAAATTTGTTTTTAGTGAATTGCTTAACAATGGAAAACTATTTTAAGTCCAAGAACAAACATTTAACAGAAATCTTTCAAATTTTTTTTTTAACAGTTTCAATACTGTGGATTACTATTTCGCAATGAAGGTTGGCCTTTATGCATCTGTGAAAAAATTGTAATACAACTCTCTGCACTTGACTGGCGAACTTTACAACCTGGTGATTTCTACCTTCAAGTTGTCCCACACCAGAAGAAAACGCCACATATTGTACTAAAATGCCTGGCAACAAATGGGTACAACATAGAGGAAGTAATAGTTCCAGAGATCTCTTATACTTCTATCTTCACTATGGAATGGTTGGACAATATTAACAAGGAACGGATGGGAACAGCTTTACAAAATTGTCTTTTGTCTGCAAACAGCAGTATCTTGCGAGTACGTTGGGAAGAGGTAGTGAATCCAGAATTTGTTGATAAACCAAAAATGATTGAAAGTATGTCATCAGGAAACTGGATTATGGATCAGGAAGTTTGTAACAATCCAAACAATTTACTATTGAATGATCACCATGCAGGACCAGGAAATCTTTCTGAAACACCTCAAAATCTAACTGTGAAAGAAAAAGAACTGAAAACACAGCAAGTACGTCCTAAAATGATGTTGCAGAATTCCCTAAGTAGTGTTGCAGATTGTTTAGATGTTTCTGTTAATTCCCCGGCAATTCCTCTTCACGAACTTGAGGGGGAGTATGTAGAACTTAGTGAAATTCTATTAACTGAAAATGATTTCCTTTTGCAAACAAGTACATCAGACACAAAATTGCAATATACATTGAAGGCTAACAGGTCATCAGGTGTAATTCCTTTGGATGTCTTGAGTAAGAGAACTTGTTTCAAGGAATCAAACTGGCCAAATTACACAGTGGCATCTTCTAATGTAACTTGGAGGTCCAATTTAGAATCAATACAAAACCCATTTAACATGCATGTTAACATCAATGAGGAAATTCTTGAACATAAGTCACTTGCAGATACTGTGGAAAACAAAATGCCATTTCATAACGAGACTTGCAGCAGTAGTGAAAATAAAGAACCTTGTGTGTTTACAAAAGTAGAGTTGTCTCCACCAGCGGAAACTGACATTCATCAAGAAGGAATGCAACAGGAGTTCAAGCCTTGCTGTGGAGACATGCCTATGTTAATTAAACAGGCCACAGAAAACAGTTTAAGCAATAGTTGCTTGGAACCAGTGGTTTGCAGCCACACACAGACTTCTGCTTACAATTTACAAGATTGGCAATTTCAAAGTTCTTCAGGTGAATCATTACTTGTGCCACACGGTAGAAATAAAATTGATATGAAAGATTGCAAAGAAACCTATGCAGAAAAAATATTTCAGAAAAATAACCAAATTCTGTCTGAAGCAGATGCAACAGAACATATCCATGATAAAGACCTAAAAGTTACAGAGCAGAACAGCACATCAATGGTTTTGATTCATTCTGATGAAGAATTTTTCAGTCATCAATTGACTGATTGTAATTTAGCTAACACAGAGGAATTTGTAAATACTCCTGACAAGGCATCTTCTAAGTACACACAGCCTTTGGCTAAAAGTTTAGAGCAGAAAAAGACAATGAATCAACATTCAGAGTGTATTGAACATGCACAATTTAATGGTCAGAGTCTTAACCAAACTGAACAGTTTATTAAAAATTTAACTCAACCGGAAGCAAATATGCAATTGGATGGGTACAAAATCTCTTTAACCCAATCTTTAAGCTCTGAAGGCACTACTGAATCTAATTTATGTGAGAACTTTGCACTTGCTGATAATTCAGATCCTTCATTGAAGGACAGCGGAAAGCATACAGGTATTAAAGCTGCTCAATTGATTGAAGAAAATGTAGGATCTGCTATTCACCAGCTGACTGATAGTACAGGCACAGTAGAGTTAATAAATGGAGAAATGCAATCTACAAATGCTGATCATTTACAATCTAATTTAACAGAGCACACTGAGTATTGTGAAAAGCATGGCTTTGAATATATGACACATTTGGAGAAAGATCATGTATGTTGGACAGAGGAAAATATACAACTGAATGCATGTTCAGTTAATAAAGAAAGAACTAGTCAGCAGTTTCAAGTCAATGTATTACATCAGATGTCTGCACATGTGCAACATGCAAATACAGATCAACTGCAGAGTAAATTCAATGAACAGAAACACATTGAAACTAAGGAACTGCACTTAACAGAAAGTTGTAATCTAATAATTAAAGATGTGGATCCACTACAGGACTGTGGAATTCCATTCTTACAAGACCTGAAAACTGAGAATGTTTTGCAAGAAAATAGTGAATTTAATGTTAAAAAGGAAGGCGAACATGAGGAATATTCTACTGTTGAAGAATACTGGTCGAGTATAGTAATGACAGAGGCTAGCATTGGTTACTCTAGTATAGTGGGAAGTAAAAAGCTTGAAACTACTTCTGCAAATATAGATAGAAATGAATACTTTGCCAATAATGAACATGGAAATTCGAAGGAACACAATCAATCAGAAAAACAAGCTGCAAAGGATTTAATTGTTGAAAATGCTGAACAACTAAAGCAAGAAAGATGCCTTACTGACAAAATTCTAGAAGGTAGGATATTTCTAAATTTGAAAGCCATGACTTATAAAGTATATATAATCTTTCCTTGCTTTACCCAAGATAATAATTATGATTACAAAATGAATATAAATGGCTAAATGTAATACTAAAGGATATCATTATTCTGAATCCTAAGACTTCAGCCATATTCTTAACATTGGCCAGGTAGTAAAGTCATGATTGGAATAATAAGAACAATGGGCGCGATTCTCCGACCCCACCACCAGGTCGGAGAATCGCCGGGGGGCCGACGTGAATCCCGCCCCTGTCGTGTCGTGAATTCTCCGCCACCGGAGATTCAGCGGGGGAGGGAATCCCCCGGTGATTCTCCGGTCCGCGATGGGCCGAAGTCCCGCCGCTGTCAACCCACGCCAGCTGGCGTGGATTGAACCACCTTTGGGACGGCGGGACATGGTGGCGTGGGCGGGCTCCGGGGTCCTGGGGGGGGGCGAGGGGCGATCTGGCCCCGGGGGGTGCCCCCACGGTGACCTGGCCCGCGATCGGGGTCCACCGATTCGCGGGCGGGCCTGTGCCGTGGGGGGCACTCTTTTCCTTCCGCCTTCGCCATGGTCTCCACCATGGCGGAGGCGGCCGCTGACGCTCCCGCGCATGCGCCGCCCGGCAAGGTCATTTCCACGCCAGCTGGCGGGGTACCAAAGGCCTTTCCCGCCAGCTGGCGGGGCGGAAATCAGTCCGGCGCGTGCCTAGCCCCTCAAGGTGAGGGCTCGGCCCTTCAAGATGCGGAGACTTCCGCAACTTTGGGGCGGCATGATGCCGGACTGATTCGCGCCGTTTTTTGCGCCGGTCGGCGGACATCGCGCCGATATCGGAGAATCCCGCCCAATGTAAATCTCACAGTACAATTTTAAAGGGAGTGCAGCAACAGTGAAACGTGGGGGTATATTTATACAGTCTGAAGGCAGTGCAGGTTGAGAAGCTGTTACAAAGCCATTGAGGATCCTTTCCCTTATAAATAGAGGTATAGAGTGCCAAAGAAGCAAGTTATGCTTAAACCCTTTTATAGATCACTAGCTAAACACTTCTGAACATTGCAGTTTAGGAAATATATCGAAACTTTAGGAAAATGTACAGTAGAGATTTACCAGATTGGCACCAGGGATGAAATACTTCAGTTACATGGAGAGATTAGAAAAACTGAGATTATTCTCTAGAAGTGAGAGAGTTGAAATGAGATGTAATAGAGGTATTAAAAATCATGAAGGATCTTGACAGAGCTAACAAAGGAGAAACGATTTCTAGTATCACAAAAGTTGGTAACCAGAGGACATATTTAAGTTAATTGTCCAAAACCAGTGGCGACATGAGGAAAAAATATGCAGAAAGTGGTTATCAGCTATAAACATTGCTGCAGTAGGGATGTTTGCAGGCGACCGTGGAGTGAGTGGTCGCACATTTGGTGGCTCCTGATTGGAGTGGACTGTTTGGTAATTTTCACCCGATATCGGGAGTATTTGCTGGTGAAAAGTGAATGAACAGTGAGAGATCGAAATTCTTCTCCGTAAGGACCTGTTTCTGGCTTATCAACCGAGGAGTGCAACAATCGAGGGGCAGCAGTCTAGCCAGGAGGATTTCTGAAAGGTGACAGAGGGAAAGATGGCGGAGAGCTCTGGGGCGTTGTTGCCTGCCCAATAGTTTATTGGTGGAGTTTCTGAACGCCAAATTCCAACAGTAGAGGCAAGACACCTCCGAGGATCTGGCTAAGGTGCCGGAGCTGATGAGGGCAGCAATTGTGAGAGTGGAGCCAAGGCTGGAGGCGCAGAGTTCAGCGCTCCAGAAGTTAGAGGTGTTGGCGGTGGATCATGAGGACCTGTTTGCCTCGTTGGAGGCAGAGATGGTGCTCGTGGCAGAGGGTCAGAAGCAGCTGAGGCAGCAGGAAAAGGACGTGGAGAATCGCTCCAGGAGGAGAATTTCCGGATAGTGGGGCTGCCTGAAGGGATTGAGGGAACGCAGGCCACAAAGTATGTGTCAAATATGTTTGCGAAGTTGGTGGGATAGGGTCTTTGACTGACGTCCCGAGATGGATCGAGCGCACAGGTCTTTGAGGAGGAGGTCGAAGGCAGGGGATCTGGTGAGGGCGATGGTGGTGCGGTTGCAGTTTTCGGGATAAAGAGAAGATTGTGCGGTGCGTAAAGGAGACGAGAGTGTGTACCTGGAAAGGAAACGTGTGTGTGTACCAGAACTTGGGTGCGGTGTTGGCCAAGCGGCAGGCTGGGCTTAAGAGGATCAAAGCGGCCCTCTACAGGAAAGGAAGGAAGTTTGGGGTGTTATATCCTGCTCGCCTGTGGGTCACGCACCGGAATCAGAAATTCTATTTTGATACACTGGAGGAGGCGAGTAGCTTTCATAGACTATGGACATTGACTTTTGGAGATGCCAGTAAGGGTTGTGTGGGTGTGTATGCTGGGCGTATTGTTGTATTTACTGTGTTTTCGCACTGATTGGGTAAGTGTGTTGAACTGTCTTGGGGAATTGCGGGTGAGGGGTTGTAGGGGGGAAGGATGTTGGCGGTTGCCTAGAGTGGGGGCCACCATGCTAGCAGTTAGGCTAGTTAATGGGAGTGAAGTGGGGAGTTGATCCATGGAGGGAGAGGAGGGGGGATGGGTTGGGTGGTTTTCTTTTGTTCATGGGGGGCGATGCTGAAGTGAGTGGAGTTGGTGTGGCGCAATTGGTTAGGGGGGATGGTAGAGGAATCTTGGGAGGCCTTGAGTGTGAGCGCGAGGCATGGACCTGGGGAACTGGTTAAAGGGGCTGTGGCTGGTCAGAGGGATGGGGTGGAAGCCCCCCGACTCGGCTAATTACGTAAAATGTTCAGGGATTAAATGGGCCGTTTAAAAGTTCTCCCGTTTTCGCGCATTTAAGGAGTTTGAAGGCGAATGTAGTGTTCTTTGGGAAACGTATTTTAAGGTGGGGGACGAGATGAGGTTGATGAAGGGCTGGGTGTGGTGGGCGGGGGGGGGGGGGGGGGGGGCAGACACGTGGCAGCTTGAAAGGCTGAGGACGAAGGAAGTTTCATATTTCTCCTATGTCCACTGGGTCTACTCCCGGATTGATTTCTTTGTCCTGGACAAGGTGCTGTTGGCGGGGGTGGTTGAATCTGAGTGTTCGGTGATTGTGGTGTCTGACCACATGCGGCATTGGATGGAATTGCAGATGACAGAGGGGAGTCCACAATGGCTGCAGTGGATGTTGGATGTGAGCTTACTGGCGGATAAGTAGGTTTGCGGAAAGATGGGGATGGCTATACGTAACTATGTGGAGCAGAATAAGATGGGGGAGGTCTCCTCCATCTAAAGGCGGTGGTTAGGTGGTAAGGTGGGAGTTTAATCTCGATCTGGGGGCATAAAGAGAAAATGGAGTAGGCTAAGAGGTTGAGGTTGGTCGAGGCCATCCTGAGGGTTGACTGGAGGTACTCAGTGGCGCCTGAGGAGGCAACGTTGAAGGAGAGACAGAGGATCCAGATGGAGCTTGGACGTGTGTCCACGGGAAAGGCGGTGGGGCAACTGCGCATGGCCAGAAGGGCAGTATATGAATATGGGGAGAAAACCAGCAGGATGCTTGCACATCAGTTGAGGAGGCAGGCAGCGGTGAAGGAAATTGGGCGGATGATGAGGGTATGGTGGTGACGGAGCCGGAGGAGACGAATGGGGTATTTGAGGCGTTTTACTGGAAATTGTATAGCTTGGTGGGGGATGAGGGCACAAGGCAGTTTTTAGATGGGCTGGAGTTCCTGAGGGTGGCAAAGGTGAAGGGCAGGGCCTGGGGCCCCCGATCGGGCTGAGGGTGGTAATGGATTGTGTGGGGTCGATGCAGATGCAGAAGGCCCCGGATGGGTTCCCAGCTGAGTTCGATAAGACGTTTGGGTCGGAGCTGGGGGTCCTTGTTAGTCGAGATGTCTAACAAGTCATTGGAAAGGGGACAGCTGCCCTCCTCACTATCACGGGCCTCTGTTTCGCTCATTTTAAAGAAAGACAAGGACCCGGAGCAGTGTGGGTCGTACCGCCTGATTTTGCTGTTTAATGTAGATACAAAGTTGTTGCCGACGGTACATGCAAAACGGATAGAGGATTGTGTGCCGGGGGTGATAGGTGAGGACCAGATAGGATTTGTGAAGGGGCGGCAGCTGTTGACGAATGATAGGCTGAATGACCGTCTTCTGTTGTGTATTATCTTGTGCTTTTTAATCTTAGTGCGGAGACACTGGTCATGTGACACAAATATGCAGGAATTGCCTGCCAGAATTATTTTGCGCTGCAGAAGTTTATGTATTAAACATTATTCATTGTGTTTATAAGGAGAAAATTAACCACCCACTCAGTACAGCAGCTTCACAGTCAAGACAACTGCAGGCATTTACTGCGAAATTAGTTTGAGGAACGTATCTGAATGTTCTGTGGACTTTGGAAATATGTACTTTCAGTAATTCCCCCTAAATCTTATAAAGAAGTTGTCATGGGTATTGGAGTTCAACCTTTGCGAAAGGCTCTAACTAAGAGTTTGAGAAATATACGATTTTTAGTTGGAACAGTATGACTTGAGATGGATGAAGAAAAGTCTACTGAAACTCTGCAGCAACAGACACCACAAGGCATACCTCCTGGTACATCTGCTGCTCAATCCCAGGACTTGTATGTCTGAAGGGATTCATCAGACTGCAGATAGCCTTAGAAATGAAAAAATGTCTACCTTTCTGTTCTGCTGTTTCTTTGCACTTAAGAAAAGACGGGTCCAACGCCTGATATTTCCAGGTACCTTGTGACTTGATATTGTATTGCGAGTTTTAAATTTGAACTGTTAGGAATTGCTTTTTTGCCCGGAAGATGATTTCATAATGCGCATTTATCTGCTTAATGTCCTTTGAACATTTGGTGCCTTGCGCAATGACTACAATTTCTTTTGAGAGCTCTGCTGTGTATGTATTTATTCTTAACTTTCTGTTAACATTGGGTACTTCATTCAGCATTATATCAACCTAATGGGCAATATTCTTATTATAATATTTGTTTATGGGCTATTGGTTTTGCTTAGCTGTAGCAGGCCCCCCCCAATATTCTTGCTTTGTTGATCGGCACTTTTGTTAGTATTTTGTTCAGTGCAATATATTTCAAATTGCTTCTGCATCAGTTTTTGGATCTATTACTGGAAAGCAGCTCATAAACAGTTCCATCGAAATATTCAAGAGAGCATTAGATGATTATTTGAAAATAAATAATGGGGAAAAGGCAGGGGAATGGCACTAATTCATAATGCTCATTTGGAGAGCCAATGAGAAAACAATGGGCTGAATGACCTTCTGCACTGCAACAATTCTGTGATTTTATTCCAGTCAGTATGAATATATATATATGCTGTGAATTTCATTTACAGCATGAATGCAATGACATGATATCAGCCTACACTATGGAAATGAGTCTAATACCTAAAATTTTTGGCCGAATTGTTCAGAATTTGTGAAAAAAAACTTGATTAAGAGCTTCAATTTTTCAGTAATCCTGTTTGAATATAAGAAACTATATTGTTAAAAAAGATGTTCAAAATTGGAATATGTTTTCACTGATCTCTAAATGGTCACTGCCACAGAATTATCAACTGCTCAATACACAATCTTGATTTTTAAAAAAAATATTGTGTCGAGAGAAAATGTGTGTTTTTTGAAGGTGAACAATCAGTAGAGAAAACCAAGGAGCAAATTGCCATTTAAATAGCACATGCTATAGGAATGCACTGTCTGAAATGAGGGGGTCGGCATTCCCGAATCATGGAGCTGGTTTGCAGGGTGGAATGGCTGTGTGCTGTCTGGGATTTGCTGTGCGGGATTGGTTTAAATGCTGCTCCCCCTCGTTAGTGGGGAGCTGCCAAGTGCGGTACCAGCGAATCAGCCGGCGGGACAGTCATTTTCGACCTGAAGCCTGTGGGGATCCATTAAGTGACCTAATTAATGCTAGATACCTGTGACAGCCTCGCTGGGTCAGCTGCCAGGAAACTCCCAGCATTTTCCACTCACTACCACGTTTAAAATAAATTTGGTTAGGCTGCGCCCATAATGCCCAATGCCTGCATAAAATGGCCAAAAGTGCAACTAAACATCCTTTTTGTCAACAGGCACATATAAATTAGAAAGTTGAATATATTAAAACACCAAGGAGTGATTTCGAAGCAGTAATCACTTGGATAAAGAAAATGATTGCATTGTTGCCAAATTTGATGATGATACTAAGATACGTAGGGGGAAGGATTCAAAATGGCTGCAAAGGGATTTGGATAGGTGTGAAAACATTTGGCAGCTGGAGTTTAATGTGGAAAAATGTGATGTTTTCCACTTATGGCTGGAAGATTAGAAAAACAGAATATTTAAACGGAAAGAGACTGCAGAATGCTGCAGTAAGGAGGAAACTTTATACACAAATCACAAAATGTTAGCAACCAATGAAGGCAAATGGAAGGTTGGCTTTTATTGCAAGGGGTGTGGAGTATAAAAATATGTAACTGTACAAGGAAATGGTGAGATTTCACCTGGAATACTGTGTAGAGTTGTGGACGCCTTCAGGATGTACATGCTTGTATTGCAGCAGCTTAGAGAAGGTTCAGTTGGCTGTTTCCTGGGATGAAGCAGTTGTCTTGCGTCAAAAGGTTGAGAAGATTGGGCCATGCTCATTGGAGTTTAGACGAATGAGAGGTTATTTTATGGAAACATATAAGTTTCTGACAGGACTTGATAGGGTAGATGCTGAGAGGATGTTCCCTCCTCTGATGGAATCTAGAAATAGGGGGCACAGTTTAATAATTAAGAGATTTCTCATTTCCGAAGAGGTGAGGAGGAACTTCTTCTCTGCGTCTCTGAGAGCAGTGGAGACTGGGTGATTGAATATGTTGAAGGTTGAGTTGGACATATTTTTGATTGACAAGGGAGTGGAGGGTTTTGAAGGACAGGCAGGAAAGTGGAGTTAAGAACACAATCAGATCAATCATGATCTTAAGGCATGCTCAATGGACCGAATCTCCTGCTCCTATTTCTTATATTATGATCTGTTCTTGGAGGGGTGGTGAAGATGAGCATGGTTTAAGAGACCCTAATTCCTATTTTGTTTGGGAAATAGAAGATAAATATTAACGTTGTTAACTTGCAGACTTTAGAGAATACCATATGGATTATCTGCTTTTCAGAGTTACTCTTGTGATGCTGACTGTAAGGACGGGGAGTTTGCATTCCAGAACAACTGTTTCCATTTACTTGGACAGCCCAAAGGAAGATTGACCAATTTAGGTCTTGAGACCACTCTCCAGTAAAACCCAGGTGACAGCTGCATTGAAGGAAGTCACAAATTGAGTCAGTACAGCCATCCACTTCTCTCCTATCTGCCTGCAACTAAGAAAGTACTGTGTTGGTACTCATAGTAAGGTGAAAAGGAGTGCCTTCCTCACTTTTTAAAAAAATAAGTTCCTTGCTGGGATAGTCAAATATCACACAATCCTAAATGTTTAATTACAGCAAGAGCTGTCATTTGATATACTGCGTAGACCTATTCCCCCATTGTGCCTGAAATGAAAAATGGCAGTGCAACTAAAAAAATCTGTGAAGATGTGGACAGCCTTGAGAATATCAATTTTCTAAGATCCATCCACCCAATTTTTATTCTCCTTTAAATAATTTGGACATCATTGAATACTGCACAGTGAGTGCGATATGGCTAGTTTCTGGGTAATGGCAACCAGTATATATGGTTTACCTGCATGCTAATTAATTGTAAACCTCCTCTGTTCACAAATGCCATGACATATGAATATAGAGTTCTAACATTTATTTGTGAAACTTTGCAGTTGGGGGAAATCACCCTAGTGAAAACTGTATCGCTGATGCCTCCTTTCCAGTGAAAAGTGGAAGATGTGACCAAAGTGGTTGTTCAATTGATGATTCATACATCCAATGCAGACTACCTTCAGTGACTTGGAGTAATCTATAAAAGTTTATGATTATCGTAGTCTATGGACGGGTCCATTTTTTTATCCAGGCGTATATGCAGATCATCATGCAGGACTTAATACCACTCTGTGGCACCTATTTCACATGGAGGCTGGTGGGGTGGAAAGTGAGCACAGAGCAATCCTTTCTTGGTTCAGAGTGGGAGGGGAAGGAGTGAGAGCAGAAGTACAATAAATACGATAGACACAGTCAGTGACTCTGCCAAACATGGTGGTGAAGACTCCTTGGTTGCGGGACAAAGGAAACATCCAGAAATAAAAAGCACTGTTATGGTTGTTTGCATCACAGAACATATGTGATGGAAAAAACTTGGAGACTGGAATAAAGTCCTTGCAGGAAGCAGGGAATGAGAAACTGTGGTCAAAATAACTGGCATTCAGTGGGCTTGTAGTGAATATTTGTTGATTGTCTATCCTCGGATGGAAGTTACAGAAGGGAAGATACCTTCAAGTGCTTTCACTCATCCCAATGTCGAGTATAAAATTAAGTTTTCTGTGTTCTAAGTAAACCATTTTTATACCATCTTTAAGTGAGTTTTCTCATTTTGAGCAAAGTTATTTGTAGTTCTGAAGGGTGGGAATATACCACCAGTAATTGTGTTGAAGCTATCTAGACTCCTTCCACTCGGGATTCTTCCAGTTTGCTGCAAAATTTAATCTGGTACATTTCGGGCTTCCCGGCTCCTTAATTTCTATAACTGCTACTAATTCTAACTAAGCAACCCAATACAGTTTAAATGCCACATATAAATAAAGTTACCAAAACAAGTTTACTTGCTGAGCTCTGCGGACCTTTGGATGGAGTTCCTTTCAAAAGCAGATTCAGCACACTTCTGCTCATCCTAGCAGCATTTGGCAAAACTTCTGTTAAATTTATCCTTGTAAAAGAGCTGTTTGACTGATAATATGTAGCTCATGATCAAAATTTGTAGATTTGTTTTGTTGTGTGTATCCTCAATGTCAATGATAAGAAATTGGGGTGTAGGATAAATCTTCATTTTAAGAAATGTAATTTAATATTTTGACAACTATTGGACAAGGTTGTTGTAAATCTGTGCAAACAAAGATTAAAATCCAAAAGAAAAGGAAAACATAGAGCTGGGTGATGAGTGTAGAAATTATTATATATTATATTTTATATCTGTTGTAGTAATGATTTTAAAAGGCGGGGGGTTAAGGTATATATTTGTTGTGGTAATAATATTAAAGGACCTAGGTTAAGGTACCCAGACTGTGTTTCTGCTAAAGCTGTAATTAAAGAGTTGTAAAAGGTGAAGTCGTGATTGATTCCAGGTACTTACTTGGTTAGATAAAGGGCTAATGGGATATGGCTATGATTCCTGGAGAGTAATTAATTTATGAGGGGTTGTATTTAGTCCTAACTAAGCAGGTTATCTGTCATCTTAGTGGGATACAGATGATGCAATTAATGGGAGGAGCCAGGTCTGTCCATAGTTTTGCTGTTTGCCATAGGATTTGAGTGTGACAAGACAGAATGATTTTACATTTAACAGCAGTTTTGCCAAATGCTGTTAGAATGAGCAGAAGTGTGCTGAATCTGGTCTTGAAAGGAACTCGATCCAAAGGTCTGCAGAGCTCAGCAAGTAAACTTGTTTTGTTAACTTTATTTGTATGTGGCATTTAAATTGTATTGGGTTGCATAACTAGAATTAGTAGCAGTTATAGATATTAAGTTTAATTTTATCCTTGTGCAAGAGCTGTTTGACTGATGATTGTACAGCTATTTATTTGATGTTAATGTGGTCAATTTAAAATAAAGTTGGTTTTAACATAAAATATACCTATTGGTCAGAGTCATCACTCCTGGGGTGAAGTATCCTTTCCTCACAGTGTCACAAATTTAAAAAAATAGTTTGTGGTTCTTGTCTGGTATCCAAACAAATGTTGGGGTCTGGTCCGGTCTCCTAACAAAATAATGGCACAAACAGATTTCGAAATAAATATTGCCCACTAGGCAGGCTGTTTGATCTGTTTTCCTTGATGTGAACAGACTGTATCCAAATTTATATTTTCTATTTAAAAAATCCTCCTATAAATAATATAACCAAGGTTATTTTGGGCTATCCGCTGTTATTGGTCCATGAATTGAAATCAGTAGCTAGTGCTGTTGGACAAATATCAACTACCCTGATAGTAATTGGATATCAGAGATAGGTAAAGGGGATAAAGGAATGGACTTCCTACAATGTGTGCAGGAATCCTTTCTAACCCAAAAGCCCAACAAAGGAAGGTTCTCAATTAGATGTTGTAATGGGGCATGAACCGGGACAGATGAGAGGTAAAAGTATGAGAAAATCCGGGCAATAGTTATCATTAATGCGTAATAGTGACCATTTAAAGTTGATAATAAAACTATAGAACAGGACAGTATAGAAGGAGGCCAAACCCTATTTCCCCATTCTTTCCACATATTTCTGCAATGTTTTCTCCATGTATTTATCCAATTCCTCTCTGAAAGCTGCTATTAAATTTGCTTCCATCACACTCAGGCAGTGCATTCCAAATCCTAATCTCTCATTTCTTCCATATGTGACCTTTTGTTCTTTTGGCAGTCACCTTCAGTCTGTACTCTATGGTTATTGACCCTTCTAGCAAAGGACATAAGTTTGATGATAACCTGGTTCATAGATTGGTGAAAAGTTGGTTTTGAGGTTCTGAGAATAGTACTTGGGAAAATAAAACCCGCTAAGAGGGAGTAACTAATGCAACGCTCATGGGATTCCACTGATGAATAAAGACAGAATGGGAGCAATTGAGGGCTAGAAAGGAGGCATACATTCAGTACATAAACAGCAGCGGTGTGCATAATGAGAGATTAAGGAGGAAGTGAAAAAAAAAGTTTAATGAATCTTATCATTAAGGAGGAAATAGCGGGGCACCTGGAGGGAAACTGTCCCATTGGGCAGACGCAGCATGGGTTCACAAAGGGTAGGTCATGTCTGACTAATTTGGTAGAATTTTTTGAGGCCGTTACCAGTGCAGTAGATAACGGGGAGCCAATGCATGTGGTATATCTGGATTTCCAGAAAGCTTTTGACAAGGTGCCACACAAAAGGTTGCTGCATAAACTAAAGATGCATGGCATTGAGGGTAAAGTGGTAGCATGGGTAGAGGATTGGTTAACTAACAGAAAGCAGAGAGTGGGGATAAATGGGTGTTTCTCTGGTTGGCAACCTGTAACTAGTGGGGTCCCTCAAGGATCAGTGTTGGGCCCGCAGTTGTTCACAATTTACATAGACGATTTGGAGTTGGGGACCAAGTGTAATGTGTCAAAGTTTGCAGACGACACCAAGATGAGCGGTAAAGCAAAAAGTGCAGAGGATACCGGAAGTCTGCAGAACGATTTGGATAGGTTAGGTGAATGGGCTAGGGTCTGGCAGATGGATTCAATGTTGCCAAGTGTGAGGCTATCCATTTTGGGAGGAATAACAGCAGAATGGATTATTATTTAAACGGTAAGATGTTAAAACATGCTGCTGTGCAGAGGGACCTGGGTGTGCTGGTGCACGAGTCACAAAAAGTTGGTGTGCAGGTGCAACAGGTGATTAAGAAGTCTAATCGAGTTTTGTCTTTCATTGCTAGAGGGATGGAGTTCAAGACGAGTGAGGTTATGCTGCAATTGTATAAGGTGTTGGTGAGGCCGCATCTGGAGTATTGTGTTCAGTTTTGGTCTCCTTACCTGAGAAAGGACATATTGGCACTGGAGGGAGTGCAGAGGAGATTCACTAGGTTGATCCCAGAGTTGAGGAGATTAGATTATGGCGAGAGGTTGAGTAGACTGGGACTGTACATTGGAGTTTAGAAGGATGCGGGGGGATCTTATTGAGACATATAAAATTATGAAGGGAATAGATAGGATAGATGCGGGCAGGTTGTTTCCACTGGTCGGGGAAAGCAGAACCAGGGGGCATAGCCTCAAAATAAGGGAGGTAGATTTAGGACGGAGTGTAGGAGGAACTTCTTCACCCAAAGGGTTGTGAATCTCTGGAATTCCTTGCCCAGTGAAGCAGTTGAGGCTCCTTCTTTAAACGTTTTTAAGAAAAAGATTGATGCCTTTCTAAAGAATAAAGGGATTCGGGGATATGGTGTACAGGCCGGAGAGTGGAGCTGAGTCCACAAAGATCAGCCATGATCTCATTAAATGGCGGAGTAGGCTCGAGGGGCCAGATGGCCTACTCCTGTTCCTAATTCTTATGTTCTTATAAGGCACAGAAGGATTATGAAGTTAAATTATCAAGGGACATAAAATTAAAACGAAAAATACTTTACAGGTACATCAATAAAAACACAAAAGATGTGGAGGGAATGGAACCATTTAATGAATACACAGCATAATATCACAGGTAATTATGACATAAGTAGTAAATAATTATTTGCTTCAGTATTTGGCAGGGCGATAAAACTTGTGGATGTGTCATTGAGTGATGAAATTAGTTTTTTTTAAACATTTATCGACGAGATGTGGGCGTCGCTGGTTGGCAAGCATTTATTGCCCATCCCTAGTTGCTCTTCAGAAGGCAGTGGTGAGTTTCCGTCTTGAAACGCTGCAGTCCTTCAGGTATAGGTACATCCACTGTGCTGTTAGGGAGGGAGTTCCAGGATTTTGTCCCAGCAACAGTGAAGGAACGGTGATATATTTCCAAGTCAGGGTGGTGAGTGACTAGGACGTGGGGCCCCCAGGTACCTGCTGCTCTTGACTTTCTAGATGGTAGTGGTCGTAGGTTTGGAAGGTGCTGCCTAAGGAACCTTGGTGAGTTACTGCAGTGCATGTTGTGGATGATATACAAGGCTGCCGCTGTTCGTCAGTGGTAGAGGGTTTGAATGTTTGTGGAAGGAGGAGCAATCAAGCGGGCTGCTTGTCCTGGATGGTGCTGAGCTTCTTGAGTGTTGCTGGAGCTGCACTCATCCAGACAAGTGGAGAGTATTCCATTACACTCCTGACTTGTGCCTTGTAGATGATTGACAGGCTTTGAGGTGCCAGGAGGTGAGTTACTCGTCATAAGATTCCTAGCCTTTGACCTGCCCTGGTAGCCACAGTATTAATGTGGCTAGTCCAGTTCAATTTCAGATCAATGGTAACCTCAGGATGTTGGTTGTGGGGGATTCAACAATGGTAATGTCATTGAATGTCTAGGGATGGTGGTTAGATCCTCTTTTGTATGAGATGGTCATTGCCTGGCACTTGTGTGGCACAAATTTAACTTGCCACTTGTCAGCCTAAGCCTAGATATTGTCCAGGTCTTGCTGCATTTGAACACGGACTACTACATTATCTGAGGAGTCTCGAATGGTGCTGAACATTGTGCAGTCATCCGCAAACATCCCCACTTCTGACCTTATGATGGAAAGCAGGTCATCGATGAAGTAGCTGAAGGTGGTTGGGCCTAGGTCCGGAGGTGAGTAAATGGGATGGGTGGATTTTTGTTTTTAAAATAAGGATGTATTGAACAAAGTAAACAAACCGGATAATACCCCTGATCTGGATGGATTGCATCATGTATTTTAAAAGAATCAAGGGAAGAGATAACAGAGACATTAGAACACATATTTAATAATTCATTACAAAAAGATGCAGGGACAGACGACTAGGGAATAGCTAATGGTATTCCCATATTTAAGAAGAGGGACAGAACATGTCAGCTTAATATCAGTGGTAGAAAAATAATGGAGTCCTTACTAAAGGAGATAATAGAAGAACATCTAGAAATGAGAAATACAATAATGAATAGTCAGCATGGATTTCAAAAGGGAAAATACTAACCTTATTGAATTTTTTGAGGAGGTAACAGAGCAGACAGTGGTAATGTAGTTCGTATAACTTATCTGGATTTTCAAAAGGCCTCTGATAAGGTGCCCATTAATAAGGTAGGCAAAAAGGAGCTGTTGGCCCCGATATTACAGGCGATTGAAGGGCTAAAGGAGGAGCAGAGGACCCAAGAGCTGGAGCTTCGGGTCGTGAAGGCAAAGACTGCTGAAAACGAAGATGAAATACAGGGCCTGGTGGTGAAGGCAGAAACGCACGAGGCACAGCACAAAAGGTGTGTGGAGAGGTTTGAAGCACTGGAGAATAATTCGAGGAGGAAGAATTTAAGAGTCCTGGGTCTTCCCGAAGGCGCAGAAGGGGCGGACGTCGGGACATATGTGAGCACGGTGCTTCACTCGCTAATGGGATCGGAGGCCCCAACGGGCCCTTTGGAGGTGGCGGGAGCTTATCGAGTTCTGGCGCGAAGACCAAAGGCTGGAGAAATACCTCGAGCTATAGTGGTGAGGTTTCTCCGCTACAATGACAGCGAGACGGTCCTCAGATGGGCGAAGAAAACTCGGAGCTGTAGGTGGGCGAACGCGGTGATCCGCGTATACCAGGATTGGAGTGCGGAGGTGGCGAGAAGGAGGGCAAGTTTCAATCGGGCTAAGGCGGTGCTTCACAAAAAGGTCCAGTTTGGAATGTTGCAACCGGCGAGATTGTGGGTCACACACCAAGGGAAGCACCACTACTTTGAGACGGCAGAAGAGGCGTGGACATTCATTGTGGACGAGAAGCTGGAATAGTCTGGCGAGAGAAAGAGCTTTTGGGACAAAGTGGTGGGGCGGGGAAGGGGGGGGGGAGATGATTTTTCAATTTGTTAATTTTGTGATCCTGTAACTTTTCTCTCTTCCCCATGTTGGGGGGGGGGGGGGGGGGGGGGGGAGAGCACAAGGAACTGTGGGCGCCGGCCATTAGGGGCGGGGCCGAGTGGGAAACGCGGGCTTTGTTCCCGCGCTATGGTAATTATGGTGGGAACAGGGACGCAGGAAGGAGGGGGCCTCGCACAGTGGGGGCTGAGGACAAGGGGGGAAGCCGAGGTCAGCCAGAGTTCGCTGACTTCTGGGAGCAACATGGGGGGGGTGCAACTACGCTAGAGGGGGATCTAGAGGAGGGGGGGGGTGTTAACTGGGTTGCTGCTGCTAACGAGAAGGGGGAGCTGTTATGGGATGGGGTGGTCGAGGCGGGAGGGCACCGTCGGGGGGATATACGGGTACGTGGGAACCGGGTGAGGAGCTGGGTTAAAAAAGGGGATGGCTAGTCGACAAGGGGGGGGGGTAAAGAGCCCCCCAACCCGGCTGATCACGTGGAACGTGAGAGGGCTGAACGGGCCGATTAAAAGGGCACGGGTACTCGCACACCTAAAGAAATTAAAGGCAGATGTGGTTATGTTGCAGGAGACGCATCTGAAACTGATAGACCAGGTCAGACTACGTGAAGGATGGGTGGGGCAGGTGTTTCATTCGGGTTTAGATGCGAAGAATAGGGGGGTGGCTATCTTAGTGGGGAAACGGGTACTGTTTGAAGCAAAGACCATAGTGGCGGATAGTGGGGGTAGATATGTGATGGTGAGTGGCAGATTGCAAGGGGAGGCGGTGGTTCTGGTGAACGTATACGCCCCGAACTGGGATGATGCAAATTTTATTAGGCGTATGTTGGGACGTATCCCGGACCTGGAGGCGGGAAAGTTGGTAATGGGGGGAGACTTCAATACGGTGCTTGATCCAGGGCTGGACCGGTTGAGGTCCAGGACTGTGAGGAGGCCGGCAGCGGCCAGGGTGCTCAAGGACTTCATGGAGCAGATGGGAGGGGTAGACCCCTGGAGATTTAATAGGCCAAGGAGTAAGGAGTTCTCATTTTTCTCCCATGTTCACAAAGTATACTCACGGATAGACTTTTTTGTCTTGGGAAGGGCACTGATTCCGAAGGTGACAGGGACGGAGTATACGGCCATAGCCATTTCGGACCACGCTCCACATTGGGTAGACCTGGAGGTAGGAGAGGAAAAAGAACAGCACCCACTCTGGAGAATGGATATGGGCTTATTGGCGGATGAGGGGGTATGTTTAAGGGTGAGGGGGTGTATCGAAAGGTACTTGGAGCTTAATGACAATGGAGAGGTTCAGGTGGGAGTGGTCTGGGAGGCGTTGAAGGCGGTGGTCAGAGGGGAACTGATATCCATAAGGGCACATAAAGGGAAGCAAGAGGGTAAAGAAAGGGAGCGATTGTTGAAAGAACTTTTGAGGGTGGACAGGCAATATGCGGAGGCACCGGAGGAGGGACTGTACAGGGAAAGACAAAGGTTACATGTGGAATTTGACCTGCTGACCACGGGTAAGGCAGAGGCACAGTGCAGGAGGGCACTCGGAGTACAGTATGAGTATGGAGAGAAGGCGAGTCGGCTACTGGCCCACCAGTTGAGGAAGAGGGGAGCAGCGAGGGAGATAGGTGGGGTGATAGACGAGGAGGGAGAGATGGAACGGGGAGCGGAGAGAGTGAATGGTGTGTTCAAGGCATTCTATGAGAGGTTATATAAGGCTCAGCCCCCGGAAGGGAAGGAAGGAATGATGTGTTTCCTGGATCAGCTGGAATTCCCGAAGGTGGAGGAGCAGGAGAGGGCGGGACTGGGAGCACCGATTGAGATGGAGGAAGTGGTAAAAGGGATTGGGAGCATGCAGGCGGGGAAGGCCCCAGGACCGGACGGATTCCCGGTGGAATTTTATAGGAAATATATGGACCTACTGGCCCCGCTTTTGACGAGAACCTTTAATGAGGCCAGGGAAAGGGGGCAGTTGCCCTCGACTATGTCGGAGGCGACGATATCGCTCCTTTTGAAGAAGGAAAAAGACCCGCTGCAGTGTGAGTCCTACAGGCCCATTTCCCTTTTAAATGTAGATGCTAAGCTCCTGGCCAAGGTGATGGCGACGAGGATAGAAGACTGTGTCCCGGGGGTGGTCCACGAGGATCAAACTGGGTTCGTTAAGGGGAAACAGCTGAACACGAACATACGGAGGCTGCTAGGGGTGATGATGATGCCCCCACCAGAGGGGGAGGCGGAGATAGTGGTGGCGATGGACGCCGAGAAAGCATTCGACAGAGTGGAGTGGGACTATCTGTGGGAAGTGCTGAGGAGATTTGGTTTTGGAGAAGGGTTTATAGGATGGGTACAGCTGCTGTATAGGGCCCCGGTGGCGAGTGTGGTCACGAACAGGCAGAGGTCTGACTACTTCCGTCTTCATAGAGGGACGAGGCAGGGGTGTCCCCTGTCTCCGTTACTGTTTGCATTGGCGATTGAGCCCCTGGCCATAAAAATAGCACTGAGGGGCTCCAGGAAGTGGAGGGGAGTACTCGGGGGAGGAGAAGAACACCGGGTATCTTTGTATGCAGATGATTTATTGCTGTATGTTGCGGACCCAGTGGAGGGGATGCCTGAGATAATGCAGACACTCGGAGTTTGGGGAATTTTCGGGGTACAAATTGAATATGGGAAAGCGTGAGTTGTTTGTGGTGCATCGGGGGGAGCAGAGCAGGGGAATAGATAATTTACCGCTGAGGAAGGTAACAAGAGATTTCCGGTACTTAGGGATTCAGATAGCCAGGAGTTGGGGAACCTTACTGTAGCGCACAAAGACTCCATGAGACGAATATAGTGAAGTCGATGAGGCTTTATTAAGCGTGTCTGTTCCCCAGCAGCCCGATAGTAAACTGGCATGCGGGGGAAGACACCGGCTTCTTATACTTCGCCTTCAGGGCGGAGCTTGAGGTCAACGGCCAACCAGGACCCGGGATCTGTCAGCCAATGACATTAGGGCTTCCAGTCCCACATGACCCCCAATACATACTACCACACTTACATAGGCTTAATTTAACAAGATTGGTGGAACAGATGGAGGAGGATTTTAAGAGATGGGACATGATGCCCCTGTCACTGGTGGGTAGGGTGCAGGCGGTCAAAATGGTAGTCCTCCCGAGATTCCTTTTTGTGTTTCAGTGCCTTCCGGTGATGGTCACAAAGGCTTTTTTCAAGAAAATTGAGAAAAGTGTCATGAGTTTTGTGTGGGCCGGGAAGACCCCGAGAGTGTGGAGGGGGTTCTTGCAGCGTAGCAGGGATAGGGGGACTACCGAGCCTAAGTGAATACTACTGGGCCGCCAATATCTCAATGGTGTGTAAGTGGATGGGAGAAGGGGAGGGGGTGTAGAAGACGTGGAAGAGATTGGAGATGGCGTCCTGCAAAGGAACCAGCCTACAAGCACTGGTGACGGCGCCATTGCCGTTCTCCCCGAAGAAATACACCATAAGTCCAGTGGTGGTGGCAACGCTAAAAATTTGGGGGCAGTGGAGACGACATAGGGGAAGGACGGGAGCCTCGGTGCGGTCCCCGATAAGAAATAATCATAGGTTTGTCCCGGGGAGAATAGATGGGGGATTTAATAAATTGTAGCGCACAAAGACTCCATGAGACGAATATAGTGAAGTCGATGAGGCTTTATTAAGCGTGTCTGTTCCCCAGCAGCCCGATAGTAAACTGGCATGTGGGGGAAGACACCGGCTTCTTATACTTCGCCTTCAGGGCGGAGCTTGAGGTCAACGGCCAACCAGGACCCGGGATCTGTCAGCCAATGGCATTAGGGCTTCCAGTCCCACATGACCCGAGAGCTGGGGTTGTGCAACTGAGAGATCTGTTCGTAGACTGGACGTTTGCAAGTCTGGGAGCGCTGACGGAAAAATATGGGTTGCCCCAAGGGAATGCATTTCGGTACATGCAACTGAGGGCTTTTGCGAGGCAACAGGTGAGGGAATTCCCGCAGCTCCCGACGCAGGAGATTCAAGATAGAGTGATCTCAGGGACATGGGTGGGGGATGGTAGGGTGTCGGACATATACAGGGAAATGAGGGACGAGGGGGAGATCACGGTGGATGAGCTGAAGGGGAAATGGGAAGAAGAGCTGGGGGAAGAGATTGAGGAGGGGCTGTGGGCTGATGCCCTACGTAGGGTAGACTCGTCGTCCTCGTGCGCCAGGCTAAGCCTGATACAATTCAAGGTTTTACACAGGGCGCATATGACCGGAGCAAGGCTCAGTAAATTTTTTGGGGTAGAGGATAGGTATGGGAGATGCTCGAGAAGCCCAGCAAACCACACCCACATGTTTTGGTCATGCCCGGCACTGCAGGGGTTCTGGGTGTGGGTGGCAAAGGTGCTTTCGAAGGTGGTGGGGGTCCGGGTTGAGCCAGGCTGGGGGTTGGCTATATTCGGGGTTGCAGAAGAGCCGGGAGTGCAGGAGGCGAAAGAGGCTGATGTCTTGGCCTTTGCGTCCCTAGTCGCCCGGCGAAGGATACTGCTTATGTGGAAGGAAGCCAAACCCCTGGGCGTGGAGACCTGGATAAATGACATGGCAGGGTTTATAAAACTAGAACGGATAAAGTTCGCACTAAGGGGTTCGGCTCAAGGGTTCACCAGGCGGTGGCAACCATTCATTGACTACCTCGCAGAACGATAAAGGAAATGGGAAGGTAACAGCAGCAACCCAGGGGGGAGGGAGGGAAGGGGGTGGGTCCTCAGGGGTGTTTTTGTATAGATATTTGTACTAGGTCATGTATATTGGATTGTTTGATTTTATTTTTGGAGAGTTATTATTTTTGTTATGGCAGTTTCCATTTAGTTTATATATTATTTATTTATTTGTTAAAACGGTCACTGTTATTTATATTGTTTTATTGTTGTAAAAAGGAAAACCTTTGTAATGTTTTATTTGGCCGAAAAATTTGAATAAAATATATTTAAAAAAAAAAAAAAATAAGGTGAGCAAAAATGGAGTCGGGGGACAAGTGACAGAATGGATTGTTAGCTGGCTTAATGACGAAAAGCAGAGAGTGGGAAACAGGGTAGTTATTCAGAGAAATGTGGGAAGCGGTGTCCCACAAGGTTCAGTGCTGGGAGCACTTCTGTTTGAAATTTATATTAATAATTTTGATTTTGGAGACTTCCGGGTGCGGCGATGACCAGCTAAGTCGCACGTTTCGGCACCTCCCGTTTTAACGGACTTTTGGGCTCTTATCGGGAGCCCCAACGGCAATTTTCGAAGACTAAACCCACTGTGAGGCGACATAGAAGGGAGTCCCCCCGGATGTGAATGGACAGAAGAGATAATAGTGGCCAGATTGCGGAGGATCCTCTGGAGCAGCGGCAAAGAAGGGAAGTGAGAAGCAAGATGGCGGCGGAGGGAGGCCAGTTGGTATGGGGCCTGGAACAGCAGGAGTTCCTCCGGCGATGTGTGGAGGAGCTCAAGAAGGAGGTGCTGGCGCCGATGCTGCAGGCGATTGAGGGGTTAAAGGAGGCGCAGACGACCCAAGAGATGGAGCTCCGTGGAGTGAAGGCAAAAGCTGCCGAAAATAGGACGAGATACAGGGCTTTGTGGTGAAGACGGAGATGCACGAGGCACTGCATAAGAGGTGTATGGAGAGACTGGAAGCCCTGGAAAATAGCTTGAGGAGGAAGAACTTAAGAATCTTGGGTCTTCCCGAAGGGGCAGAGGGAGCGGACGTTGGGGCGTATGTGAGCACGATGCTCCATACCTTAATGGGAGCTGAGGCCCCGACGGGCCCCCTGGAAGTGGAGGGAGCGTATCGAGTCCTCGTGAGAAGACCAAAGGCAGGAGAAATACCTCGAGCAATAGTGTTGAGGTTCCACCGCTACAAGGACAGGGAGATGGTCCTGAGATGGGCGAAAAAGACACGGAGCAGCAGGAGGGAGAACGCGGTGATCCGCGTGTATCAGGATTGGAGTGCGGAGGTGGTGAGAAGGAGGGCGAGTTTCAATCGGGCCAAGGCGGTGCTCCACAGGAGGAAAGTGAAGTTCGGAATGTTGCAGCCGGCAAGACTGTGCGTTACACACCAGGGGAAACACCACTACTTCGAGACGGCAGAGGAGGCGTGGACATTTATTGAAGAGAAGAAGTTGGACTAGATTGGAGAAAGAGTGTTTGAAATGAAGTAGTGAGGTGGTGGCAAGGGACTGTGAATCAGAGGGGTGGAAAATTTTCTTTCCCCTCGGAAGAGAGGGGACACGAAGAAATGTGGGCGCCGGTGGGGAAGGAGAGAGGGAGCTGCGGCATCAGGGGCGGGGCTGAGAGGGAAGCGCGGGCTTTGCTCCCGCGCTATGGAAATTGTGGCAGGAAAAGGGGGCGCAGGAAGGAGGGGGCCTCACATAATGGGAGGCTAAGGATAGACTGGGGAAGCCGAGGTCAGCCAGAGTTTGCGGACTTCCGGAAGCAATATGGGTTAACTGGGTTGCTGCTGCTATGGGGAATGGGGAGCTGTTACGGGATGGGATGGTCGGGACGGGAGGGCGCTGTCGGGGGGATAAGCGGGTGCGTGGGAACCGGGTGAGGAGCTGGTCTAAAAAAGGGGATGGCTAGTCGATGGGGGGGGGGGGGTGTAGGGGTAAAGAGCCCCCCAACCCGGTTGATCACGTGGAACGTGAGAGGGTTGAATGGGCAGATTAAGAGGGCAAGGGTACTTGCGCACCTAAAGAAGCTAAAGGCAGACGTGGTCATGCTTCAGGAGACGCACCTGAAACTGGCGGATCAGGTCAGATTAAGAAAAGGATGGGTTGGACAGGTATTCCACTCGGGCTTGGATGCGAAAAATTGAGGGGTGGCAATACTGGTGGGGAAACGGGTATTGTTTGAGGCGAAGACCATAGTGGCGGACAGTGGGGGTAGATACGTGATGGTGAGTGGCAGATTGCAAGGTGAGGCGGTGGTGCTGGTGAATGTATATGCCCCGAACTGGGATGACGCGAACTTTATGAAGCGTATGTTGGGGCGCATCCCGGACCTGGAGATGGGAAAGTTGGTAATGGGGGGGGGGGGGGGGGGGGGGGGGAAGACTTCAACACGGTGCTGGACCCAGGGCTGGACTGGTCCAGATCTAGGACCGGGAGGAGGCCGGCAGCGGCCAAGGTGCTTAAGGGCTTTATGGAGCAGATGGGAGGAGTGGATCCCTGGAGATTTACTAGGCCAAGGAGTAAAGAGTTTTCCTCCTTCTCCCATGTCCACAAAGTGTACTCCCGGATAGACTTCTTTGTCCTGGGAAGAGCGCTGATCCCGAAGGTGGCAGGAACGGAGTATTCGGCTATTGCCATTTCAGATCATGCCCCATATTGGGTAGATCTGGAAGTAGGAGAGGAAAAGGAACCGCGCCCACTCTGGAGATTAGATACGGGACTGTTGGCGGACGAGGTGGTATGTGTAAGGGTGAGGGGATGTATTGAAAGGTACCTAGAGATCAATGATGACGGAGAGGTCCAGGTGGGCGTGGTCTGGGAGGCGCTGAAGGCGGTGGTTAGAGGGGAGCTGATCTCCATAAGGGCCCATAAGGGGAAACAGGAGGGTAAAGAAAGGGAGAGATTGTTGAGGGAGATTTTGAGGGTGGATAGGCAATATGCGGAGGCTCCAGATGAAGGGCTATACAGGGAAAGTCGGAGATTGCACACGGACTTTGACTTGTTGACCACGGGTAAGGCGGAGGCACAATGGAGGAAGGCACAGGGAGTGCAGTATGAATATGGAGAGAAGGCGAGCCGGCTGCTGGCCCAACAACTTAGGAAGAGGGGGGCGGCGAGAGAGATCGGAGGGGTTAGAGACGAGGAGGGAAAGATGGAACGGGTGCGGAGAGGGTGAACGGGGTGTTTTAAGGTATTTTACGAGAGGCTATATAAGGCTCAACCCCGGAAGGGAAAGAGGGAGTGATGCGTTTCCTAGACCAGCTGGAGTTCCCGAAGGTTGAGGAACAAGAGATGACAGGACTGGGAGCGCAGATTGAGGTGGTAAAAGGAATTGGGAACATGCAGGCAGGGAAGGCCCCGGGACTGGATGGGTTCCCGGTGGAGTTCTATAGGAAATACGTGGACCTGCTGGCCCCACTTCTGACGAGAACCTTTAATGAGGCTAGGGAAAGGGGGACACTACCCCCGACGATGTCGGAGGCGACGATATCGCTGATCCTGAAAAGAGACAAAGACCCGCTGCAGTGCGGGTCATACAGGCCTATTTCCCTCTTGAACGTAGATGCCAAGCTTTTGGCCAAGGTGATGGCGAGGACTGGATAGAGGACTGTGTCCCTGGGGTGGTGCATGAAGATCAAACGGGGTTTGTTAAAGGGAGGCAATTGAATGCTAATATACGGAGGCTGCTGGGGGTGGTGATGATGCCCCCACCGGAGGGGGAGGCGGAGATAGTGGTGGCGATCGATGCAGAGAAACCATTTGATAGAGTGGAGTGGGACTACCTGTGGGAAGTACTGAGGAGATTTGGATTTGGAGAGGGGTTCATTAGATGGGTTCAGCTCCTGTACAGGGCCTCGGTGGCAAGTGTGATTACAAATAGGCAACGATCTGACCACTTCAGACTATATAGGGTACAAGACAGGGATGTCCCCTGTCCCCGTTACTGTTTGCGTTGGCAATTGAGCCACTGGCCATTGCGCTATGGGGCTCTAGGAAGTGGAGGGGGGTACTTAGAGGAGGAGAAGAGCATCGGGTGTTATTATACGCGGATGATTTGTTGTTGTATGTCGCGGACCCAGTGGTGGGGATGCCTGAGATAATGCAGACACTCAGGGAGTTTGGAGAATTTTCCGGATATAAATTGAATATGGGGAAGAGTGAACTGTTTGTGATGCACCCCGGGGAACAGGGCAGGGGAATAGACGATTTACCGTTGAGGAGGGTAACAAGAGATTTCCGGTATTTAGGGATCCAGGTGGCCAGGAACTGGGGAACCTTGCATAAGCTTAACTTGGCACGACTGGTAGAGCAGATGGAAGAGGACTTTAGGAGGTGGGACATGGCGCCCCTGTCATTGGCGGGCAGGGTGCAGGCGGTTAAAATGGTGGTCCTTCCGAGGTTTCTTTTTGTGTTCCAGTGCCTCCCTGTACTGATTACAAAGGCCTTTTTTAAGAAGGTGGACAAGAGTATTATGAGCTTTGTGTGGGCTGGAAAGACCCCACGAGTAAAGGGGGGGTTCCTGCAGCACAGTAGGGACAGAGACTCGGCAGTGCCAGTCCCTCTAAGTGATTATTATTGGGCCGCCAACGTGTAAATGATATGTAAGTGGATGAGGGAAGGGGAAGGAGTGGCGTGGAAAAGACTGGAGATGGCGTCCTGTAGGGGAACTAGCCTAAAAGCACTGGCGACGGCGCCGTTACCGTTCTCCCCAAAAAAATACACCACAAACCCAGTGGTGGTGGCAACTCTAAAAATTTTAGGGCAGTGGAGACGACATAAGGGAGTGACGGGTGCCTCAGTGTGGTCCCCGATAAGGAACAACCATAGGTTCATCCCGGGAAGGATAGATGGGGGATTTAAATCTTGGCAGCGAGCAGGAATTGCGAAATTAAAGGACTTGTTCTTAGACGGGACGTTTGCGAGTCTGGGAGCACTGACAGAAAAATATGGGTTGCCACCTGGGAATGCATTTCGCTATATGCAAATGAGGGCATTTGTGAGGCAACAGGTGAGGGAATTTCCGCAGCTCCCGGCGCAAGAGATCCAGGACAGAGTGATTTCGGGGGCATGGGTGGGTGATGGTAGGGTGTCAGATATATATATAGGGAGATGAGGGAGAGACGATGGTAGAGGAGCTGAAGGGAAAATGGGAGGAGGAGCTGGGGGAAGAGATTGAGGAGGGGCTGTGGGCAGATGCCCTAAGCAGGGTAAACTCTTCGTCCTCGTGTGCCAGGCTCCGCCTGATACAATTCAAGGTTCTACACAGGGCACATATGACGGGAGCAAGGCTGAGTAGATTTTTTGGAGTGGAGGATAGGTGCGGGAGATGCGTGGGAAGCCCGGCGAACCACACCCACATGTTTTGGTCATGTCCGGTATTGCATGGGTTCTGGGTGGGTGTGGCAAAAGTGATTTCAAAGGTGGGGGGTGTCCCGGTCGAACCAGGCTGGGGGTTGGCTATATTTGGGGTTGCAGATGAGCCGGGAGTGCAGGAGGCGAGAGAGGCCGATGTTTTGGCCTTTGCGTCCCTAGTAGCCCGGCGAAGGATATTGTTAATGTGGAAGGAAGCTAAACCCCCGGGCGTGGAGGCCTGGATAAATGACATGGCAGGGTTTATAAAACTGGAACGGATAAAGTTCGCACTAAGAGGTTCGGCTCAAGGGTTCACCAGGCGGTGGCAACCGTTCCTCGACTATCTCGCAGTGCGATAAGGGAGAATAGGAAAAGTAGCAGCAGCAACGCGGGGGGGGGGGGCTCATTTGGGTCCTCAGGGGTTTTATGCGTGTGTTTATATATTAGTTATTTATATTTGATTTTATGAAGTTACTATTTTAGTTACTATTTCTGTTGTTTCTTATTTTGTTGTTGGCAGTTGCCGTTAGTTAGCATATTATTTATTTAAAAAACGATTAATGTATATATTATTACAAAGTTGTAAAATGGGAAATTTTTGTTTGATCAAAAAACTTTAATAAAATATATATTTTTAAAAAAAATAATAATTTGGATTTTGGAATTAAAAACAGAATTTCCAAATTTGTGGTTGAAATCAAATTTGGGATAATAGTAAATACGGCAGGTTGACATTAATAGAATGGGCAAATAAATGTCAAAACCGATAAATTTTGGATAACACCTTTTTAGTAGGAAGAATAGGGAGGTCACAATACTTGGAAAGTGCAAGTCTCGGTGGGGTGGAGGAACAAAGGGATCTTGGAGTACATCAATCACTATAGGTTGTGCTACAGGTTAGCAAGGCCAGATGGGTAGAAGACGAGTCATGAAGGGGTGGATGTGGAGAGGATGTTTCCTCTTGTGGAAGTTTCTAGAACGAGGGATCACTGTTCCCTCATTTAAGATAGAGACTAGGAGAAATTATTTCCCTCCGAGTGTCATGAGTCTTTAGAACTCTTCCTCAAAAGGAGGTGGAAGCAAAATCTTTTAATATTTTTAAGACCGAGCTAGATTGATTATTGATTAGCAGGCAAGTGGGTAAAAGGTGGTTGGCAGGATTATGGAGGTTACAATCCGATCAGCGATGATCTTATTGAATGGCAGTGCAGGCTCGAAGGGCCTACTCTTAATTTCATCATAGAATTTACAGTACAGAAGGAGGCCATTCGGCCCATCGACTCTGCACCGGCTCTTGGAAAGAGCACCTCCATCCTATCCCCATAACCCAGTAACCCCACCCAACACTAAGGGCAATTTTGGACACTAAGGGTAATTTATCATGGCCAATCCACCTAACTTGCACATCTTTGGACTGTGGGAGGAAACCGGAGCACCCGGAGGAAACCCACGCACACACAGGGAGGATGTGCAGACTCCGCACAGACAGTGACCCAAGCCGGAATCGAACCTGGGACCCTGGAGCTGTGAAGCAATTGTGCTATCCACAATGCTACCATGCTGCCCCAATCGCTTATTGTCACAAGTAGCCTTCAAATGAAGTTACTGTGAAAAGCCCCTAGTCGCCACATTCCGGCGCCTGTTCGGGGAGGCTGGTACGGGAATTGAACCATGCTGCTGGCCTGCCTTGGTCTGCTTTCAAAGCCATCGATTTAGCCCTGTGCTAAACAGCCCCAGTAGCCCTTTGTTTGTGTGTATGTTAAAGTATGCTAAATTCTATGCTAACCCTCAATTGAACCTGTTAGAATGCACTTCAGGGTATTTTGTGCAGTTCTGGTTGCAATATTATGAAAAGGAAGTTTATGCGCTGGAGAAGGTTTAGAAGGATGATACAAGAAATGCTTGAGTACACATCTCAGGAAAGGTTTGGCAGGCTGGATCTTTCCTCTCAATAAGAGTAAGGCTGGGGGCTGACTTAATAGAGTTATTTAAGATTCTGAAATGGTTTGATCGAGAGAAACTATCAATCTAAGTCATCTCTCTCTCTCTCTCTCTCTCTCTCTCTCTCTCTCTCTCTCTCTCTCTCTCTCTCCCTGTTCAATATGGCCCACATCAAGGTACCCGATTGAGTTTGATGCCCCTGCTTTAGAAACAATTTCCGGGATGGAATGGAGATCTTGGTGACTTCGGAGGGATTTGTGTATTTTTGATGGATATGTTTTTTTTGAATGTGAGAATTATCCAATTGTAATTTATTTTATCCACTAGGTTTTGATTCAAAAATAAATGCTAAATTGGACACAGAAAAAGGAAGTTTTGATGAAGATAATGATCCTCCAACAACCTCATTGATTATACAGTGCACTGTGAATAGGCAAGAATCGGCATCAGTCAAACATTGTGAGACGGCATCTTCTTTACCGCTTAAACCTAATCTACCAACACTGTCCCACAAAATCAACTTTGATGTTCTCAATTCTGGGGTAGCATGTTTGACTGGTAGGTACTTTCAAACAGGAATGTTCCTAAATTTCTCACATGGCAGAGCAGTCCATTGAATGGGTTCACATTGAGCTGAGTGGACTGATAAATTACAATGTGAAGAAAAGTTTCATTCATTCGTATATTTGAGTACCACTTTCACTATTTTGGTAACAAGACTGTTTTGTTAGCTCTAAATTCTGTGAGTAGTTGCATTTCCATTTCTGTTGCTTGTGCTTTAACCGTTTTTATTTTGAGGTTCATAGTGGTTTATTTTAAGAAATTGTTTCTTTTATCAATTGAATTTTGCAAAGTAATCAAAAGGAAGCACTGTAAGTAATATTGTCACTGCTTTTTTGCTTCTGTGATAGCTGAAGGTAAGTTCTTCATACGACACCATGGAGGCAGGATAACAGCGAGGTTTATTTACTCTACTCACAATACTACAATTATACTACTCCTCAACCTGCAGGGTCACGCTCCCCGACCTGCTCCCAGGTGGGAGTGGCTCAGACAGCAAAGGCGTGGGTGCACACGGCACCGGTATGCTCTCATCGGGCAGGCCGGTGTCCATGTTGGAGCCGTTGTCGTCATCGTCAATGGAGGAAGGAGAGATGGTGACTGGTTTGTTGCCGGAGAACGGCATGTCCACGTGACATCCAAGAGCCTTGCTCCTGGTCGCGGACCCCCGCTCGATTTCTGCGGCTTCCACCCTGGAATGTTGGGTTGGGGGAAACTCCGCGGTCACTCTAGGGTGAGTCACGGCGATGGCCGTGGAACCTGCAGTGGGTTCTTCTCGCGGAAACCCTGGCTGATCACTTTTGGTTGCTGCCGGTGATCTTGTCGACGACTGATAGTGAGGACCGCCTAGGCCTTGCGTTCCCGTAGGACGTGCACGACACTCTCCCTGGAGAGTGTGATGTCTACTGCTTTCGGGAGAGTCAGGGGAGTCTCCATCAGTAATTTGTGTTGCGTCTCTTGGTCCCGTAGCCTACAGACAAAACAGTCCTACATAGATTCGGCCAGGCGGCCCCACATTCGCATGTCCATAGGCGTGCCAAAACCCCCCATTGGATTCGGTCGGGGACTGCGAGACCGTGTAGAAACAGTATCTTCAGACCATGATTGAGGGCTGTGGGTTTAAGCGTCTTTTGACCAGCATTGTGAACGACAACGTGTCCGGCCTGTCCTTTTAGTCGAGGCTTTTAATTAAAGCATAGGTTGGACCGCCGACGAAAGTTAGCAGTGTGATTGTTTGCCTTTCATCACCCGCGACGGCATTTGGCTGAAAAAAGTTGTACCCGCTCGACGTATTGGGCCCAATCGTTGGTGTCAGCTTCAAATGGTTCCAGTTTACCAATGTGCGCCATTGCTCTGCTCAAGGCAGAGGCCCCTCCAGCCTAGATTAAGCTGGTCGGTGGCGAAAAGTCCGGTGGCTGCGACAACTCCACTTTATCCTCATCACCAGTGTGATAGCCAAAGATAAGGACTTCATACGACACCAGGTAGACAGGATAATAACTAGGTTTATTTACTCTACTCACAATACTGCAATTGCACTACTACTCGCCCCTCAGGGTCATCCTCTGGTTTATATCCTGTGAGGTTCCTCCCAATTAGGGGGGAGGCTCTGCCAGACATCATGGACGCGATTCTCCACTCCCACGCCGAAGTGGCCGCGCCGTCGTGAACGCCGTCGAGGTTCACGACGGCGCGGAATGGCCCCGGTCCCGACCGATTCAGGCCCTGACAATGGGCCAGTATCGGGGCCGCGTCATCTACACGCGCCAGGCTTTGTCGCCCGTGTAAAAGCGGCGCTGCATAGATGACGTGGCCAGTGCCGCATAACGGGCGTCATCCGCGCATGCGTGGTTGCCGTCCTCTCTAAGTCCGCCCCGCAAGAAGATGGGGGACTGATCTTGCAGGGCTGCGGAAGGAAGGAGGTCCTCCTTCAGAGAGGACTGCCCGACGATCGGTGCGCACCGAACGTGGGCCACCCCACATTCCAGGTAAAGACCGGTGCAGGATCCCCCCCCCCCCCCCCCCCCCCCCCCCCCCCACAGGCCGCTCCCCCCAATGTTCACGCACCGCTCACGACTGCAGCGACCAGGTGTGGACGGCGCCGGGGAGAACCCGCCGTTTTGGCCTGGCTGCTCGGCCCATCCGGGCCTCAGAATAGCGGGGGTGCCGGAGAATCACCATTTTCGGTGTCTCCGCCGATTCCCCGGCCTGCGGCCCACGAAACTCGACCGGGCCGTTCCCGCCGCTTGGGAGGTCGGCGTCCCCGGAAATTTTGGCGGCCCAGGCGATTCTCCCAACCGGCGTGGGAGTGGAGAATCGCGCCCCATGATTTCCTTCCCTACACACTGCAAATTGCCATGCTGTCTCCAATAGTCAAAGAGAGGGGAGGTGCTGGCATAGTGTAGTGTCACTGGACAAGCAGTCCAGAGACCCAAGCTAATCTCTGGGGAATAGGGTTTAAATCCTACTATGGCAGCTGGTGGAATTTACATTCAATCATTAAATCTGGAATGAAAAACTAGTCTCAGTTATATTGATCATTAAACCATTGTCAATTGTCGTAATTTACTAATATACTTCAGGGAGGGAAATCCTGGTCTGGCCTACATCTAGCTTCAAAACCACAGCAAGCCTCTCAGTTGTATCAAATTGCTGTGGATTCTGAAAATAGCAATGAAACTGAGTGGACTACCAGGCATTGACCTAGGCACCAAAAAACACTTCTTATTGGGAAGATTTTGCCAAAATTTGAAGAGCTGGCATAGTCATGCTTATGGAATTCTCCCTTACAGAAAAGGTCCCATGCATTACTGTCTCAGGATTTGACAGGACATGCCCTCCAGAGGTGGCAGCATAGTGATATACAGTCGGGAAGGAGTAACTGTGAGAGTTCTCAACATGGGAGTGCATCAGGTCAAACATCAAATCTGGTCACCACCTATAGTCAGCCCCACCCTCTCCTGTCATCCCACCCTCCGCTGAACACCATGTTAAACACTACTTCAAAAAGACACAAAGGGTGGCAAGAGCATAGAAAGTACTCTGGATGGAAGACTTCACTGTACATCATCAAGAATGGCTCGGTAGCACCACTACTGACTGAGCCCTAAAGTACAAAGCTGCTCGGCTGGGAATGCGGCTAGTGGTGAGGGAACCAACAAGAGGAAAAAAAATCTACTTGACCGTGTCCTCACCAATCTACCTGTCCATGACAGTATTGGCAGGAGTGACCATCGCTCAGTCCTTGTGGAGTTGAAGTGCCATCTTCACATTGAGGATGGCCTCCATTGTGTGGTCCCACCACCGTGCTAAATGGAAAGATTTCAAACCGGTCTAGCAGCTCAAATTTGGCATTCATGAGGGGCTGTGGGCCATCAACAGCAGCAGAATTGTACCCTATCACAATCAGTAACCATGTGGTTCAGCATAGCCCCCACTCTACCATTACCATTAAGCTGGGAGATCAGCCCTGCTTTAATGAAGAGTGCAGAGGGGATCATAGGAGCAGCACCTGGCATACCTAAAATGAGGCGTCAACATGGTAAAGTTACAACACAGGACATAAGAACATGGGAATTAAGAGCAGGTGTAGGCAATTCAGCCCCTCGAGCTGGCTCCGCCACTTAATCAGATCAAGGCAGCATGGTAGCACAGTGGTTAGCACAGTTACTTCACAGCTCCAGGGTTCCAGGTTCGATTCCTGGCTTGGGTCACTGTCTGCCCGTTCTCCCCGTGTCTGCGTGGGTTTTCTCCGGGTGCTCCGGTTTCCTCCCACAATCCAAAGATGTGCAGGTTAGGTGGATTGGCCATACTAAATTGCCCTTAGTGTCCAAAAAGGTGCGGTGGGGTTGCTGGGTTACTGGGATAGGTTGGAAGTGTGGGCTTAAGTGGGGTGCTCTTTCCAAGAGCCGGTGCAGACTCGATGGGCCGAATGGCCTCTTTCTGCACTGCAAATTCTATGGCTGATCTCCTTGTCTCAAATCCCCACCCTCCCTGATTCCATTTCACGTTAACCCATTTTTTAGTGGAAATATATCTATCTCATTCTCGAAACCATTTAATGATTCAGACTCCACCGTACTATGGGACAGCGAGTTCCACAAATTCACCACCCTCTGCGAGAAGTAGTTTGTCCTCATCTCAGTTCTAAATCTACCGCCTCTCAACCTATATCTGTCACCTCTCGTTCTAGATTGCCCCACAAGGGGGAGCATTTGGTCTACATTTACTTTATCAATCCCTTTTAGTACTTTATATACCTGGATCCAATCCCCTCTCATCCTTCTAAACTGTGAGTGTAAACCTAAACTGTTTAATCTCTCCTCGTATGTCAATGCTTTCATCCCTGGAATCAATCTGATGAACCTCCTCTGAACTGCTTCCAATGCCATCACATTGACTGTTTGCATGTCAGCCAAAGTAAGCAGCATGCAATAGACAGAGCTAAGCGATCCCGCACCCGAATGTGGCATCAAGGACCCCGAGCAGAACAGGAGTGAATGGAGAGGGGGGCTCTTCACTGATTGGAGACATACCTAGCCCAAAGGAAAATGGTTGTGGTTGTTGGAGGACAATGATCTCCGTTCCAGGACATACGGCAGGAGTTCCTCAAGGCTAGTATCTTAGACCCATTTTCAGCTGATTCACCTTCCCTCCATCATAAGATCAAACGTGGGGATGCTTGCTGATAATTGCATATGACTGCACAATGTCACATAGAAATAGAAACAGGGATAGGCCATTCGGCCCCTCAAGGCTTCTTCACCATTCAATATGATCATGGTTGATCATCTATCTCAAAGCCATACTTATGCTTTCTCTCATACTCCTTGATGCCTTTAGTGTTTATACATCTATTTCCTTCTTAAATATATTCAGTGACTTGGCCTCTACATCCTCCTGTGATAGAGAATTCCATATGTTCACCACCCTCTAAGTGAATACATTTCTCCTAATCTCAGTCCTAATTGGCCTACTCTGTATCCTGAGACTATGATCCCTTGTTCTGATCTCTCCTTCATGGAGAACATCATCCCTGAACCCAGTCAGCCAGCTCTGTTTGAATTTTCTATGTTCAAATGAGATCCCCTCTTATTCTAAACTCCAATTAATACAGGCCCAGTTGAACCAATCTCTCAATATGGCAATCCTGCTATGGCAACTCCTTCTATGGCAAGTATATCCGTTCTTTGGTAAAGAGGTAAAATCTGCACCGATTACTCCTGTTGTGGTCTCACCAAAGCCCTCTACAGTTGCAGTAAGACATCCTTGCTCCTGTACTTGTATCACCTTGCAATGAAGGCCAATATATTATTTGTCTTCCTAACTGCTTGTTGCACCTGCATGCTTTCTTTCAGTGACTGGTGTACAAGGACACCCATTGTACATCAACACTTCTCTATCTAACATCATTTAAATAAAATTCTGCCATTCTGTTTGTCCTACTGAAATGAATAACTTCACACTTATTCATGTTATCTACTGCATCTGTCATGTATTTGGCCACTGACTCAACTTGTCCAAATAGGCTTGAAGCCCCTTTACATCCCCCTCACCACTCACGTAATTTTGCATTGTAAGCAAACTTGGAAATATTACATCTGGTTCCCTCATTCCAATCGGTGATATATAATGTAAATACCTGTAGCCCAAACATTGATCCCTGCAGTAGCTCACTTGGCACGGCTGCCATTCCGGAAAGACCCATTTATTCCTACTCTCTGTTTCTGGTCTGCTAACCATTTCCCAATCCCATGTGTTTTATTTTTGCATACTAACCTCTTGCATGGGACTTTATCAAAAGCTTTCTGAAACTCCAAATACATCACACCCACTGGTTCTCCCATACCTTTTCAACTAGTTGCATCCTCAAAAAAACTCAAAGTAGGATTGTCAAACATTATTTCCCTTCCATAAAGCCATGTTAATTTTGTCTAATCGTTCATATTTTCGAAGTGTCCTGTTATGGTATTCTTTATAATAGACTCCAGCATTTCCCTTACTATTGATGTTGGGTTAACTGGTGTGTAATTTCCTGTTTGCTCCCTCCTTTTTTAAACATCTGGGAGAAGTTTGCTACCCTCCAATCTGCCAGGACTATCCAGAATCTACAGAATTTTGTAAGATGACAAGCAACACATCCACTATTTCCATGACCATCTTTAGTACGCTGGGATGTAGATTACTAGGCCCTGGGGATTTATTGGCTTTCAGTCCCATTAATTTCTCCAGCACGTTTTCCTTACTAATACAAATTTCCTTTAGTTCCTTCTCACTAGACCCTTGGTTCTTGTAGGGTCTCTTATTTTCAAATAACAGACGAGGATCCTGTGGTAGTTTGAGATTGAGTTTTATTGCAAAAACTTAGTACACATTCCAATACAAACAAGGAAATAAAAGCCCATCAGGGCGTTAGGAAGAAAACAGTGGAAAGAGAACAAAGACTAAGAGAGCGGGCAACATGTGCACCAGTAACTTTATACCTGCATGGTTTGATACCGCCTCCCTCTCTACTCCCTATTGGCTTACAAGTTGTGAACTGTGGCTTCTGAATAGTGATCCTTACCATCGCTCACATTGGTATCTAACTTACTGGCTTAACTTACTTTGTTACATTGTCACATTTGTAGTCTGGATCTGAAAAGCTGGTGTGTTCCCACAGTATACTTTCCCACAGCAACAATATTTTCAAAACTTAGTTTTAATATTTGGGTTTTAATATTTGGTTTTTGCCCTGTGCAGTGCTTCGATCCAAAGTCCTCCCTCTATGTCTAGTTCTCTCTCCCACTTTTCCCTAGTCTTACCCAGGGAGGAGCGCATCTCCTCTATCAGTATAGGTCCCCAGTTTTCCCTCCCTAGGTCGCCCGCAAATGGCAGTTCTTCAACTAGCGAATGTCCTGGTATGTGGGGATATGTTGTAGTTTCCCTACGGAGGAAGGTTTTGACCTGTATGTGCCTCAGTTCTTTTCCTTTTGGTAGCTGGAACTTCTCTGTGAGTTCCTCCGGGGTCGCTACTCTGTTGTCCGTGTACATGTCTCTAACAGTTAGCGTCCCCTCGTCCTGTTTTCACCTTTTGAAGGTGGTGTCCGTTATTTCGGGAATAAACGTGGTTGTTACAGTTGGAGGCCGTAATGGACATTTCGGTTAGGCCAAAGTGCTGTCTCATCTGATACCACGTTCGGATGTGGTTACTATCACCGGGCTTCTTGAGTACTTGGCCGGAGGGGATGAGAGTGCGGTTGTGACTAGGGCTCGGAGGTTTCTATGCAGAAACTCTCTTCCATCCTCCCCCATTCTTCTCCCGCTTCCTTCATCCATCCCCTCACTCCATTTGTGGATCCATGTCCAGTGTGGGCTATTTGAATCCCCAGGTAGCGGAATTTGGTTTTGGCCTGTTTGAACGGTAAACACTCCAGCTCTGTCCCTCTCCCTTGTGGGTTCACCGGGAAGATTTCACTTTTGCTCGGGTTGAGTTTGTAGCTTGAGAAGGCTCCAAACTCCTTTCGGAGCTTCATGATCCCTTCCGTGCTGGCCTGGCGGTTTGAGGAGCAGGACATCTGCATAGAGTGAAATTCTATGCTCTCTGTCCTCTTCTGGATACCTCTCCACCCCATCGCCATTCTGAGGGCCATCGTCAGTGGCTCGGTTGCCAGATCAAACAGCAGCGGGGACAGCGGGCATCCTTGCCCCATGCCTCTGTGCAGATTGAATTCGTCCACAAGTATTTAGAGCTGGTGATGTTTGTGCGTATGCTCGCCATAGACCAGGTACAGCATCCTGAATTGTACATTGTTCTCATAAAGGCCATCTAGGCTTTGTTAAATTCTGCCCTACGCTTTTCCAGGTCTGCTCCAATGTCCTGGTACACCCTGATTAAGTGACACTCCCAGTTGCAGGACCTTGTGCGTCCTGCCCAGTTTAAGATCCTTTCCCGGTCTTGATACCGGTGCAGCTTTATAATGATTGCCTGCGGCTGTTCCCCGGCTTTGGGCTTTGGCCAGAGTGACCTGTGGGCTCTGTCCACTTCTGGAAAATTGGGGAAGCTTTCCCATCCCACCGGATTGTCTAGCATTTCGGCCACATATTCTGTAGAGTTCCTGCCCTCTGTTCTCTCCAGTAGGCCCACAATCCGGAGGTTCTGGAGGCGCGACCAATTTTCTTGGGCCTCGACCTTCCCCTTTAGTGTCCCTTGAGTCACCACCACCCTTGCCATTTCTGTCCCCAGTAAGGCGATCCGATCGCTCTGGTTGGTTGCAGCCTTCCCCAGCTCCCTGATCGTCACTTCCTGCATCCCCAGCCCTGCACATCTTTTTGGGTTGTGGGGGTGAGATCACGCAAGCATGGGGAAAATGTGCAAACTCCACATGGAAAGTGACCCGGGGCTGGGATCGAACCCGAGTCCTCACGTGAGGCAGCAGTGCTAACCACTGCCCCACCGTGCTGCCCGTCATATTTTCTATTTTGATGGCGTCTTTGATTCCTGGAGTTCCTGCGTTATGCACTCCCTCCATTTATTCATCAGGGATGGAAGGGAGCCCTGCGTACCATCCAGCAGTCCTCCCTATTCAGGTTTGACCTGGACCTCATCTCCTCGTGTGCTTGCCATTGCTTTGGGCTTCCTCTCCAGGTTCTTACTACCTTTGCTGTCTTGTTTGCCCCGAGGGATCCTGCTGGTTGGCATGTCTTGATGGTGTTGGAGGATGGTGAGGGTTTTTATCCCCAGTTTTAGCGGGCTATTTTGTGTCCAACGTGCCGAAATTCGAGTTTCCAGGAGAAGAGCCAGCTTTTGCTCATCTGCTCAACACACCCCTGTCACCGGAAGTCCTTTCTTCACCATTTAAAACTCCTCTGATACTAAAGCAGCCTGTGTCTATATGCAGCAACATTCAGACTTGCGTTGATAATTGGCAAGTTCCATTCGTGCTACATTAGTGCCAGGCAATGACCATCTCCAACAAGAGAGAATCCGTCCATCTCCCCATCACGTTCAATTGCATTACTGCCACTGAATCTTCCACTATCCGCACCTAGGACTTAGCATTGAGCAGAAAATGAACTGGACCAGCAATATAAATACTGTCTAACGGAGCAGGCCCATGAAGAATAATTTTTTAAAAAGGATCTAGTAGAGGGGCCAAGATAGCCCAATATATTTTGAGCTGCAGAAACATTTATTTAAGTATTTCAGTAATGCATGTACATGACTTCCGGTGACGGCGGGCGGGAGGCGGCCGCACAATGGAGGGCTCCCGTTCGGGAACGGCATTTTTGGGGCTTTAAGCCCGGTCCCAGGGTCCACGGAGGCGGCAAAAGCAGGGAGAAGGCACAGAGGCGGCAGAGTGACGAAAAATGTCGAGGGTGAGCAAAAGAACATCCGGAAGGAAAACAGCTGAAGGTCTGTCGGGGAGTGGAAAGGTCACCGCGGGGTCACCAAGGAAAATGGAGGCTGGAACACCAGGGGAGGCCGCATTGCTTACGGCTGAAGAAATAACTAAGGTGATGGCTGCGAAATTCAAAAGGCAGTTTACAAAATACACGGAGACAATGAGGAAGGAGATGAGAGAGGTTTTGAGTGTGCTGGTGGAGGAGGCGATTTCCCCGGTGACTAAGGCGGTGGCGAGCGCAGTGGCGGAGGTGCGAGAGCAAGGGGAGGCGCTGAAGGAAGTGGAGGAGACATTATTGCAGCACGGTGATCAACTTGCCTCGATGGGGAAGGAGATGCGGAAGGTGATGGACATTAACAAGGATCTACAAGGAAAAATGGAAGACCTGGAAAACAGATCCAGGCGACAGAATGTGAGGATTGTGGGGCTGTCCGAAGGAGTTGAAGGACCGAGGCCGACTCTTGTGTATCATGTACGGTACTCTTTCAGAGGTTGGAGGGCGTTGAGTGTAGGGGAGGAAGGGGAGTGGACTATATAGGTTAATGGTGACCATGGGCGGTCCCGGACTCCTTTTTCTCCTTTGTTTTTTTGTTGCCACCGTGGGAGGGTTTGTTTTACTGGATGCATATATTGACAGGTGGGCTGTTGTTTGGGGTGGTGGGAGGATGGGATCGTTGGTATTATTAAGGGATTGATTTTGTATTTGTTACCGTTTACTGTTTGTGGGTGTAAATTTTGAAGGAAAATGTGAAAATGTAGAATAAAAACATTTATATAAAAAAAAAAGTAATGCATGTACACTTAACTCGAGTATTGTGTGGGGTATGTGTTACTTGCAACAATTCTCTTCAAAAATATGAAGTTGGGATGTTTGTCCTTTGTGTTAGTTAGGGGATTTTGAGTAATTGTACAAATTACTAACAATGTAAACATTTTTTTTTTTTGCTTCAGGAGCCAGAGATAAGTCTGGTCGTGCAGTCGTGATAATAACAACAAGGAACACAATCTGGCTAAATCCACATTGCAACGTCCCTGAACTTGTGCGACTCCTTATCTACTTCTATAGTATTTCCAGGTATTCTGACATTTGCTTTGCATTTCGCTATAGTAATGAATTGCCTATGTAGCAGTTTTTGTAACCTGTGCGCTATGCAATTAGTTGGACTCTTGAATGGACTGTGCTACACTGGAGAAAAGTAGAAAAGGTGGAGAGAAGGAAGAGAAGCTGATTTGTAGGCTCATCAAGAATTTTACTGGGGAAATGGAAATGGGGTCGATTAGGCAGTTTGAATTGTTGCTCTTATTAGCCTTAGTTTTATTAGCTCTAATTCTGTCATCTTTGCTCACGAGTCGCCAGGTATCTTTCTGATACCGCCACGTGGTTCAAGCTCAAGTTATGATTAATAATACAGCACACCCGGGAGCCCGGCAAACCACGCACATATGTTTTGGGCGTGCCCGGCACTGGAAGGGTATTGGAAGGGAGTGACGGGAGTGATTTCGCGGGTGGTGAAGGCTCGGGTCAAACCAGGCTGGGGGTTAGCTCTATTTGGAGTTGCGGAAGAGTCGGGAGTGCAGGAGGCGAAAGAGGCCGACGTTGTGGCCTTTGCGTCCCTAGTAGCCCGGCGCAGGATCCTACTCATGTGGAAGGAGGTGAAACCCCCCCCGGACTGGAGGCCTGGGTAAATGATATGGCGGGGTTCATTAAACTGGAGCAGATAAAGTTTGCCCTGAGAGGATCGGCTCAAGGGTTCACCAGGCGGTGGCAGCCATTTCTCGACTACCTAGGGGAACGTTAGAGGGAAGACAGATGACCAGCAGCAGCAACCCAGGGGGAAGGGGGGGGGGGGTTTAGTTTAGTTTAGGTCAAAGATAAAGGGGTTTTGTTAATGTGTATTGTTAAAAATTTCTGTATTGTTATTGTTACGTTTGCTTTGTAAGAGGGGAAAAATTGTTGTTTGGGAAAAAAAAATTTCAATAAAACATATTTAAAAAAAAAAAGAAAAATAATACAGCACACTGCTTAGTAAGAGTTAAAACAACGATCATTTATATATACAGCAATAAATATTTATACAATAATCCTACTGTCTATATCAAAACCTACCACTACTGGCCAATACTTAACTTTAGGAATGGCCCACCAGGTCAGGGAAGCGAATGGTTTATCGAATTGGGTCTGGCCTGCGAGATTCAAAGGCTGATACAGGTCGATGGCTAGGAGTCTCTATCTGGTAGTGATCGCTGGAGTCAAGCTTACTTGTTTCTTTGTCGAAGGTTCTTGCGAAGGTTGCGAGCAGGAAGAGAAGGGGGAGAGAGAGAGAGAGAGAGAGATCTGAACTTGGCCCCTCACTTTATGGGGCCCAGGGGCTTCCCGCCTCTCGGGGCGGCCCTTGACCCTGAGTCCCAAGTGATTGGACTTGTTCCCAATCACTGGGTTCGATATGTCCAATAACGGGGCGATTCCTCGATCGGGGGGTGGTCGTTCACCTGTCTTTGTTTCGGCCACTGCAGGCGCCGACAGGTCTGGTCCGGCATTCAATTGCTAATATGTTGCAATTGTTCCCGGGGATAGCCGATTAAACTGCAGATGTCTGGGTTGATGTGCTGCTAATAGTCTTGAGTATCGATCTGGGCCGACTTCCCCAGAGCCGAATACACTATTCTGTCTGCAGCTGTCCGTTTGTGTCCTATTGGCTGCTTTTCCCATCAGCCTTTTCGGTTAGCCATTTTAAATCGGGTTTTGGCCAAATTAATAGGGAATCAGCCATTTTAGGTGGCTACAGAATTTTCAGCTTCAAGGGCAACAGAACAAGCTCTCAGGATTTAGCATAATTCTCATTCTATAGCAACTAAAGTTCCATCAGAGACATCTCCGATAATTATGCTCATTCTATTAAATGTCTTGAAAAATTATCTGAATTCAACATAATATGCAGGTAGTTTAGACATAATTTTGTTGTTGGAAAGTATTGTTACTGACATGAAGTGTGCAATTCAAGTCGAGTTCAAATTCACACTTTTTCAGTTTCATTCATAGAAATGCTGTACATTTTCTAATAGTGTCAGTGAGTTCAGATGTAACCTATAGATTAGTTTAAACTACATACTATAAGAAAAAAATCAAATACTATAATTTTAACAATGTAATTTCTAAATTCTGCCATTTGCAAATTGCAAGATCTTGAAAGCTCATATGAATGTTATTTTGCATCAGATGTGTTAATTGCCATCTCATTAAGGTTTACTATTTTGAAACAATGCCATTATTAAATGAATAGATTTATTTTATGAAAGAAATTAATGTGAGAACTTAAGTGTATATTTATTTTCATTGTATTTGATTCGAAAATTCAAAAGAACACAAACCTTTTTAACAATTTAAATTGTGTACTGTCTCAAAACATTTATTTAGATAGTTATCTTCTATGAATGTGATATAATATACATATTTATTGCAATTGTGTTTACTGCTTTTTAGACAAGATATCCAGAGTGCAGGACTAATTATTTTGGTGGATGCCCGACGTTGCTCTCCTGTACCAGCATTATTTAAAGCTTTCAATAGCGTTCAGGTGATGCATTTTAAAGTACCTTTTTGAAGTTGCAAACTGTTAACCATTCAAAGTACATTGTGTTGTACTACAAGGCTGCTGCTCTTTTCCGGAGTTTCATAATTTTCTTACAGATTAATTCCAGATAAAGGTTTGTAGGATAAGAACGTATCTCACTCCTACTCGTATTCCTTTTAGTCAACAGTAGCAAGCATTAAAAGTTTGTGAAATATATAGATATAAACAACCATGCGAACGAGAATAGGAGACACAACTTCGAGTTGACTATCTCCAGCTGCTTCATGAATAAACCTCCCTCCATCCTAATATCAGGAGTTTGCGGATGACACCACTGTGTACAGTTTTGGTCTTCTTATTTGAGGAGGGAAGTAGTTGCATTAGAGGCAGTTCAAAGGAGGTTCACTAGATTGATTCCAGGGATGAGGGGCTTGTCTTATGAAGAGAGATTGAGGCATAGGAGATGTACTGACAAAATAAATATAGAGTGGATGCTTTCTTTTGTGGGGCAATCTAGAACAAGTTTTAGGACGAGGGGTAGCAGATTTAAGACCGAAAATTAGGAGAAATTATTCTCTCAAAGGATTGTGAATTTGTGGAATTCACTGCACCAGAGTGGTGGATGCCGGGACATTGAGTAAATTTAAGGAAGACACAGACGGAATTTTAATTAGTAATAGGTTGAAGGGTTGTGGAGAAAGGGCAGAATTGTGGAGTTGAGGCCGAAAGGAGATCAGCCATGATCATATTGAATGTTCTTGTGTTAAGGTATGGTAAAGTTGCTATAGTCCCAGATGACCATAGGCTGCTTCACCTTTTGAGGGCGAGAACTGACTGGTGGTGATTTTAACCTGAGGATCACCGCACTGGGGCGAGGGACAAGGTTGAGAACCGGCGGGTCCTTCATGAATAACCTCAGCCGGTACAGGAATTGAATCTGCGCTGCCAATTGAGCTAAACCAGCCCTCTTGTGTTAGTAGCTCTATTCACAACTCCTCTGATAATGAATCAGCCAGTGCTAGTCTGCACTGAAATTCTAGGACTCTAATGATTAGCCACCGTGTCACCGCTAGAGACTTTCCATTTGATCTCCCTTTACTTGGGTTTAGCTCAGGCCTTTTCCTACCTTGAAGTCAAAGGAAGGTCTGACCTCTTGTCTTGCATTCAGCTGTTTACTCCATTTTTGGAACCGAGTGATTATAGCAGAACTTGAATTGAGCAGGTAAACAAATTATTGATGATTCATTCCCTCATTTTATTGTACGGACAATGGGCACATGCAAAATTAGGAAGTTAGGAATAAAAATAAAAGTCAGATAATAATTTCTTAACACAAAGATGAAAAATGGCAAATGGGTTACCTGGAGTCTGTTGATGCATAGTCGCAGACACTATGGGTGCAAATTAATGGCCGCATTGCGCTTAAATGAGAGCGGCGTTAGAATGCGGGAGAGGCTGAAAACGAGAACCGGGCCGAGTCTGGATTAGTTTGTGATCAAATCAGCCTGCTCCAGTTCCCGAAATCAGGAACCCACCAAAGCATGGTGAGAATCCAATTATCACCACTTAAGGCCAATTTCCATATAATTAATGGGAGACCCATTCAATTAAGAGGAGCGACCCCGTATCTAACGGCCTCCCCAGAAGTGGCCACGGTAATGGGGGGATAACAGGTGTCTCACGACGCATTTCTCTGCGACGCATTCAAAAGGCTTTATGAGCTCATAAATGTCATTTCCCAATTTTCTCTACTATCCCATTGCAAAGTAATTAAGCAAAAATCTAGAATACCCAGCACAGTTCCATTTATGTTCAACCAAATTTTAAAAAGAAAATAAAAATAACTCCGAGCCCCTAAGTTTTGATTCTTTAAATGCTCGTTATAACATTTGCCTTGATAACCATATTACATTTCTGCTTATTTAAAGGATTAAAATTTAAAATAGTGATGATAAGCTCCAAGTATTTTTAAATGATCAGAAAGTAGTACATCTCCAATGACAAGGCTTTTGAACTTCCTGATAATTTATTTTACAGTCCCATCTATTGCCAATTTTCCAAATAGCATGCAACAAAATTTATGCTAATCATCTGCAGCTGGGAATTGTGCAAAGCATGGGTGCTGAGTTTTATCATCATCGATGGTATTACAGGGAATAAGTCAAAATGGATTCCGAAACTCTGAGGGCTCTTTTCTGGCACTGTTCTATTTTATACAAGTCTATGCCAGATAAAGCAATTCTGTAAAATTCCAGTCATAACTTTTCCAGACCAAAGCATGAGAAAGCCACTTAGCAGAGAACTAGATAAACTGAATGAATCTTAAGATGAAAAAGATACAAGTACATTTTGGGTACAATTTAACGGAAAAACTCAAGTGTCATTCTGGGCGGGATTGGCAGGGTGTTTCTCGACAGCCACGTTGGCGCGATCGCGGCTCGTATTTAATGGCAGTTAGAGCTGGAAATGAGCCCCCATGAGCTTCTCGCCGTTGCTGACTGTCGCTGTCTGATTCGCTTGACTCCCACTAACAAGTGGGAGCTACTTTTAAACGCTCCCTCACCACTCACTCCCAGTTAATGTACAAGCATTGCACCATGCAGATCTCTCTTTCGGGATGCTGACCTGGATAAGCGTCTGGATTCTGTGGAGGTGAGCCTGGAGATCCTGTTCTCCCAAGGGCGTCGGAGGGCCAGCAGCAGAACCACCGATACCGCTTGGGTGGCAGTGGCAGTCAGTACAGGCAGTATTACAAGGAAGACCGCTATCCACTGTTGAAGAAAGTCCACGACCTCCACTGAGCTGCAAGGGAAGTTACAACTTCTCTCCTGGCATCCGTTCCATCTGCCACTCCTCAAATTCCCAACCAACCACCTCCCCCACAAATCACTGGCTGACACTTTGCACCCTCCCCACATCTGATTTTCGTGTTTGCTCCTCAGCAACATGTCCAGTTGCAATGCCCACACATGCCACGTGCCAAAGACCCTCCCTGATCCATCAAATGCAGGGCTCTCAAAGCCCTCTCTTTGTCCCCACAGGAGAAGATAGCCCACAATAAGTGGGAAAGGGCCAAGATTGAGGGGGGGGGGAAGAGATGGAGTACCAGAGATCCGAGTCCTCATCCCCAATGAGTTGAGGGCCCTGGAAATCACGGGATTGACGGAGGAGAGAGCAGCCACCCACAGCGAGAACGTGGGATTGACTGAGGAGAGAGCAGCCACCCACAGCGAGAGCGCGGGATTGACTGAGGCGAGAGCAGTCACCCACAGCGAGAGCGTGGGATTGACTGAGGAGAGAGCAGTCACCCACAACGAGGGCGTGGGATTGACTGAGGAGAGAGCAGCCACCCACAGCGAGGTTGGCCTGCGCTGCAGTGGTGAGGTTCCAATGCCCCTTCCCCCAGATGACCTGTCTCAAGTGAGTTATTCATGTCATACAAAATGATCCTTCCCTCTCACCGACCATATGTCCATTCTCTAGCAGGATCTCCATCTGACAACCCCCCCCCCTCCACCAGTGCATGTCCGGTGGGCGACATTAGTGGACAGATGTCTGGGGCACAATCTAGTGAGCAGCACACAGTTGGTGATATACATCAGGTGGAGGCAGGAACATCCAAGGGAGTCAGCAGTCGGAGGTCTGCTGGATTCCAGGACTCTGCTGAGTCCCAGTTAGATGCCGAGCCTCTGGACAAGGTTAGTCCAGAGCTGATGTAGATGCTTGGACATTGCCATGAGATTCAGGAGGGGATGTCAGCGACATTCCAGTGGGTGCATAGCCGATTGGAGACACCCCAAAGTCTACAGGCGCAGGAGACTGTGTCAACAATGCATGGCACGAGGCCAACACTGCTAGGGTGGCAATGGCAGTGGTAAGCCTGGAGCATGAGGTCAGCGTTTTGAGTGGTGTTGTCCAAGGCACGGCTCAGTCTGTGATAACCATGACTTAAGGCCTTGACACCAAGTCCCAGGTGCAGGTGGACATAGCTGCAGCACTCCAGAGCGTGTCCCATTCGCCGCGTCCCAGTCACTGAGGGATGAGTCCCAGATGCAGGTGGACATTGATGTGGCACAGCAGAGCATGGCCCAGTCACCGAGGAGCATTGCTGAAGGCGTCAACACCATGGGGCAGAGAATGCCAGGACTGGCAGAGCCAGATGGCGCACAGGCCTGATGAAGAACCCTAGGGCCCTTTGGGCACCATCAGGGAGTTGGAAGCGCTGGAGGCCAACTCGGGGCCTGCCACCAATGGAACAATTGCGTCTCCAGCCCCATCCCTCTTGGGGGCAGCATGTGGCACAGTGGTTATGTTTCCTCTGAGTGCTCTGGTTTCCTCCCACAGTGCAAAGATGTGCAGATTAGGTGGATTGGCTGTGCTAAATTGCCCCTTCGTGTCCAAAAAAGGTTAGGTAGGGTAACTGGATTACGGAGATAGGGTGCTCGATCCAAGGGCCGGTGCAGACTCGGATGGGTCGAATGGCCTCCTTCAGCACTGTAAATTCTATGATTACCACTACCAACGGTGTAAAAATGACTCACCCGCCCTCCACCCCTACAGTGGATCTGCATCAATAGAAAGCTGTTTGGTGAGCCAACCACTGGAAGCTCCCACAGACAGGAGGCATAGCGGAAGAGGGAGAGAAAACAAAAACCACCTCCCCCTCTCCTGCACTGGCAGCGCCTCGTTCCAACGACTCCCAGGCCACAGAGGCAGGACTGCAACCGGCAGTTACACAACCTGCACAGCTCCCATAATAAGAGGAGCAGATGGCCACTGAACATAAAAAGTCAACTGTAGCCCATTGAAGTGTCCCCATGCAACCTCTGGGCTGCGCAGTCGAGCAGGGCCACCGCCCATCCTCCTCTGCAGTATCGGCATCTGAGTTTCCATCACCACCTTGTCCGAGGACTGTCCTACAGGAAGCATTAACAGGAGACCCACAAGTCCATAACCGAATACACAGCACAAAACATACCTTTAAAAGCATCCAGACTGCTCGAGCAGGTCCTTTTACATCCTTAGCCTGGTACTAGACTGGTCAAACACTTCCCTCGCTGCACTGCAGGTAAAACAGACCAAAAGGCAAATACTTACTACTTACTTTTCAGCCAGAAAGCAGCAAGTAAGTCCAATGGGAAGAGGCGGAAGGCAAACAGAAAAGGCAGCATCACGTAAGCTCTCAGCTACAGCTGCCACCAGGCATTTGCAGCTAACCAGCAGCAAGCAGCAAACACAACCTGCAGCTGTGAAGTGCTCTCACAACTAACCAGGCAAATTCCTTATTAGTAATAGCCTTCCGCTGTGACATTAGAGGCTGCCCACAGTCAGAGGTTTTTTTTGAAAAATATTTTATTGAGGCATTTATATACTAACACAATGGACAGAAACACAACCCCAACCGAGCCAACATGGCTGTACACAACCAGTACAACAAAAAATACCCCACGACCTGCCCCACCTTGCCCAACTTCCCCTGCCTCCCCCTTTTAATCCCCCCACCCACTGCTGACAGTTTAACTTTTCCTGACGAAGTCGATAAACAGCTGCTACCTCCAGACAAACCCTTCCACTGAGCCCCTCAAGGTGAACTTTATTTTCTCCAGCCTGAGGAACCCTGCCAGGTCACTCATTCACTTGGTTTCAGGGAGCCCTGTGTCCTTCCATTCTAACGATATCCGTCTCCGGGCTACCAGAGAGGCAAAGGCTAAGACATTAGCCTCTCTCGCCCCCTGGACTCCCGGGTCTTCTGACGCACCAAAAATTGCCACCTCTGAACTTGGGACCACCTTCACCTTAAGGACCTCCGACATAACGTCGGCAAACCCCTGCCAGAATCCCCCAAGCTTCGGACATGGCCAGAACATGTGGCCATGGTTCGCGGGCCCACCGGCGCACTGCCCACACCTATCCTCCACCCCTTCAAAGAACCTGCTCATCTTGGCCACAGTCATATGTGCCTTGTGGATCACCTTAAACTGTATAAGGCTAAGCCTAGAGCATGACGAGGATGCATTAACTCTCCTCAGGGCATCATCCCACAGCCCAGCCTCCAACTCCCTACCCAACTCTTCCTCCCACTTGCGCTTCACTTCGCCTATTGGGGCTGCCTCCCAGTCCATCAGTTCCTTATAAATTTCCAACACGTTCCCCTCCCCTCACCGCACTCTTGACACCACCTTGTCTTGTAACCCCTGGGGCGGCAGGTAAGGAAAGGACGATACCTGCCTCCGAACAAAGTCCCTCACCTACACATATCGGAACGCATTCCCGACGGGCAACTCAAATTCCCCCTCCAACTCTTCCAAGCACGGAAAGCCGCCGTCGATGAACAAATCCCCAAACCGCTCGATTTCCCCCCTCCAAATCGACCCTGCACCTTCTTTACCAGCGGGGTTTTATCCACCCACACAAACCCTGAAATCACCACGTTCACCCTCCTAAAAACGCCTTGAGAATAAAAATCGTGAGGCTCTAGAACACAAACAAGAACTTCGAGAGGACCGTCATCTTTACCGTTTGAACCCTTCTTTCTAGTAACACCGGGAGCGCATCCCACCTCTTAAAGTCCCCCTTCATCTGCTCTACCAACTGATCCAAATTCAACTTACGCAGCTGCTCCCACCCCGCGCCACCTAAATGCCCAAGTACTGAAAGCTTCCCTGAGATCCCCGTAATACCTTCCAGTGGGTCCGAAATATACAGCAGACAGTGAGACCTTGTGTTCCACTCCCCTGGTACTATCCCCTGCCAGTCCCTCGACACGCTCAATGCCATCGCCTGTGCCAAGTCAAAGAGCAATGTGGAGAGTGGACATCCTTGCCTCATCCTCCGACGCAGCCTGAAATAGTCCGACCTCACCCGGTTTGTCCGCACAATCACCACCGGTGCCTGGTACAGCAGCTGGACCCAATCCACAAAACCCAAACCGCCCCAGCACCTCCCACAGATAGTCCCAATCCACCCAATCGAAGGCCTTCTCTGCATCCGTGGCGACCAGCACCTCCACCTCCTGACCCTCAGGGGGGCATCATTATCACATTCAGTAATCTGCTAATGTTGGCCAACTGATGCCTTCCCTTCACGAACCCCGTCTGGTCGGCCCCTATCACGCCTGGCACACATTCCGCCAAGATCTTGGCCAATTACTTGCCATCCACATTTAATAGCAAGATCGGCCTATAGGACCCACACTGCTCCGGATCCTTGTCCCTTTTTAAAATCAAGGCGATCGAAGCCTGCGATAACGTCGGGGGGAGCAGCCCCCGCTCCCTCGCCTCGTTAAACGCCCTCACCAGCAGAGGCCCCAGGACCCCCAAAAACATTTTATAAAACTCCACTGGGAATCCGTCCGGGCCGGGGGCCTTGCCTGTCTGCATCATCTCAAGCACTCCATCATCTCTAACAGCCCAATGGAGGCCCCCAGCCCCTCCACCAGGTCATTCTCCAGCCTCGGAAACTCCAACCCCTCCCAAAATCGCCTTATTCCCTCAACCCCAGCCGGAGACTCCGACTCGTATAGCCTTTTGTAGAAATACCCAATTCACCCCCACCAGGTCCAAGCTGTGTTTCCACCCCCCTGTCCTTCACTTTCCCGATCTCCCTCGCTGCCTTCTGTTACCTCAATTGATGAGTCATCATCCTGCTCGCCTTCTCCCCATAATTGTCGACCAATCCCTTCGCCCTCCTCAACTGCCCTATCGCCTTCCCTGCCCAAACTCCATCTGCAGTTTCTGCTGCTGCGCAGGGCCAGGTGACAGCATATGAATATGGGGAGAAAGCCAGCAGGATTCTTACACGCCAGCTGAGGAGGCAGGCGGCAGCGAGGGAAATTGGGTGGATGAGAAAAGATTGGGGTACGGTGGTAATGGAGCTGGAGGAGGTGAATGGGTGGTTGAGGCTTTTCTGTTGCTGGAAATTGTACAGCTCGGAGCCTCCGGTGGGGAATGAGGACATGAGGCGGTTCTTGGATGGACTGGAGTTCCCAAGGGTGGCGGAGGAGAAGCTGCAGGGATTGGGGACCTTGATCAGGCTGAGGGAGATAATGGATTGCGTGGGGTCAATGCAGCCAGGGAAGGCCCTGGGCCCGTATGGGTTCCCACCAGAGTTCTATAAGAAGTTTGGGTAGGAGGTGGGACCCCTGTTAGTCGAGATGTATAACAAGTCGGTGGGAAAGCAGAGGGCCCCCCATCCCTTGCTGTCTCAGGCTTTGATATCGCTCATTTTAAAGAAAAACAATAATAATAATCCTTATTGCCACAAGTAGACTTGCATTAACACGGCAATGAAGTTACTGTGAAAAGCCCCTCATCGCCACATTCCAGCGCCTGTTCGGGTACACTGACGGGGAATTCAGAATGTCCAAATTACCTAACAGCACATCTTTGGGGACTTGTGGGAGGAAACCAGAGCACCCGGAGGAAACCTAGGCAGACATGAGGAGAACGTGCAGTTTCTGCACGGACAGTGACCCAAGCCGGGAATCGAACCTGGGACCCTGGCGCTGTGATCAACAGTGCTAGCCATAGTGTTTATGTGCTTCCAGCAGCTTGGGTTGTACTGCCTGATTTCGTTGTTGAATGTAGGTGCAAAGCTTTGCCAAAGGTGTTGGCGATGCGGATAGAGGATTGTGTGCCGGGGGTGATAGGTGAGGACCGGATGGGATTAATAAAGGAACGGCAGCTGTCGGTAAGTGTCCAGAGGTTACTGAGTGTCATTATGATGCTATCGGAGGGCCAAGAAGTTGAAGTGATCATGGCGATGAACACGGAGAAAGCTTTCGATCGGATTGAGCGGGCGTACTTATTAGAGGTGCTGGGGAGGTTTGGGTTTGGGCAGGCATTTGTGGGCTGTTGCATAAGGCGCCTGAGGCGAGTGTTCGAACCAGCATGGTGAGCACGGAGTATTTTGGGTTGCACCGGGGCACGAGGCATGAGTGTCCACTCTCCCCGCTGTTCTTTGCCTTAATGTTTAAGCTGTAGGCGAAGGCGCTTAGTGTTTTGAGGTGGTGGAGTGGTATTGAGTGCGGTGGGGTGAAGCACCGAGTTTCTTTGTATACAGATGATCTCCTGCTGTATATTTTGGATCCAGTTCGGAGCTTCGGTAGGATCATGGGATTTTGGGGGAGTTTAGCCTCTTTTCCGGGTATTAGCTTATCATGGGGAAAAATGACATATTCCCAATAAATGCCATGGGGGCGGGGAGGAGTTTGGGGAGGCTGCCGCTTCGACTGGTAGGGGTGAGGTTTTGTTATCTTGAGATAAAAGTGGCACGAATTTGGGCCCAGCTGCTTGTGTTGAGGCGTGGTTGGTGGAGGGAATGAAGGCGGACTTTAAGAGGTGAGATGTGTTGCCGTTGTCATTGGCTGGTCAGGTCCAGACGGTAAAAGTGACAGTGTTGCCAAAGTTTTTGGTTGAGTTTCAGAACCTCCCGACCTTTGTGATAAATCCTTTTTTAGCAGGTTATTGGAATGATTTTGAAGTTTGCGTGGGCGGGTAAGACTCCGGAGGCCAGGGGGTCTTCTTGGAGAGGGACCAATGGGTGAGGGGATTAGCATTGCCGAATTTGCAAATCTATTATTGCGAATGGTTAGGAAATGGGCGGTGGAGGAGTGGTCAATGTGGTAGCAGATCAAGGCGGCCACATGTAAAGGGACCAGTTTGAGGGCACTATTGCTGGCGCTCTTTCCGTTCTCGCCGGCCAGATACTCCACGACCCTGGTGGTGGTATTAGTGTTGAGGGTGTGGAACCATTGCCGTCAGCATTTTAGAATGGAAGGCATCTCCCTGTGTGTGCCGATTGCGACATTCATAGGTTTGCCCCAGCGGGGTTGGATGTGAGGTTTCGGAAATGGCGGCAGGTGACGATAGGTTATTTTAAGGATTTGTTTGTTGGATGGAATTTTGCAAATTTAGAGGAGCTGGGGGGAACATATAGTTGTCGAAGGGGAATGGGTTCAGGTATCAGCAGATTAGGGACTTCCATGAGGAAGAAGATAGCTTTGTTTCTGGTGCTGCCACCTCCTGCGCTGTAGGACAAACTTCTGTCCAAATAAGAAATAGGTGAGGGCAAGGTCTCGGATATAAATGGGTAGCTGTTGAATCGAGAGAGTGACCTGGTGGAGGTTAGGCATGAGTGGCAGAAAGAGCTGGGTGGGGCTTTGAGGAGTACAGTGTGGAATGAGGCTTTGTGGCGGGTTAATGCGACCTCGTTGTGTGCAAAACTAAGTCTCCTCCAGTTTAAAGTGGTACACCGGGCCCACATGACGGTGTCCAGGATGAGTTGGTTCTTTCCAGGGGTGGAGGATTGGTGCGGGTGGTGTGCAGGGAGTCCTGCGAACCATGTCCATATTTTTTGGACGTGTCCGAGATTGGGCGGTTTTTTGGACGGGATTTGCAGATATAATGGCCAGGATTCTCCGATCCCGCGCCAGGTCGGAGAAACGGTGGGGGACGCGAGAATCGCGCCACGCCGGGCCGCTGATTCTCTGGCGACCGGAGAATCGGCACCAATCACGCCCACGGGGTCGCCGCCGCGCTGGTTAGGGGCCGTTGAAAGCGCCCCCCCCCCCCCCAATGTGATTCTCCGCACCTCAACGGGCCAAGTGCCCGCCGGGTTCAGCCGAATCCTGCCGGCATGGGTTACGTATGGTCCTACCTGGCAGGACCTCTGAGTTCTGGCTGCAGGGGCCGTCCCGGCGGGGGGATCCGACACCGGGGGGCCCTCCACTGTGGCCAGGCCCGCGATTGGTGCCGACCGATCGGCGGGCGGGCTAATTCCGGGGGGGGGGGGGCGCCTATGTTCTTCCGCGCCGGGCCCCTTTAGGGCTCTGCCATATTGCCTGGTGGCCAGCGTGGAGACGGCAATCCACGCGCATACGTGGACCCACGCTGGCTGTGGCACACATGCACGGACCTGCGCCAGCCGTGGCGTGCATGCGCTGACCCACGCTGGCCATGGTGTGCCGGCTTTGGACAGCACTCCGATGCGGTGGGGGTTAACAGTAACTCGGAGTCCGGAGATGGCAATATTCGGAGTGACGGAGGATCCGGGAATGCAGGTGGGGCGAGAGGCCGGTGTGTTGGTCTTTGCCTCGCTGATAGCCTGGAGATGGATTTTGTTCTGCTGGCGGGACTCTGAGCCGCCAAGTACAGGGGTATGGGTAGCGATTTGGCAGAGTTCCTGCACTTCGAGAAAATCAATAAAGAACAAAGAAATGTACAGCACAGGAACAGGCCCTTCGGCCCTCCAAGCCCGTGTCGACCATGCTGCCCGACTAAACTACAATCTTCCACGCTTCCTGGGTCCGTATCCCTCTATTCCCATCTTATTCATGTATTTGTCAAGATGCCCCTTAAATGTCACTATCGTCCCTGCTTCCACCACTTCCTCCGGTAGCGAGTTCCAGGCACCCACTACCCTCTGTGTAAAAAAAAAAAAAACTTGCCTCGTACATCTACTCTAAACCTTGCCCCTCTCACCTTAAACCTATGCCCCCTAGTAATTGACCCCTCTACCCTGGGGAAAAGCCTCTGACTATCCACTCTGTCTATGCCCCTCATTATTTTGTAGTCCTCTATCAGGTCACCCCTCAACCTCCGTCATTCCAGTGAGAACAAACCGAGTTTATTCAACCGCTCCTCATAGCTAATGCCCTCCATACCTGGCAACATTCTGGTAAATCTCTTCTGCACCCTCTCTAAAGCCTCCACATCCTTCTGGTAGTGTGGCGACCAAAATTGAACACTATACTCCAAGTGTGGCCGAACTAAGGTTCTATACAGCTGCAACATGACTTGCCAATTCTTATACTCAATGCCCCGGCCAATGAAGGCAAGCATGCCGTATGCCTTCTTTACTACCTTCTCCACCTGTGTTGCCCCTTTCAGTGACCTGTGGACCTGTACTCCTCGATCTCTTTGACTTTCAATACTCTTGAGGGTTCTACCATTCACTGTATATTCCCTACCTGCATTAGACCTTCCAAAATGCATTACCTCACATTTGTCCGGATTAAACTCCATCTGCCATCTCTCCGCCCAAGTCTCCAAACAATCTAAATCCTGCTGTATCCTCTGACAGTCCTCATCGCTATCCGCAATTCCACCAACCTTTGTGTCGTCTTCAAACTTACTAATCAGACCGGTTACATTTTCCTCCAAATCATTTATATATACTACAAACAGCAAAGGTCCCAGCACACTGATCCCTGCGGAACACCACTGGTCACAGCCCTCCAATTAGAAAAGCATCCTTCCATTGCTACTCTCTGCCTTCTATGACCTAGCCAGTTCTGTATCCACCTTGCCAGCTCACCCCTGATCCCGTGTGACTTCACCTTTTGTACTAGTCTACCATGAGGGACCTTGTCAAAGGCCTTACTGAAGTCCATATAGACAACATCCACTGCCCTGCCTGCATCAATCATCTTTGTGACCTCCTCGAAAAACTCTATCAAATTAGTGAGTCACGACCTCCCCTTCACAAAACCATGCTGTCTCTCACTAATACGTCCATTTGCTTCCAAATGGGAGTAGATCCTGTCTCGAAGAATTCTCTCCAGTAATTTCCCTACCACTGAAGTAAGGCTCACCGGCCTGTAGTTCCCTGGATTATCCTTGCTACCCTTCTTAAACAGAGGAACAACATTGGCTATTCTCCAGTCCTCCAGGACATCACCTGAAGCCAGTGAGGATCCAAAGATTTCTGTCAGGGCCTCAGCAATTTCCTCTCCAGCCTCCTTCAGTATTCTGGGGTAGATCCCTTCAGGCCCTGGGGACTTATCTACCTTAATATTTTTTAAGACGCCCAACACCTCGCCTTTTGGGATCTCAATGTGACCCAGGCTATCTACACACCCTTCTCCAGACTCAACATCTACCAATTCCTTCTCTTTGGTGAATTCTGATGCAAAGTATTCATTTAGTACCTCGCCCATTTGCTCTGGCTCCACACATCGATTCCCTTGCCTATCCTTCAGTGGGCCAACCCTTTCCCTGGCTACCCTCTTGCTTTTTATGTACGTGTAAAAACCCTTGGGATTTTCCTTAACCCTATTTGCCAATGACTTTTCGTGACTCCTTCTAGCCCTCCTGACTCCTTGCTTAAGTTCCTTCCTACTTTCCTTATATTTCACACAGCCTTCGTCTGTTCCCAGCCTTTTAGCCCTGACAAATGCCTCCTTTTTCTTTTTGACGAGGCCTACAATATCTCTCGTTGTCCAAGGTTCCCGAAAATTGCCGTATTTATCCTCCTTCCTCACAGGAACATGCCGGTCCTGAATTCCTTTCAACTGACACTTGAAAGCCTCCCACATGTCATATGTTGATTTGCCCTCAAACATCCGCCCCCAATCTAGGTTCTTCGGTTCCCGCCTAATATTGTTATAATTAGCCTTCCCCCAATTTAGCACATTCACCCGAGGACCACTCTTATCCTTGTCCACCAGCGCTTTAAAACTTACTGAATTGTGGTCACTGTTCCCGAAATGCTCCCCTACTGAAACTTCTACCACCTGGCCGGGCTCATTCCCCAATACCAGGTCCAGTACCGCCCCTTCCCTAGTTGGACTGTCTACATATTGTTTTAAGAAGCCCTCCTGGATGCGTCTTACAAACGCTGCCCCGTCTAAGCCCCTGGCACTAAGTGAGTCCCAGTCAATATTGGGGAAGTTGAAGTCTCCCATCACCACAACCTTGTTGTTTTTACTCTTTTCCAAAATCTGTCTACCTATCTGCTCCTCTATCTCCCGCTGGTTGTTGGGAGGCCTGTAGTAAACCCCCAACATTGTGACTGCACCCTTCTTATTCTTGATCTCTACCCATATAGCCTCACTGCCCTGTGAGGTGTCCTCCCGTAGTACAGCTGTGATATCCTCCCTAACCAGTAGCGCAACTCCACCACCCCTTTTACATCCCCCTCTATCCTGCCTGAAACATCTAAATCCAGGAACGTTTAGCTGTCAATCCTGCCCTTCCCTCAACCAGGTCTCTGTAATGGCAGCAACATCATAGTTCCTGTGGTGTTGGGTTCTCTGGTGCACAGATGAGCCAACACAGTTGTATGTGGTACAACTCTATTTTATTTTAACTCTTATATACAGTTCGTTCTGGATACTCTGCACGTGCTGTCTCCCTGAGTGTGTCGTGTAGCAGGTCTGTCCTGGTCCTCGTCTCCAGCTAATACTGACCACCAGGTGTCGTGTTTGTGCTTTTATATCTTTCTGTGATTGGTTGTGGTGTTGTGTGTTCTGATTTGTCTGTTGGTGTGTCTATCATGATGTGTGTGTTTGAATATCATGACATCCTCCCTTTTTACAAAGATATGTGCCTACGTGGTTATAAATATAATCGTGTCGTGAGTGCATCTAAGAGTGTGTGTGTGTGTGCTGTGTACAGCGTGTGTATATGACGTAACTATTTACATGGGGCGATGTCGGGTGCGTCACACTAACAAGGTTGTACCATAACAAAACATGAATGCGAGAAAAAAAACAACTTGAACAGTGGTCCGGTCAGACGATATCTGGAACGATAAACAACAACAGGTTATAATACAGAAGTGTTTGACTTTTTGAACGTATGGACAGCGTTATAAGTCCAGTCTAATGGGTGACCGCCTCAAGAATAGGCTGGTCCTCAAGCCGGTTCAGCTGTGGAGATTTGGATTCACACTGGTTCACCTTGGACTGTTGGAGGTGATGCTGCTGCCGAAGTCTCTACTTTTCCATTTGTTGTACTTCGTGCAGTGCTTGGTTTTTCATTTGTGCAAATATAACATTCAACATCTTTGTTAGTGTTGCCTTGGCTGTGGTTTGGTTCTGGTGGCGATGGAAGGGGCATGATCCGTGGCATCTCCACGAAGTCATCCTTGGGAACCAGTGGAGGATCCGGCGTGTGCGTACGGTTCAGTTGCGAGCGTGGAAGGCGGCGCAAAGCTCGCTGATTGCGCCTACGCACCAACCCATCCGCCCTGCATGCCAGGAACAAGGTGGAGTCTTTTTTCTTTTTATGTTTGTGGTGGACGGCATCTTGTAGCTGTGCCGGAAGGGCGACTCCGCAGAGAAACGTCGAAGCATGTCGCCTTGGAGAGAGAATTGTTGCTCGCTTCAACGTCTGGCGATGGCGCGAATTGGTGTGTCCGTCTTGGACCGCCGGTGCTGGTCGCCACTGCCGACCCAGTGGGACTGCCACACGATCCATTCCCTGTCACCGTGGCATCCGCCGTCACCCTGAGCGTGCCATCACCGAGGCCGCGACACCGCCCGTCCGGAGCAAGGTCTGGCGTGCGCGAATCAGAGTCAGCGCTTGGCTGCTTCCCATCTGGAGTCCGGTCTGCCTTCCGTCGATGCTCCCCGTCCGGAGTCCCAACAGGTTCACTGGAGGCAGCCGAGATTCCCTGAAGCTGCACTTCTGGAGTCGGAACATGCAGGAATGCACCGACCAGTGGAGAGGCTCGAGCCATCGAGGGTGGAAGTGGTGCGCCGCCACCGCAGTCGTCAGTGGTCCCACCGTGATCGTCGAGTGCCTCGGTACGCACTAGGCGAGGTCTGTCACCTTGCACCTTTTGCATGGGAAGTGGGATGCTGTCGTCACTCGTCTCACATCCCGTGGATAGATCCTCATTAGCAGCTTGCTGTTCACTAGGGTTGGGTAAATTGTCAGAGTTTTCATCTGATGGTGCACACCATGTCGGTGGACTGTCATTGTCTTGCCGTTGTCCTTCATTTGGGCTTTTCTTCTTTGGAATTTTAAATCTTCCCCCAGACATTGCAGAACCTTGTTTATTACCCCCAAATTCTCCCATATGTATGGTCTCGAATATAGGATCCAATGTTTCTATCGACATTGTACTATTTTCCAAAGAACATTCCGTTTCACTTTTCTTCTCAGGTACCTCATATGTATCTTTGTCTAATGTACATGCCTTCATGGTCTCTGGGTCTGATTTTGCTGGGACTGGCATGGTCACAGTCTCTCTTTTACTGTTCTCAATTGCCCACATTATACTCCCCATACATAACTGCTTAATCACTGGGGTTAGTGTGGTACAATGGATAATCGGGTCGACCTTATCTGCATCTTCACCATTAGTGGAAAGCACACTTGGTTCACTTGAAACTGCTGCTGGTTTTAAATTTGTTATCTGGCTACTCGATGTCGGTGTCCTCAGGATACTTGCTCCAATGTTTTGCTCATTTATCAGTGGAGTGTGTATAGGTTCAATGCAATTAATGTTCCCCTCAAGGTTTGAAGAGTCATTACTGACTACCTGCTGGTCTCCGAAGTTGGGACTTTGCGGCGTTGTGTTGAAGGGAGACATTTGTCCCTGCTGTAGATATGATTCAGGTTGTGTTATTTCCATTACCTGAGGATCACTGTCTTGTCCATTTTTTCGATCCGTACTAAAACACTGGCAATTCTCAGTCTGCCCCTTGCAAGTTAAACATTCAATTAATTTCTTTAGCAAATCCTCAGCATCCTTCTGTGACCGTGCAGCATTATTAATCTCTGTTCGGCTATAATGATCCTGAAGGTCAGCGCATAAACCTTTTTTCTTCGGGCTTGGAAGAGGCGATTCCTTTGGCTTGTCTTCAGTTGGGCTGGAACAGTCTTCAGCGCTGTGCCCTTCATTGTAGCATGAGAGACCGTCATGGTCATGCTGCTGTGTAGTGGAGCATGGTAGGCTGTTATAGCCTTCTTGCTGTTCACGTGAGCATGGCAGACTTGCATCGTCTGCCGCTGGTTGGTCAGGAGAGGTTGCTAAACCCTCATGGTCTTGTTCCTGCAAGGACCACACATTGGAGTCTTGCGTTGCTTCTATCGTGGAGGCTGTCCACGAGCTCTCTGTGGAGGCTTGTGACACTGGAGTCACTTCTTGTTCGTGCAAGGACTGCGCTCTGGAGTCTTGCGTTGCTTCTAACGTGGAGGCTGTCCACGAGCTCTCTGTGGAGGCTTGTGACTCTGGAGTCACTTCTTGTTCGTGCAAGGACTGCGCTCTGGAGTCTTGCGTTTCTGCAATTGTGGAGTGTGTCCACGAGCTCGCTGTGGAGGCTTGTGACTCTGGAGTCACTTCTGGTTCATGCGAGGACTGCGCTCTGGAGTCTTGCATGTCTTCTTTCATAGAGTCGGGAACGTTGAGCGGGACGTGGACCACACTCTGTGTGGCAGCAGGGCGCTCTCCGTGTGCTTGCACCACTCCCTGTCTGTTAATGTCAGGCTGCAGCATCATCCGGTACTGATAAGTTGGGATGTCATATCTGCTGGGTTGAAGATCCTCAAATCCGAAAAATGAATCCGCATCTGCGTCGGATTCAATGTGGGGGCCGCCAATTGCAACACGAAAGGTTCGTCCGAGTCATAGTCGTATAGGACGACGGAGCTATCATTGGGCTCGCGAGGTCCGGAAACACTGTAAAGATCGTCATCGAAGTATTCGAGGTCGGAATCATCGGCTTGTGCGTAGGTAACTGCTTGTCGGAGGGTTCTTCAGAGGTCAAATTCATCTCCTGGGTCAATTTGCGGCAATGTGCTGTCATTCCAGGTGAGGGAAGGTTGTTTTACAGCTTTAACAGATTTTTGTTTTTTTGATTTGGGACGTTTCCCTTTTAAATTGGATTTCGGACGTTTCCCCTTTAAATTGGTGCGGTCTGGGGCCTCTGACATCCTGACGCTCGGTATGTAGCACGTAGGAAGCGACTGCGCATGCTCAGATCGCTGTTCCTTTACCGATGGCCGTTTTCTTGACTGCGCATGCGCAGCATCTCGCGCATGCGCAAACGAAACTTCCGGTTCTGCACACTGCTCGCGCAACTGTGCTAGCGTGATACCTTTAGCAAGATGGCCGCCGACCTCGACCCAGCCCTCTCTCAGGCCCGGGATTTCGGCCTCTGGGAATTCGGGCTCCGGGATCCCGGCCACGAGGTGAGTACTGCCGCTTTTCTTACCTTTACTTGCTGATTGGATTGCGTTTTCTTCACAGTACTTGGAGAATTTGTCCAGGACTGCCTGGTAATCGTACCTTTGCTGCCTCCTGAAGAACCTGAACCTTGTGAATATTTCTCTTGCCCTTGCACCGGCGATGGTGAGGAGAAATTCAATTTTTTCGCTATCATCCAGGTCTTGGAGTTCAGCTGCCACCAGGAACAATTCGAACACTTGCCGGAATCGCCGCCAGTTTTTGCGGAGATCGCCGTGGCACTGGAGCGGCTGCGGAACCGGGAGCTCTATCATTTTGCCTGGGCACTGCTGGTTGTCTGTGTACACTGAGGTATGCCGGCAGGTATCGATCCACTCCTGTACCATGTGGTGTTGGGTTCTCTGGTGCACAGATGAGCCAACACAGTTGTATGTGGTACAACTCTATTTTATTTTAACTCTTATATACAGTTCGTTCTGGATACTCTGCACGTGCTGTCTCCCTGAGTGTGTCGTGTAGCAGGTCTGTCCTGGTCCTCGTCTCCAGCTAATACTGACCACCAGGTGTCGTGTTTGTGCTTTTATATCTTTCTGTGATTGGTTGTGGTGTTGTGTGTTCTGATTTGTCTGTTGGTGT